>NC_081168.1:6368559-6719809 GCF_012432095.1 Onychostoma macrolepis | reverse complement strand
ATTCCTCGGTAAAATAAGTATTTGGTCACCTACAAACAAGCAAGATTTCTGGCTCTCACAGACCTGTAACTTCTTCTTTAAGAGGCTCCTCTGTCCTCCACTCGTTACCTGTATTAATGGCATCTGTTTGAACTTGTTATCAGTATAAAAGACACCTGTCCACAACCTCAAACACAAACTCCAAACTCCACCATGGCCAAGACCAAAGAGCTGTCAAAGGACACCAGAAACAAAATTGTAGACCTGCTACAATTCGTGATCCGTGTAAATGAAAGAATGAATGGGGCCATGTATCGTGAGATTTTGAGAAGCATTTCGTAAGAAGCATTTCAAGGTCCTGGAGTGGCCTAGCCAGTCTCCAGATCTCAACCCCATCGAAAATCTTTGGAGGGAGTTGAAAGTCCGTGTTGCCCAGCGACAGCCCCAAAACATTACTGCTGTAGAGGAGATCTGCATGAAGGAATGGGCCAAAATACCAGCAACAGTGTGTGAAAACCTTGTGAAGACTTTCAGAAAATGTTTGACCTCTGTCATTGCCAACAAAGGGTATATAACAAAGTATTGAGATGAAATTTTGTTATTGACCAAATACTTATTTTCCACCATAATTTGCAAATAAATTCTTTAAAAATCCTACAATGTGATTTTCTGGATTTTTTTTTCTTCTCATTTTGTCTCTCATAGTTGAGGTATACCTATGATGAAAATTACAGGCCTCTCTCATCTTTTTAAGTGGGAGAACTTGCACAATTGGTGGCTGACTAAATACTTTTTTGCCCCACTGTGTATATATATATATATATACATATATATATATATATATATATATATATAGCCTGAAACACACTAACAATATAATAATATGATACGTTTATAATGACAGGTTGTCACAGTATCACTGGCAACCTACAGGTGTGTGTATATATAGTACTTCTTCATCAGCATGTGGTAAGGGTTAAATACAGTGAAATCATTCCAGGCAACTATTGTCAGGATTTGATGTATTGGCAGACACAGCCAAATGACCCCTCTCTGTCTAATGTACTGTTCAAATGCGTCAGCCTTTCACCCAGCCAGAATTAATAATAGAGCAATTAAAACCAATGGGGATTTGAGTCCTTCTCTGACAATTACATCTGTTAAAGTTTGAGAGCATTAATGCCTAAAAATATTAATTAAAGTGATTGATTTGAATGTTAAAATTCTATTAAATACAAGTGGAGCGCTCAAGTGTCAGAGCTGATTAGAGGCTGATTGTTGTAGTTGAGATGCTGATTCTCATTTACACATTTAAAACGAAGATAACACTCAGACACACACAAAATGTATCATAATATACATCACATATTAAGTAGCTGTTTTCTATAGTGAAATTTTACTGTCGTGCAAAGAAAAAAGATCTATAAAACAATGCATATTTTCTTTTGTATTTTTGAGTGTTCAAAGCCAAAAAGGCCACAAAGGCCCACATTTATTCTGCGAATAGGAGAGAAATCACAAAGCATGATTTAATCAAACATTTATTTTTCATTAAACTATCAGATTGTCACATGGAGCTTGCTTCGTCGTGCATAGACAAGCACAGTAAATGTTTCATGTACTTTCTCTCTGAAGTAGCAAATGTGTGCAATCTCTTATCTTAAAGGCTGCACGGGACTTTTCATCTTAACGCTTGGATTGAGTTTAAAGAGAAACATTCACATAAGAAGACAGGCTCGGACTTATTCAGCTGTAAGAAGAGTTTTGAACATTAGGCCACTGGTCAGGCAATAGGACAGAGAATAGAGAGGTTCGGAGTGTTTTAGAGCAGCTTTGAAAGAACACAATACGGTAATAGGGACGGGGACTCTTTATTTCAATGAAATTGTTGGAAGGTGCACAAGCTTTCTACTGTATTGTTTCATTTTTAATTGAAGCCTTGAATGGGGTCAATTAAAATCCTGGAGTGTAATTTCATGCATTCACAGCGCCAAAATGTTTCCTTCTTTAAGCATTTGTCAGGCGAGGCATTGAAGCCCCCCCCATTCCCAATTTACAATTGATGGCTCTACACATGGCAATTTCTTCAGACACCCATTTCATTCTCATTTGCAAACAGACAATCAGAATGTCATTACTGTGTCCACACTGGGCAGCCACAGGAGTAAATGAGCAACAAGAAAGGCATCGGAGGTTGAACAAGAAGCTCAAACACAGAGAGGGAGGGAGTGACAGAGAGGCGAGATAAGAGCGGGAGAGCGAGGGACCGATGGAGGTCCGGGTTGAGTGACGACTGAGACTCGACTCGTCTTTCAGGTATCCAGACCTGATCAGGTGGCCTATTACTGTCACTCTGGTTAACCATCTAATGTCAATGTCATTTACAACAGGGTCAGCGACACAGAGTCTGACCTTCCCCTTCAGCCCTTACTACAGACACCAGAGTAAAGCTGTGTTTTACTAGTCGATAGCCATAACAGCAGAGAAAAAAGTGCTATTTATGTTTAATGCGCTAACACACATTTAATTAAATGCAGTTTAAATAATAACTAAAGATAAAAGAATGGCATGCAGCCTTCAAGAATTAACCCTTATAATATCACATATCAGAATATGTTTTATTCTTATAATTAAGCAACTCAACTAAACACTCAGATATTAAATAAATTGACAGATGTAGGATTAATTTACATTAAGAATTAATGTATAAAACAATCCCGTATTTAACCTCAGAGATGGACATTTTGACCAAAAAGATATGTGAACAGTACAGATTCTACAGAACAAAATAGTACAACGGAGGAAAAAAAAAAAAAATCACTCAGAAATTGCTAGTACATTTCACAAAGAAACAAGTACTCTAACACATTGAATTAAATATAAAATTTTGAAGTAGAAAAATTGAAATAGTATTTTCTTGTAAATTGTAAAATAATCTTTCTTTTCGAATATGTTTTGTTTTTTAATGTTTCTATATTATTTTAGTTGTGTCAAATGATTAATCACGATTAATCGCATCCAAAATAAACGGTTGTTCACATGTGTGTGTACTATGTATATTTATTATGTATATATAAATACAAACACATGCATGTATATATTTAAGAAAATATGTAATGTTTATATATTAAATATATGTATATATAATATCAATTATTTTAATATAAATATATACATGTAAATACATGTTAATATTTTCAAAATATATACTGTATGTGTGTGCTTTTATATATGCATAATATATATACACAGTACACAAACATATTTTATGCAAACAAAAACTTTTATATTGGATGCGATTAATCGCAATTAATCGTTTGACACCATTATTATTATTATTATTATTTTTTTTAATTACAATATATTATCACTTTTTATCAAATTTTAGTATCAACTTGGAACCATAATACTTTTGAGTAACCTCCCTAAATCATCAAAAATAACCTGTAAAGCATCACTTCACTGGCTATTTAACGCCCGCTTTCTTCTATCTGAGGTAATGGTTTGGTGCTTTAGCTACTGTAATGTTGTGACCAGACGAACTGTTCGAAATGGTGGTACATGAGGCAAACTGCTCAAGTCGGTGGGATTTTATTTATGGTAAAGGTTTGTCGGTCAGCCCGTGCCCATAGCCCCTCGACGTACCCACTTGGCACGGATCCAGAGACCTGTTTGGCCACGGAGGTACATTTCCATCTCATTCATCACGGACAGACAGATAATCAGAAAGTCATTACAGTAGCCTGACACCACCACACGCTCCAGGAAGACAGAGTAATTGAGCAGTGCAGAAGGGAGGACAGCAGCACGAGCCAAGGCCAAGGGATAATGAATGCGAGATGTCTTTCTGCTACGGGAGGAAGAGTGAGAGAGAGAGAAAGAGAGAGAGAGAGAGAGACGGCTGCTTGAGTGAGACCGAGAGAGAGAGAGAGAGCGCAAGAGAGAGGTATGTGTATTTGAAGATGAGCATTATCATAAGAAAGGAGGTGGAAGTTGTAGTGTTTGAAAAAAAGAAAGAGAGAGAAAAAGAAAGAAAGAAAGAAAGAAAGAAAGAAAGAAAAAGATAGATAGATAGATAGATAGATAGATAGATAGATAGATAGATAGATAGATAGATAGATAGATGGATAGATGGATAGATAGATAGATAGATAGATAGATAGATAGATAGATAGATACTCTTTAGAAATGAAATCACATGTGAGATCTCTCTTTTAAAAAGGCAGACCTCTGCTCCAATTCATTTGTCCTGAAGCTTTGTGTTGAGCGTTGGCGTTTTGTCGATACACTGGTGAAGTTTCTTTCTTTGTGTTGTCCTTTCATCAAGCCACACATAATGCTATCTGTCCATCTTCAATCAGTCCAAAACACTGGCTCCACTTTCATGAAGGATTACTGACAAAGTCTGTAAGACCATCAGCACCTGCAAACATCTTTCTGAGAGGCATTTTCAAGGTTGATGCTGCAAACTGCAAAAGCAATACTCTCATCGCATATGCATAAATCAAACGGTGCTGGGGAGTAAACAACTAAAAGTAGCGCTGCGATTAATTTGGAAACATTGTCAGGACCTTGACAGCGGTGTAGTGTGACAAAATGTTACATCATTGCTTTTATGCTATTGCATTGAGCACAAATGAGCTGAAGCAATAAGAAAACACTCTCCATAAATGTCCTCGCTCGATGTTGGGATGTTATTTTAGTGAAACAATTTGTTCAAATGGTCAATTTCAATTTGTTAGCTTGATTTGTTAGGCACTTTTGTATTTGTAAACTCTAGTGCAGCTTTCCGAAATGTAGATTGAGTGTTTCAGAGTGAAATTGGATATTCAACAGAGTACAACTTTAGAAATTACATAAGAATTGACTTGATTGTGAAAAGGGGCTTGGAAATAATATAAAATATAAACAGAAAATAATATAAAAATATCTACATTCACTACTAAACTTAGGAGAAAATGAAACTGAAGCTCTGTAAGGTTTTAAACAAAATTTAGCTTCATAATTTATTTTTATAGATTTATTATTTATTATATGCAAGCATTCATCACAAATAAGGTAGAACACAGCTCATTGATACCCAGTCACTTGTGTTTGCATACATTAAGCCAATTAATTTGCTTTATTTTATTCCGCTTGTCTGCTTCCTTGTCTGTCATCTCTAATAGTAAAGAATGTTCAACTTGGTTCGTTCACAATATATTATATTATATTTATATTTATATTTTATACTTACTGAATCTGATTGAGAAAATCAGTCTTTAGAAACTTTTATTTATTTTGAATCAACAGATGTATTGGCTTTTCAGACTCAGTCCAATAACTAATGGATTACTGTTGAAGGGGTCTTATTATGCCCTTTTACAAAGTCTTGATTTAGTTTTTGGGGTGTTCTAGAATAGGTTTTCATGCTTGATTGTTCTAAAAACACATTATTTTTCACATATTTTACATTATTGCAGCACCTCTCTTCCTAGTCTGTCTCAAACACCGTGTTTAGTTCCTATTTCGATTAAACTGATTGGTTGAATGCTCCGATTGGTTAGCTGGCCTAGGGATTTGTGATTGGTTAACCGCTTAGAGCATTGGTCTAAAACTCAATTCTTGGAGGGCCACAGCTCTGCACAGTTTAGCTCCAACCCTAATCAAACACACCTGATCCAGCTAATCAAGGTCTTCAGGATTACTGAAGCAGGTGTGATTTGGAGCTGGTTGGAGCTAAACTCTGCAGAGCTGTGGACCTCCAGGAATTGAGTTTGAGACCACTGGCTTAGAGCGTGTTCCGGAAATGACACCATAACCATGAGTTTTCACAGTTAAAGAGAATATCTCTTTTTAGAGTGGACTTTGAGCTTTGAGCATAAGAAAAGATATGCAAGGTTACGAACAGCCACATTACACAAAAAGCATAATAGGACCGCTTTAAATAATCAAAAAGAAGCATGCATCCTCTGTGAACAGCCCACATATTTTTGTATTTTGATGAAAGATGCCAAACTTGCAATAATAAAGCCAGGAGTGTGCATAAAAAAAAAAAAAAAAAAAAATGTTGACTTTAAATTATGTATATCTTTTAGCTTGGCAATCAACAGAACATAGCTCCAACACTGGAACCAAATCATTAACGAAAGGCATGAAACGTATTCCAATATTTAAAAGATCCCACAGATGCTTCCCTTTCTTGTTTGAAAGGATCTGAAGTGAGGGAAGATGTATTAAGAAAAGGTTTGAGCCACAAACCAAATCAATGAGAGAAAAGATTTTGGTTGGATCTCATGAAATATTAAAGTGTTTACAAAAGCACTTGTGCAGCAGGAGCTCTCATCTCCACAGGCCTGCCACCTTTTATCTGGCCAAATGTTATTCGATGCTTTATCGTTTGCTTTCTAACTTCAGCTTTAAATTTTTTGCATTGTTATGTGCGCAATACAGAGAGCGTTGCCATCATTGCTGATGCTCATCTTCAAACACATGTAATTTCACTAAGTGCTTTGAAATTGAGTGAGGTATGAAATCAGTTCGCCGTGTCAAACATCATTTGAAGCAGAGAGTCCAAATGTTTCTTCACAGTGGAAATGTGTCTTAGAAAAGCTGGCATTTCCTCTGAATAACCCAAGCTGGCATTCTGAATATGGGTAAAGCGGGTTTCTGAAGGACCCCCTCTAGCATGAATCCCATTCCCCTGATCACTGCTCTCTTACCAGACAGACACAGAGGGACCACAGACATCTGTCTCTTAAAGTCCTTCTGCTTGGCATCTAAAACCGGAGCAAATAAAACTCACTGATAGCCACTCAAACATGCACCTGCTCTGCTGCACATAGAGTGCAAATGCACTTTTTTTTCTTTTGGATTTTTTTTACTCATTTTACACTGCAATACACATCATACATTCACAATCATATATTTAGATTTTTGTCAAGAATGCAATCTTAAATCCACTTATCAAGTGTTGTCATCAAGTGTTAACATTTTTATGGAAATACATAAATGACAACATGCCAAGGACGACAGTATATATTATTTCTGATTCAATAATTCAATCGGTTTTTAACCGATCATTTCAAACAGCTTTTTGCTCTGAGATATACTATTATTTCAGAGCACTTAAACATATAATTAATTTAATACCAACAAGATATCTGAATATGTTATTAAATTTCATTTGTGTGGTTAAGTGTTAAGAAATAAATAATCTTCTTTTTTTAATTTCAATAATTTTTTATATATATAAAATTATGCACAAAATAATGTGCTTTAATAAATGCATCTACATTAAACATGTTGCATTTTTTCCCCTGAAAACAAGATAATATATATATATATATATATATATATATATATATATATATATATTTTTTAAATGAATAAATAATAAAAAATAAATACAAATAATATATATATATACTCATGCAGAACCTTAAAGACCTCACGCTTTCATCCACAAAATTCTTTCAGCAAGATCTTCAGAAGCACAAAATAAAACACACACACACACAAAGACACACACACCGTGACGCACTCAACAACACCAACATCTGAGTACATCCCTCAAGAGCCGTTCTTATTCATGAAGATTACCCATAATGCACTAAAACGTAACACAGCACTACAGCTTCTCTTTGTACACTTTATTTGAAATACCTCGAACCTACGCACAAGTCCATTTCTGAAAGGAGTATGTGATGGATGGAGGACAGAGAAGAGATGCTTGGATGGAGTGATGCAGAGAGTTTTAATAGAAGCACTGCCACTCAACATCTCAAAGATATCAGGGTCTGATCTCATTAGCTGCCACTTAGAGGACCATAACTACTGCAAACTGCTCGTCCTCCTGCTTATTCCTGAATACCTGCTTCACATCTTCAATCCTTTCCCATCTATCTGCCTTGCACTCTTTGCCTGCTGTGCCCTTGTAAATAAAACGTGCTTAATTGTACTGAATGTGCACATGCTTGAAATCTTAAAAGTATATTTAAAAAAAAATATTAAATAGAAAATATTACTGACATAATATGCACTTAGTTGATAGATTTTAAATGTAGTTATCTGCATCTTGCATCTGTGCAAATGTGTGATTACAAATGTGTTTAAATACATAACATAAAAGTGCATTTTAGTTAACCATCAGTACGTCCAGCAGTACACTTTAACCAGAATTATGCAACAACACTGAAAAAATTTACCACTTAAGTGGGTCAAAAATCACTCTTAAATCCAACTAATTGCATTTAAGGTAATTTTTTTTTAAGGTGTCCTTGTTAAATGTCACATGTACTGACTAGTATAATAACAATAAATTATGCATAATTACATGCAATTAACCCGAAGCCAAACCCTAATCCTAACCATACGTGACCCTGGATCACAAAACCAGTCATAAGTAGCACGGGTATATTTGTAGCAATAGGCAACAATACATTGTATGGGTCAAAATTATCAATTTTTCTGATAAAGATATTAAGATCATGTTCCATGAAGATATTTTGTAAAATTCTATAAATATATCAAAAATTATTTTTTGATTAGTAATATGCATCGCTAAGAACTTCATTTGGACAACATTAAAGGTGATTTTTTTTCAATATTTTGATTTTTTTTTTTTTTTTTTTTGCACCCTCAGATTCAAGATATTAAAATAGTTGTATCTCGGCCAAATATTGTCCTATCCTAACAAACCATACATCAATGGAAAGCTTATTATTTATTCAGCTTTCAGCTGATGTATAAATCTGAATTTTAAAAAATTGACTGGTTTTGTGCTCCAGGATCACATATAGTAAGTACATGTAGTTAATTAATATTACTCAGTACTTAAATGTATAATTACAATGTAACAAGGACAACAAAATAAAGTGTAAACGCATTTAATATTATATAAATACATTTTAATTTCAATGTAATTAACATGCAGTTAAGTGTGTAAAAGCATTACATTCAGTTTGAATTTATATTATCTCTCTAATAAGTACTCTTTTGAAATGTATGCAAATGTTTACTTCTTTTTCTCAAGGGTGAAGATGGCACACTTCAGAAGTAATGCTTTAGCAAAGACAAAAGAGGATTTGATCTGAAAATACATTTTCATAAACAGAAATAATTAAAGCAAAATAAATGAAAGACTAAAATAAAACTCAAGTAAAAAAAAAAACTATCCTGAAATAGTCTGACCTGTTTTGTCTGTGTGGGAGAAGTTCACTCAGCAGATTTTGCCAATTTGAAGATGTCTTTAACACTGCTGAGTTGTGGCGGCTTTGTCAAGATGCAACGCTGTCATCTGTTTTCTTTCATCTGAGCGGGAGAATCAACAAGCGACAGAAACATTGCAATGTTTCTGCTTATTTTAGATGTGAAGTACTTTGTTAATGTTATGCTGATTCCTGAACTGATTTCTTTGTAATTAGTAAAACTGAAATTAAAATACATTATGACATAAAATAATAATGCAACCAACAAAACCACTGCTGAAACTAATTAAACTGAAATGAAAAGTACATTTGAAAATAGCATTAAAACAAAAATAAATGTTAAATGCCAAACTAAAATAACCTCCCTCAGCTCTAACGCAGCCAATTTAGCCTCCGTGCCCATCTAAGAGATACCTGGCATGAAGATGCCATTTGAGTGTGTGCATGTGTGTCTGTGCTGGCTAATTGACAAGATGGACGTTTGTCATAAATAGTGCCTCAGTCCACCGGGTACCATTATATAGTCATTTCCTGGTTTAATGTGTATGGAGAGTGTTCATTATTTGTGACAGATGGACTCTTCTCTTCCTCTTTGAATTCCTGCTCTCAGAGAGCCGAATTAGAATCTACTAATCGGACAGGACCTTTATAGTCATTTCAATTTCATCTATTCAGCACACACACAAACACACACACACAGAGAAAAAGCAGGTCAAAATGATCCACTAGACTCTACTAAGGTAGACTTTTTGTTGTTGTTTTATTATTATTACTTATTTCCCAACAGTCCTCTTATTTTTATACACCATAAACAGATATAATTTTATTTTTCATGACCATCTCTCTGACTGCATCTGGCCCAAGCACAATGCAACAAGCTCCAGTGACAAGAGATGCGTTAAACACCGCATTAAACAATCACAGCCAATCACAATCTATCTGATGTTTAAAATATAGCAAGCAATTTGGACCAACGAGGTTCAATTGTGGGTGGGGCTACCTAGTGTGATGCAGCAAAAATAGAGACCAATAGGTTAATAAAACGTTCAGTTACTAGTCACCTGTTAGCACAAAAATGCAGATTTACACGAGGTGGGGGGATATCATGGTTAGGACACCCAGCTATTTTTTAATCAAATTTGAATTCCAAGATAAGTCATCTTTAAAATAACTTATTTGTATGTGAAGGAATATAGGAGCTTGTGTCTCTTTGCAGTATATGCTCATAGTCAATCATTACATATGCTCTTAAGTATTACTGGCAAAGCACACACATGACCTCTTTTGGCACTGTGCAGCATTACAGTGCTTCATTCCATTAGAAGCTCACTGCTTCCGTCACTGCAGAAATTATCTGTGTAGCACATATACAGGGAAAACTATACATGTGTCATACTTCATTAGGTTCATTGCTATCCTTGAAGACTTGACTCCAAATAATGTGTAGCTACAATGCAGAAACCATGTGGATAAAGATGATACCTGAAAGGGTTACCGAGATGCCCCTTTAAATAACATACAGTTGAGGTTCTATGCTAATTTAAGCTTAGAAATTAAGCTTATTGTTTAATTTTACTGACCTTCGCATTTAAATTGTAAAAACATTACACTGATAGTATATTTTGCAATAAAAACACCTGCTAAAGTACAACCAAAAACCTAAACAGAAGTGTTTTATAAAATGTGCACTTTTGAATTCCAGTGTGGATATGAAATCTGTGTTGGTTTGACAGACAGAGCTCTGGCTTCAACAGAAATATATTTTATCTCTACAGCAGCTGTTGATGACATGAATGCATGAATTATTCTTTTGTGTCACAATGAGGGCATGCCAGTCTGTGTCATGCCCTCTGTCATTCCTTCATCAAGACAGCTGGTGAAATCAGAGGAAACTGCCACCGAATCTTTTCTCTTATATCACATACTATATGTTCTATTGCCCGATTAAACAGAAATGTGCTGCAGGATGACGTATTACACAAATTAACCAAATGAAAAGCAGACGCTGATGTACTCAACTCCAGAAATCCTTCTCCTGCTTCAGACTGTCCACAGCATCACTGCAGCGTCACGCATACTCAGATACACAAGACTCCAGATGTTTCACCACAGCTGTAAACGCAATATGGCAACAGGTACCAAGAGCTTTAAATGAGCCATACTTCATTTAATACATGGTTACTTTGTTATAGCCGTTCAAACATGGCTAAAACGATTACACAGTCTAACAACATCAGGCAGCCATATGGTTCTGTACACTTGTAGGTTAAAATGATGAAATAAACCTCTTGAAAACAATGGAACAAAGAGAAGTTTTTTTTTTTTGGCCTAAGTGAAATACAGGAACAAAAGTGCACAATTGGACAAATATTTTAGCATATTTGTTTTTTTGATGCATCAATTAGGGATTGGCGTCAGAGTCATCATGGCACAGATGTTCTAGTTCAACCTGCAATGTGTATTTTCTTGTCACTCCACTAACTAAGAAAAAAAATAAATAAACGATATTACAATAACAAATTAATATTTAATGGCTCACAGGCAGCAAATTCAGGCACTTAAAAAGGAGTGGCACTGATTATTCCTTTTACAAATCTAGTTTATCACATTATCTTCCTATCATAATATCTTAATTTACAGACAAGCAGTGGGACAACAGGAATAGCTTGTTAACTGTGTTTGAATGATTTCGTTTTGTTTCTGTATTATTCTTAAATCCAGCTACAGTATGTGTGGAAATCAGAATAATTTTCACTGTTTGCAAACTAGACCTTTTCTTCCACTGCAGACACATTTTCATTGAAAGGAAGCTGTAATTTAGCACTCCTTTACACACTTTACTAAAAATAAAACAGCCTTAGCGTGGTAGGTAATCATCTCAACATTCAGAGATCATATTGCAAAGAGTCTTTTATGAGGCACTTTCGCCAGCTTGAAAGCAAAGTAAAAATCATCATTCATCATCTAGCGATACCTAATAAAACATTCAGCTGATGACCTCATAGCACTATTAAAGAAGGATTTTTTATGCCACACCGCATGAGATGAATCTATTTGACAGTGTCTGCAGCATTTAACAATTGTTTCGCTTTAACTTAAATTCCACAATCATGTCTAATGATTCAAAATCCAGCTTTGATACACTGGGCCACGAGTATCTAAATTAAGTTATTGTCATTTTTTCAGCACAAAAAATTGGCTGTTGGCTGTAGTTTACGATGGTCACAGACTTTTTTTAGCTTTAGACTATAATTCCATCTAGTTGGAGGATATCAAACACGAGCTGATTTTAGAAAACATTGTTTTCATTTGTCATGTCTCCTGACAACAAGGCACATGTTTCTTTGTGAGTTTGTTGTGTTCAGAATGACTTAAAAGCCTGTAAGTGTTTGACCCATTTAGTGTATGATGCCCAATTATTCCTTTGTAACTATTTACAAAGTCAGCAAGTGTACTTTAATTTTAATTTACTAACACATTGAAGCAGCGCAAACTCTACATAAACGCACATGAATAACATCGACCAGATTCGCTAATTTGTGCTGTTCCTAGATTGCTTTGGTTAGTAAGGAAATTATCTGGCTGCTTCTGTGTTCTGTAATTCCCGGTTTGTCAGTAGATCACCTTCAGAACTTTCCACTCCCATTGATACTTTTATGGGATCACACTAATTTGCCCTGTTTAGTATATCTGGCCCTTGTGTTTTAAAAGCTGTTCAGATTTTAAAAGTCATGCAGTGTATTCCAGCCTTTACTTACCATTTCTTTCTAATTCATTATGAAACTTAATTGTGAGTGAAAATAGTTTTTAAACCAATTTTTTTCAGTGCATCTGCTACAATTAAAGTTTCAGTATCAAAGCCTTTAGATGTAAATGCAGCAGTAAGATTGTGTTAGTCAACAGAGCGCTCAAAACATGCATGCAATTTAAGGCATTGTGCCACACAAATTGTGTTCAGCGACAACAAAAAGTCTACCTTAGTAGAGTCTAGTGGAGGGTGTGTTTTTGTTTTTACTTGATTTGCACAATTCCTTTTGTGAATTATAATTAAATGCATGCAAATAAACAGTGATATAAGCAGCCACAAATCAATCCAAGTGTATCCCCCTTCGTTTCCTAAAAAGTACAAGGAGCAAGAAATATTCAAGCTATTTTGGTGGACTGCGGGGACGCTCTGTTGGCGTCCAGGTTTGTCAGACAGTGTTTCGTAAAATAAGATCTGAGAGACTGCTGGACTGGAGCATGTATGATGCTGGATGTTTGGAGAACAAGTTCAGATGTAGTGGCCTGAGGAATAGCCCGAGCAGGTGAGGTTGGTGCTTCGGTTAGATCACTCAGATGAACTGGAGAGCATGAAGCTTCTCCTATAGGCCAAACAGGTGTAGGCGGCTTTGAGAAGCCTCTCGGTTTCTCTCCTATCCCCGCACTCTCTCCACGAACACAGGCCCACACAATTTGGGTTTTCTGTCAGCAGTAAAATGATAGAACGTTACAGGTAGCCTGAAGAGACACATTTTTTTGTCTGTGTAGCTACCGATACATCACGTATAACAAGTATAAGCACCCCAACAGCATGTAGCACCATCCATCACAGCAGAGCGGTGGTTACCATACACACGGCACCGCTACCGCAACAACTGCTGATGCTAGGAGCGAGCATCATTAAAGAGAGCACAGAATGATGGGAACGCATTACAGTGTGCTATATAACAGGATTTGTTCTTCGCTGGGCCGAAAACAACACCTTTCTGTTAACTGGGCTGTTGTGAAGCGTTCGATGGCCTTCGTTGCACTTCGATTTCTATTTAATTCTTAATCTGCTAAATAGTTAATGCCAAATTGACAACAATTATGAGCAGCTTAACTGGCACCGGCACCTTGGGAAAACCCGACGCTATTGTAGGGAAATAATTAAACACACAATTAGTTTGGCAGCTTAAGACAGGGATAATAATTATTCTAAATACCTTGATGCATTTCTGAAAAGTGCAAGGACAACAAGCAAGCGTTTAACGGTTCGGCTCCCTTCCTCGTGTCGCTTTCCTGTCTGTGATCATGTGTCGTGGTAAGTGTCTTTAAGGGAGCGTGTCATCAGAGACAGTCCCTTAAAGGAGGTCGGATTAGGCCCTTTCTCTCGAGAGAATGGCTGTCCTTAATTATGCCGGTATGCATCATCAGTCTCTAGCTGTTTTCTGCACAGAAGGACAGTGTGGAAGTATGTTTATGTATGTGCGTGGGGGGCTGGAGTGCACTGATGGATTTATTAACTGCTAAACAGTTGCAAATCTCATCACATAGTCTCCTGAGAGCAGTGTCCATCCGGGAGAACTCTCATCAGGGAGATTTCCCGAGAGGGAAATGAGCAGTGGAACGCATATGCTCTCTCACAAACACACTCTCGTACGCATCTAGAGACGCCGACCGCAGCGAGTCACTTTTAAAACACTGTTGATGTAATTAATTCTAATGACTCGGAATCTGCCGCTGCTAATTTGGTTCTGATTGTAGAATTACTCTAATCAAGAAGCAGAAACGACAGGTAAGAGCTCACTCTTCAAACTCTCAATGCTAGCTACTTTGTGCTTTTAAAGGCATAGTTGATAGTTCACCCAAAAATGACATTTTTACTGACCAAACCTGATGTTGATGTGCCAAAATGAAGCATGTTAAACCATAATACAGATGCAACTGCCACATTTGGTACAAAGGCCTAGAAATATAATCATATTGTAATATCATTACTCTGGCTCATATAAATCTTGCTCACAGGACCAGTATGAATGGATATTTTTAATAGGCAACAGATTACTGTATGTTTCAGTATGTAACTGCCTAGTGTTGCAAGTATTGTAATGTTATTGGTATATTAAGTAAAATGAAGAAATTTTATTTTGATCTTGGTTTGTTTGGGTCCTTTTTGAGTAATTTTGACTAGTTCCCACCAGTTACAGTTGTGACCAAAAAATACTGAATGCTGAACTCCAGCATATTTAGTTATCAGACACAACTGGAACTTCAAATAGCACTGGCTTCTATGGTCAGATGAAACAAAACAAAAAAAGGAGCTTTTTAGCAGCAAACACTCAAGATGGGTTTAGTGCACACAGGGATATATATATATATATATATATATATATATATATATATATATATATATATATATATTAAAAAGTACCCCATGTGTACAATGAAACATACTGCTGTATCTTTGATGTTGTGGGCCTATTTTTCTGCAGGAGGTCCTGGACATCTTGTTTAGATACATGACAGCATGGATTCAATTAAATACCAACATATAAAATATTAAAAACTGACTGTCCATGCTAGAAATCTTATAATGGGCTGTGGTTGGATCTTCCAACAGGACAATGACCCACAAACAAACATCAAAACCAAAAATAAAAATGGGTCAATGAGAACAAAATCAAGCTTCTGCTGGCCATTCCAGTCCTCTGACCTGAACCCTACAGAAAATGAGTGGGGTGAACTGAAGAGAAGAAGCGCCAACATGGAGCTGTGAATCTGAAGCTGTTTTTCTGGATAAAGGAATGGTCTCTGATCTCTTGTCAGATGTTCTCCAAACTTACCAGGCATTATAGGTGAAGATTCAGAGCTGTTATCTTGACAGAAGGAGGCTGCAAAAAGTATTGAATAAAAGGGTATGATTCATTTTGGCCAATGTGTATTAGAAAAACATTTATTTCATAATGAGATTTCTCTCCCATTTTAAATTCTTATTCTCCAATGAAAGGTTAGATTTTTAGTAAATTTTTAAAATAAAAGATCAAAAGGATTAATGATACAGATTTATTTTCACAGCCGCCTTTGATCATATTTACCATGGGTATGAATAATTTTGAGCACAACTTTACCTGTAAGGTGCTATAAATATAAATAAAACTAAACAAAACAAAACAAGAATACACATTGCCCCCCCCACATTGGCCAAACCACTCACTTAGCAGGGAATAATTTTTGACTAAATGTGCTAATGTATCTTTACTATATTCTTTTGTCCATTTTAGAGCTTCAGCAGCATAAATCACTATCCACTTTCAAAGCACGGAAAATTGCAGCTTGGACATTCTGCCTAACATCTCCTTTTGTTTTCCACAAAGAAAAATAATACAAAGACATAAGAATATTCATGTTTGATACAACATGACTGCATGGATGAGGAACACCTGTTCCACTCAATGTTTGTTGTAGAGGTAGCCATCTTACTCCCATAACAGAAACAATAGTAACCTCTGGCACCTTGCTTCCTGGGTGTAATTGAGTATTAATGGAAGCTTGACCCAGCCACTGTAAGAGTTGTTATCACCAGCCCATGGCTGGCAATGCTGGCTGTGTTTTAGAGGATTTGGTTATCTATTATTTATGAGGGATTACTCTCTCTTCTCTCTGCTGTGTAATATCAAGGCCCCCACTGGGTCGATTCGCTGCCTACACAGATCCATTCATGCTGAAGCCCACTCATTTTTTAACCTTGAGGGTGGATGTCCCATTAAGCACACCACATATATCCGAACACACGTCAAACATGTGTTTGAGGGTTTGCGGATGTTCCACAGGGTGCTGCTGTCTGTGCGAGCCAGCGACTTGTATTTCCATGTGTCGTCATGCGGAATGATGTAAACCAACCGCTTTCCGATGCTCGAATGGGCTTGTTTCATATGCATATAAATATTAATAAAAAGCTAAAATAAAAACCTTTCCGCTAGACCACATTCCTCTATGCTTCTTTAATCTCCCTCAATTGAAAGCAAAGGCCCCAGAGACGAGGTGGGCAGAGAAAAATTCACTTTGTCATTCTTCATTCTGTGAATGTCTCCTATGTGGGTAGGACCCCTAATCCATCAAGATCTCTTTTCTTATTAAATTCTTAAGGAGACGCTTTCAATGCCCTCCATGTGCTCCTCTGTCCTCTCCCATCTTAAAAATAAATAGCCAAAGAAAAGCAGAGCGGAGTTAAAGTCCCTCATCTCAGAGTAACCGTGAACACTGTGGGAGGAATTCACTAAGGATGAATTGCACCCACTAACAGCATCTTTTACTTGTACGTGCTCTCTGTCACTAACAGACTCATGTAAATCAGGAAAGAGCGCAATCATGCCCAAAAATGCATCGGTTTGATACGAAGCAACAATTACAGAACTTAATAATCAATTATGATGACAAGACAATATGATGACTCAGTGCGTTACATATGCAGTCTCAGATTACATATGAACACACTTGCAACATTGCATTTAAAGCAAATTAAGTTAATTGTTGTGGTTTTCTTTCCCAATTGTTGTGGTTTTCTTTCCCAATTGCATTTTATTATGTGCAACACACCTTGACTCGACATGTAATGATTACTTTCCTCATTACGTGTTTTATGGCATTATAGTTTGTAATTCTATGACCCTGCTTGTTTTAAAAATGGTCACTTATCCACCATTTTTAGAGCATATGCGACCATTATTAACTTGAACATTCAAGGCTTCCGGTGTCATCACTTGCAGTTATTTTAGATGTAGAAAAACATTTGTCGTGCTGCTTAATATTGTAAACTGATTATCATAATCATTAACATGCAAATTTGTAGCACAAATAGTTTTACCGCTTACTGCACTTAAATGGTATTCTTCTAGTTATTTACTAAAAGAAGTTAATGAATCTAAAGTCTTGCACACTCATCGAAAATAGCTTACTTCGCATAGCAAAACAAGGTAAATACTACATGGCAGAGCTCATTTATATTTTAATTAATAGATATTTAACATTTTAAATACTGTACTTTTAATAAGTAAAATTTCTTAAACTTAATATTTGTATGTATTAGCTGGCATATATATATTTTTTTAATTTAAACAATTATAAATATATATATTAAATTTGTATCCAAAATCCAACTACTGATACTGTCAACCTAAAGCTTAACATTATTACTTTGTCAATATTTCGTGCCAATACACAAACTGTCTGTCCTCTAAGCACTATTTTTGGATATAATTATGAATCAGTCTAAAACAATTGAATTGGATCAGACTGTAAGCCAATTTAAGATTTCATGGTGCATTACAATAATAAGGTAACAAGTCATTATTGAGCTAAATCACTGTCAGGACTAACATTTACACTTCAAGTGCTGAAGGACATTTGCATCTCACACTTTCCTATCTTGCACACTGGTTTTGAGTCCTAGGTTTGTGGAGCATACAGCAGTGTACTACAATCTGCCACACTTTACCGTGACTTTACATTATTACTTATATATACATATCTCTTTTAAATCCATTCGATTTACTTCATAACACTCATGGCATTCACTATTTCATAGCAGACAGTCTCTGGTTAAATGGGAGTGCAGCTGGATAGTGAATAAGGTGCAGGCTTTTGCACTTAAAATACCACACTCAGAAATGACACTATTTAATGAATTCATCCCTATGTGTTACGTTCGGTTCCATCCTTAAAGTAGATTTAGTTAGGTCAGGTGTTTCACTGCAGTTTCATCACTTCCAGACTGACTATGTCTAGTTTTCTTTACTTGTTCTGAAAGGCTCACATTAATCTTCTGTTAAGAATCTGCCTGCATACATAATACGTTTGCTTTTCTCTGAAATGGAAGTCAATTAACTTGTGACTTGTAAAATGCCAAGAATTGATCATTAAAAGATGTAACTGATTACTGTAAATTAGCTGAAGGATTACTTCACAACAAATATGCCAACAATGCACCCCCCACCCATCTATGCTCAAAGGTTTCAGCTTCTTAAATATCAAAGGCTGCCCAGTGAGAGAAGTTAAAAGTGGGCATCACTACAACTGCAAGAGGCCAAAAGGGAGTGATACTCAAGAGAAAACAGAGCACTCTCATTAAGAGAAGAGAGGGGATGGAGACAGTGGCTTCAACAGAAAAGAAAATAATGAGCGGTGGGATGGAGTGACCTCTTGGGATGATCTGATGACAATAGACTTTCCCAGGCATTCTCTGGTTTATCACAGGTGGGCGACTAAAGCCACATAAGTCTGCTTTAGACAAGCAAACTAAATAAGTTTGCGTATTAAAGCTCCACATTGGCCATTAAGCCTGTTATGACTGGAACAGAGAGAGCCCTGAGAGAGCTAACGGTCCATTGTCCACACGCTCCAAGTTAAAAGTTATTTATACAGCATTTCGTTCGCTTTTTGAACACAGAAGGAAATTGACCTGAAAGCTAATTTGATTTTCAGGAGCATAATGTGCAAAGACATTGGTATAAGAAGAGCCTAAAATGTGACTTACTTGGCAGTGAGGCTAAAGAGAGAACCGCATGCAGAGATAAAAGGACATAAAACTCAAATTATGACTTTGCTTTTGGTATAATGACATAATTTAAACTTATAATGGTCTGTAACTGAAACAGTGATGTACTGTTCTATAGTGGGTCACATGAAGAGACTTCAGCCTCATGGAGTTTCATTATCATTAGTCAGTCATCCATGATGAAGTCTGGCAATCCAAATCTGCTAAATCAGGGGATCTTAACCTTTTTTTGGTCCACAGCCCATTTTTGGCACCATACCGAACTGCTGTCACAGAATTAAGCTATTGTAAGATCTCACAGTTGGTAAATTACATCCTTTAGAATAATGACAAATTTGACTGTTTAATCGATCAAGTTATTATTGACGAAATAATAAATGAGCGAAAAATCTCTTACAGCAGAAAGCATGCATCTCATTTCTGCTGTTGTATCTAACTTAGATCAATGTTTCGTCTTAATTGCAACAATTTCTGAATCCGCCTCACACCAAAAAGTGCAAACAGTATGAGATGTTTAAGCTGGCTTGTTATATTTACCTTTCTGTTACATTACTAGTCTCATTATAAACTAATTTTCATACAATATGTTAAGAGAAGCTGAATTTATATAACATAACATAACATAACATAACATAACATAACATAACATAACATAACATAACATAACATAACAACATAACATAACATAACATAATATAATATAATACAAATTAGTTATATATAGTTTTCATTTATGAAGAGCATTTATTTAAAATAGAAATCTTTTGAAAAATTTATACTTTTGAGTAAAGATTTGTTAAATTGCTAAAAAGTGATAGTAAATATTTACACTGCTAGAAAATATTTCTATTTTGAATAAATATAATATTAAAGGTACTATCATTGATTTTATACTTTCTGATGAGTTTCACCAGCAAACTTTATGTCAGCAAAACTAAAAACATAAAATATTTCTAGTTGGCAAATAAAACAAAACAAAATAAAATAAAAACAGACATCATCTTCTATGATATCTGTGATGTTTATGATATTAAAATAAAAATGAAATTAAATAAAAATGTAAGTCCTTAAAGTTTCTGGTTAATGCAGGCCTTTAGTTTTCACAGCTCACGCTTACTTATTAGGCTTCATCATCTTTGTCCTGAGGACTCAAGGTGGACTCTAATGTATCCCTCAAAATTGGCAACCACCAGCAATAGTTCATTAGGTAGTTTATTAGCTCTAGGTGACCTGCCAGGGCTGCCCCAAACAGTCTCCATCTAGTCTCATCTCTGTCTGTCTGTCCTGGTCTCTCCCTTTCTCCAGACCCTTCTTTCAGCAGCTCATGTCCTCATCGCTATAGGATATAGAAGAAGAGCGTTGTGCCGAATTACCGTCAACTTTTATCTCAGGCTACAGAGCCGCAGGGTCTGGGAGCCCAGATCTGATAGCCTGCGCTCATCTAATGACCTCTGGGCCTGCACTCAACCTTTTAACGTCTAGCTCTTCTGCTGGATTTATTGTGCTCATAAAGCAGGAATCGTTATTATCAGGCATTGTCCTGAGGACAGCATGACTCGGTCTGGTTTACTTGTCCGAGAAACTTTTGCAAGATGTAATTAGAACTGACTATCCTACAAGTAACGTCTATGTCACATTAAAGAGCAGGAAAAATGCTTGTCAATCATTGTTTGGGAAAAGAAAGAAGATTTGCCCTTAGCGGTGGCCTGCAAATTCACATGCACCCTGTCCTGGTCTACAAGAAGAGCAGCCCATCCACAGGAGGTTTGCTCCACCCATTCTAATGCAGTACTATCAAATAGGAAATGGCTTCCTAATGGTTCCCGCTAGCTGCTAATTCAATAAATGCACTGGCTGCCTCTTGTTTAGCCTTTTGGGAGAAGCATACCAAAAAAAAAAAAAAAAGTCCAAAGAGAGATGAAAAAAAATAACATGAATTGATCATCTAGATATAGAGATGCACACTGTCCCTCCAGCATTTCTTCCATGGGGTTTGAGAACATCGGTCCTGAGAGCAGATAAGTAATGTTTATCACTGTCACATGTCTCTTGAGCTTATAAGACAAGAAATCTCTTTTCCCGTCTATCTCTTTGTCATGTAACCACGGCAACAAAAGCAACTCAATTTGTAGAGCGTGCACATGATATTATCTGTATGCTGTATTTTCTTGATAAATGCAGAAAAGCATGCGACTGTGAAAGATGCTTCTCGGCAAATGGAGGGCTTCAAGCTTTTTTCGGAGTTCGTGTGCCTGTGTGTGCATCTGTTTGTAAGTGTGCATGACTAAGTGCAGCTGTCAGTTTCTCAATATTTCATAAGCTCTTCTGCTATGTGACAGGCTATGTGACGCTCTTGTAGAAAAAAAAGCTAAATGCATATATCAGAATGTCATCTTGAAGTTCATGAGCAACTGATCATACTGGCAAAGGTTCTGCATTGATGTGCTTCAAATAAATAACTGCTGGTTATACAAACACAAAAAAAGGCTAGTACCAGGGACGTCCTGGCGATATAAGACATGACCAAACAGAAAATGTTTTTAACAACCTAGTTCCATATTATCTGTGGACAGTGTGATTGGAATGACCAAAGTTAGCTAATGGACGAAAGTATAAAAATCCAATCCATAACATAATCATTAGTTTATATAATCAAAATGTAGCTTATAAAATAAAATAACAAATAAAAATAAAATAATTAGTTGTATATATTAAAATATATTATATAATAAAATAAGTATATAATAAAAAACAATACATTAAATACAAATTTATATGTAATATTCTCTCTCTATACAGACACACACACACACACATAAAATCTCTTCATTTTAAATAAACACTAAAATGAATTATACAATAAAAATAAGCATGTGATAAAATTAGAATTAATTTAATTCTATGTTTATTTTTTTGTATTACTATACATATTATTATTATTATTATTATTATTATAGATTTTGTCCTTTATATTTTCATTTGCATTTTCCAGTTGTCTCAACAATCAAAGTTGACCTGCAGTTTCTAGATATGCTTTTGAAATGCTTTAAGAGAAACATTGTGTCCTTTTCTCCGTATAGATCTGTACTTTTTGTCCGCCCAGTGCTCTATCAAGATACGGGCAGATTAAAATCAATACTGATCATCAATCATGAAAAGACATTCAATCTATTGGGAAACATTTTATGCAAGGAGGAAGGATACTGGTGGGGGAAACAACAGCAGAGCTCAGAGAGATATTAATTATATAAAATGGAGAATAACCCGTGGCATTCAGGCACATTTGGAAACGGACATTAACCCCTCAGGGCCCACTTATCTCGACAAGATCTGAATGCAACACGGACCTTTTGAAAATGCTAGAGGACATGGGAATCATGCAGCTGCGTATAAAACCATGAAGAGCAGTGGGCTAACCTAATTGCTCTCACTATAAAAGGTATATTGATGGCACTTAAATGAGACTATGGCCTCCACACCATATAAATCAGCACCACCACTAAGATCCAATCTATTCCTGTGCGCATTCATCACTTCAAATGACTCCAAACATGCAGTGTATGCAGCGCCCTGCAAAGCATATATTGCATGCCACGTCAGGTGTGTAAGTGTGTACCTTTAGCATTGCTGGAAATATAAATTTCTTCATTTCTTCAGATTTTCCTCAGTTTCCAATGCATTTTCTATCTAATCTGATGAATGATCCACATCCTAAGAATTGAAATATCATTGCTGGATCTAGCAGAGCTCAGATCACATTATAAGACGGCAGGTAATCTCTGCTAGCATGCTGTCATTGCAGAGAGCAGTGAGGCAGACACTGCAGGAAGGGTGTGAACATTAGTAATGCTCAGCTCTTCATACATATAGAGAGTCTTACTAACATCATGTGAATATACCATTACTTTGCATGTGGTTATGGGAAGTGCATTAGCGTGATCACATCAACCCATGTGTCTCACCACATACATACAAACATACATACATGTAATCACTGCTAACTCATTTATGAACAGTGTTTTACACACATACATACACATTCTGCTTGTGGAGCTCAGCTTTCCATTTGCTGTAGTTTGAGGTTCAATTCTGGACAACTGTTCGCAGTTGGCCTTCTTTACAAATGTCAGATAATGTCATCATCATCATCATGTCTGTATGTTATACAGAGAGAATTAATCTAGAAATGTGCTGTGAATAAAAACCCAACCCTTGAGAAAACAGATGTTTTCTTCTGCCAGGATGGCAGAACTTTGTAGTTACTGTAACTGTAGTTAGTTTATGATGAGAACAATAAATAGTAGCCTAATGTTTACATACCATGATGAAGATGATGATGATGATAGTAATAATACATGTTGTTGTAAATGCATTTACCATAATTACACTACCCTGCATCATACCCTGCTGAATGAAATCCAATACTTGTTTCTATCCAATTGAGATGCTGATTCCAAAAATAGTGTCTGTTTTGTTCTAGCATGTCACAATTTCTTACAAAGTATGATGTGCCTTTTGAAACATTTTTGCTTTCCATAACTATTTGTAAGGGCAAGGACTGTATTATCTGTTAATTAGTTGAAAAAGACACGATTCCTTGCTCTGAGCCATGCAGGCTATAATTCTTAGTTCAGTTCACAATTCATGTGATTTTAACATGCATGAATACTTTTAAAGACATTATATTAGAACTGTAGTCAGTGACAGAACAAAATGCAACCACGGTCCAGATGCTTTCAAGCTTTATCTGTGGGTGTTTTACTGCATCTAAACAGCGACAGAATTTTTTTTTTGTTTGTTTTTGACACCGAGTATTTTAACATATTTTTTCCACTACATTGCAGATTTTAAGTTAAAAGATACTGTACATTTTGAATACTTCTTTTTTGACTTTTGTTATTTTGCATTAAAGCTGAATTTGAAGAATCTTTTTAATGAACACTTACAAGTGCGCACTTTGGCAGAATTCAGTTCAAATAGTCATCAGCAGCCATTAGTTCGGTAAAATTGAGCATCAGAATGGACGAATTTGTTAAGGGAGAAAAACTAAATGTGGAAAATGCCAGCGAAGGAACCTACCTGGTCTCATGGTATAAACGTACCTAAGGACACTTTTTAGCAAGACGCGAAATTCGCACTAATAAGTACATATCACTGCAGTTTCCAAAAGAAATGAACAATAGAGGCAGTAAAACTCCAACGCCTTTTATTCCTTTTCACACAAATTTACAGTTTCAATTAATAAAGCGTAATTTTCACACAATTGTGTGACTTCAAAACAATATTAATATGCTAGGAGATTTGAAAACTGATGCTTTTGAACATTAGCATCACACATATCCAGCCAGCTTCATGTCTATGGGTTTTCATAGATGGTAGGTTTGTTCGAAGAAATTTCTTCTTAACTGCCATTTTCTTCTTATTTTTTAACTGAAGAAAAAAAGTTAAGAATATTTTGTGTTCCAAAAATAAAAATTAACTTTTTTCATAAGATTGTTCAAAAGACAAAACTTAAGAAGAATTCAAATTCTTGAAAGCAATCTTCTTAAAAATCGTCGTAAATAACTTCTTAAATTTAGGACAGCCCCAGACTTGTCTTAAATCCCAAACAGTAAGAATTATTTAATAAATTTATTGTGTTATTTCAAATTAATTGTTATATTTAAGCATTACAACAACATTAGCTACATATACAGTGAGGAAAATAAGTATTTGAACACCCTGCTATTTTGCAAGTTCTCCCACTTAGAAATCATGGAGGGGTCTGAAATTGTCATCGTAGGTGCATGTCCACTGTGAGAGACATAATCTAAAAAAAATCCAGAAATCACAATGTATGATTTTTAACTATTTATTTGTATGATACAGCTGCAAATAAGTATTTGAACACCTGAGAAAATCAATGTTAATATTTGGTACAGTAGCCTTTGTTTGCAATTACGGAGGTCAAACGTTTCCTGTAGTTTTTCACCAGGTTTGCACACACTGCAGGAGGGATTTTGGCCCACCTCCACACAGATCTTCTCTAGATCAGTCAGGTTTCTGGCCTGTCGCTGAGAAACACGGAGTTTGAGCTCCTCCAAAGATTCTCTATTGGGTTTAGGTCTGGAGACTGGCTAGGCCACGCCAGAACCTTGATATGCTTCTTACAGAGCCACTCCTTGGTTATCCTGGCTGTGTGCTTCGGGTCATTGTCATGTTGGAAGACCCAGCCTCGACCCATCTTCAATGCTCTAACTGAGGGAAGGAGGTTGTTCCCCAAAATCTCGCAATACATGGCCCCGGTCATCCTCTCCTTAATACAGTGCAGTCGCCCTGTCCCATGTGCAGAAAAACACCCCAAAGCATGATGCTACCACCCCATGCTTCACAGTAGGGATGGTGTTCTTGGGATGGTACTCATCATTCTTCTTCCTCCAAACACGTTTAGTGGAATTATGACCAAAAGTTCTATTTTGGTCTCATCTGACCACATGACTTTCTCCCATGACTCCTCTGGATCATCCAAATGGTCATTGGCAAACTTAAGTCGGGCCTGGACATGTGCTGGTTTAAGCAGGGGAACCTTCCGTGCCATGCATGATTTCAAACCATGACGCCTTAGTGTATTACCAACAGTAACCTTGGAAACGGTGGTCCCAGCTCTTTTCAGGTCATTGACCAGCTCCTCCCGTGTAGTTCTGGGCTGATTTCTCACCTTTCTTAGGATCATTGAGACCCCACGAGGTGAGATCTTGCATGGAGCCCCAGTCCGAGGAGATTGACAGTCATGTTTAGCTTCTTCCATTTTCTAATGATTGCTCCAACAGTGGACCTTTTTCACCAAGCTGCTTGGCAATTTCCCGTAGCCCTTTCCAGCCTTGTGGAGGTGTACAATTTTGTCTCTAGTGTCTTTGGACAGCTCTTTGGTCTTGGCCATGTTAGTAGTTGGATTCTTACTGATTGTATGGGGTGGACAGGTGTCTTTATGCAGCTAACGACCTCAAACAGGTGCATCTAATTTAGGATAATAAATGGTGTGGAGGTGGACATTTTAAAGGCAGACTAACAGGTCTTTGAGGGTCAGAGTTCTAGCTGATAGACAGGTGTTCAAATAATTATTTGCAGCTGTATCATACAAATAAATAGTTAAAAAATCATACATTGTGATTTCTGGATTTTTTTTTTTAGATTATGTCTCTCACAGTGGACATGCACCTACGATGACAATTTCAGACCCCTCCATGATTTCTAAGTGGGAGAACTTGCAAAATAGCAGGGTGTTCAAATACTTATTTTCCTCACTGTACATACAGGTGCTGGTCATATAATTAGAATATCATCAAAAAGTTGATTTATTTCACTAATTCCATTCAAAAAGTGAAACTTGTATATTATATTCATTCATTACACACAGACTGATATATTTCAAATGTTTATTTCTTTTAATTTTGATGATTAGAGCTTACAGCTCATGAAAGTCAAAAATCAGTATCTCAAAATATTAGAATATTACTTAAGACCAATACAAAGAAAGGATTTTTAGAAATCTTGGCCAAATGAAAAGTATGAAAATGAAAAGTATGAGCATGTACAGCATTCAATACTTAGTTGGGGCTCCTTTTGCCTGAATTACTGCAGCAATGCGGCGTGGCATGGAGTCGATCAGTCTGTGGCACTGCTCAGGTGTTATGAGAGCCCAGGTTGCTCTGATAGTGACCTTCAGCTCTTCTGCATTGTTGGGTCTGGTGTCTCTCATCTTCCTCTTGACAATACCCCACAGATTCTCTATGGGGTTCAGGTCAGCGAGTTTGCTGGCCAATCAAGCACAGTAACACCATGGTCATTGAACCAGCTTTTGGTACCTTTGGCAGTGTGGGCAGGTGCCAAGTCCTGCTGGAAAATGAAATCAGCATCTCCATAAAGCTTGTCAACAGAAGGAAGCATGAAGTGCTCTAAAATTTCCTGGTAGATGGCTGCGTTGACTGTGGACATCAGAAAACACAGTGGACCAACACCAGCAGATGACATGGCAGCCCAAATCATCACTGACTGTGGAAACTTCACACTAGACTTCAAGCAACATGGATTCTGTGCCTCTCCACTCTTCCTTCAGACTCTGGGACCTTGATTTCCAAATGAAATGTAAAATTTACTTTCATCTGAAAAGAGGACTTTGGACCACTGAGCAACAGTCCAGTTCTTTTCTCCACAGCCCAGTTAAGATGCTTCTGACGTTGTCTCTGGTTCAGAAGTGGCTTGCTAGCCCTTTTCCTGAAGACGTCTGAGCGTGGTGACTCTTGATACACTGACTCCAGCTTTAGTTCTCTCCTTGCGAAGCTCTCCCAAGTGTTTGAATCAGCTTTGCTTGACTGTATTCTCAAGCTTGCGGTCATCCCTGTTGCTTGTGCACCTTTTCCTACCCAAATTCTTCCTTCCAGTCAACTTTGCATTTAATATGCTTTGATACAGCACTCTGTAAACAGCCACACCTTTCAGTAATGACCTTCTGTGACTTACCCTCTTTGTGGAGGGTGTCAATGTTCGTCTTCTGGATCATTGCCAAGTCAGCAGTCTTCCCCATTGTTGTGGTTTCAAAGAACAAGAGATACCCAGAATTTATACTGTAGGGATGGTCATTTATTCAAACTCAAATGTAAATATTCTAATATTTTGAGATACTGATTTTTGACTTTCATGAGCTATAAGCTCTAATCATCAAAATTTAAAAAAATAAACATTTGAAATGTATCAGTCTGTGTGTAATGAATGAATATAATATACAAGTTTCACTTTTTGAATGGAATTAGTGAAATAAATCAACTTTTTGATGATATTCTAATTATATGACCAGCACCTGTAGATAGTAGGACTATTAATTGGGATGTGCGCGAGTTTTCTGAAGTGACAGTGATGACTGTTAATGCAAACAATGATCGGTCATGATAAGCCTATGTGTGACGCTACTTTTTGCTGACTTCAAAACTCAGTAGCAACTCTACAAAAACGAGTCAGATAGGAAGCTTTATTTGGACGCTTTTATTTTAGCTTATAAATACAACATAATCTTTGGCAGTATGCAGCGCATATGAATGCGCCGATACACAGGACGCGTTTGCTGTAGCAGCGCGGACACACAAACCGGAAGCGTTCACTCGGATGAGAGCGCAAAAGCACAGCACAAAAATGAATAACAGTTCGCTGCAGCTTGAGACAGACAGGCTGTTCAAAAACACGCCGCAGTAAAAACGTGAAGCTGAACGCCAGTCAAAGTCGCGACAAAAAGAGTGTGCGTGCTTATTATGATTATTATATGGTAATCTGCAGGAAGCGCAAAAAGACAATAAAGTGTGAGTTTATCAGTGCGTCATGTATTCACTCAGATAAAGACTGTCATTTTCTTCTTAAGAAAAAACATAAGATGTTCTTAAGAATATATTTGAGAACTTAAGAATTTTTCAAGAATTGCACTTACGAATATTCTTACGAACTTCGTGGAATTTATCTTAAGAAACTTCTTAACTTATTTCTTAAGAAGATTTCCATGAATCCGGCCCCAGGTTGGAAGGAACACATACAAACAAGAATAGTCACAGCATCAGCAGTGAAGGTAGGAGAGTGCTGAACTTTCGGCATCAACTTTCAGTTTGCCCCGCCACTCACTTGAAGATGTTCAGGCAAAAGGAAACATCCATACTACGCAGCAATCAAGCTTAATTGCAGAAATGTGGCAAAACATCTCTGGAGAAAACCTCAGATTATTAAATTCGAAAGTGCTTTCCATATTTGGATCAACATAGGCTACATTTGTGAACGCACATTTTCTGCAATCAAGTTACGCTTCTGTGTGCGTCTTACAAACTGCAACTTGCAATAGCAACTTTATTGTGCTGTTACTCCTTTCGAGCCGAATTTCACAAAATTGATCAGCTCCTGACAGCATCAGGTGTTTTATTAATGGTGAGTAGAATTATTTATTTCAATAAATGTAATCATTTAGATATCATAATATTTAGGCTATAGTTTTATAAATCTGGTTGGTTTGTATTGATGACGTAATATGTAAATGATATGCATGTGGCCCGTGAGACTTGCACTTGGACCATAGTGCGGCCCAGTGGAAAAAAAGGTTGAGAACCACTGGTTTAAATGATTCGGATCAATCGCAATGACTCACTTATTAATAGTGACTTGCTGCCACCTACTGGCGGTTTTAATTTCACATTTAAAGTTTCTTTCTCATTATTTAAATAATTTCAAATAACAGTATTCAACGTTTTATGTTTGATATATCAAAACATTATTTACACATTTGTAATTGCAGGTTAAATGCATTCATGTTCTGCACTAAATGGTAGTGTGTAAATATGTCTAAATGCCACTTCAGATGCAGTTTTTGTTTCCTTTGCATTGCAAAGATGAAAGATTTATTGATACTGATTTAATTTGCTTGGTAACAGCATAAATGTCTTATTATTCTAATTCACTGATTAAATGTAAGAATTTGACTCAAAAGAAAAATGGCTTTATATAGGTAAAAATGCCCATAAAAGGTAAAAAATCAATTTAAACTTACTGGAAAAGATTCATTTCTGTCAGTGCGAACTGACCACCACACAGAATATGAAGAATATCAAAAACTTTCAGCTGTCCACGGTAGTCCTTAAGATACCAGCACAATAACACACTCAGCAAAATATTGTCTAATTCTCGTTATCCATAAAATATCGAGATATTATTTTTTGTCAATATCGCACACACCCCTAATATATAATATAGAACACTTATATCTGTATGCTTTAATTTTGAGTTTTACTGCTTTATGGGTCACCACAAATAATACTAAAACAAAATTCAACCATCTATAAAACCAAAAAAATAACATTACTCTGGTTTGTGTGATATTGCATAAATATATTACATTTCTAAATGACTTGGTCATTTGGAGAATGTAATATATGCACTATTGGTTATTTCAAAAACAAACTGTGCCTCTGTAGTTTTCTCGACCCAGCTGTTTTAGCAGACATTCAGGCAGAGACACACTGTCCCCTGCTGAAGCCACCTGGCTGAATGGCGGTTCTGGAACAGGAGGGAGCAGGTGAGAGGGAGAGACAGACCGGGGGACACAGCAGGTAGACCGTCCTGCCAAAGCATTGTCTCTGGAGCCGTGTGCCGGGTGCACCTGCTGTCTCACAGAGAGCTGCTGCTAATCCTCAGGGGCCTGATTTGGCAACCTTGTACTCTGGCTGTTTTGCAGATATTTACTGAGAGATACAGCAGCCTGTGATAAATACGGCTCTGATTCTAAATAATGAGATAATATAATCCCAGGCCCAGACTGAGCATTTCAATACCAAACTTCTGTCATCATTAAACATTAGGGAGAGAGTGAGAGGTTGGGATGGAAAGAATAGGACAGTCAGCTCACTAATGACTCTAAGTTCAAACTCCAGGTCGCATGTGCTGGCAGCAGAGCTGTGATATTTTTGGAGAAGTCAGAGGGCTTTTTTGTCCTGGTCTGGTTGGTTCTGGCAAGATTAGGAACAGAACAGGCTGTTCAGAAAAAAAAAAAAAAAAGCTCACTGTCAGGCACTGCAAAATGCCCTATTTAGCAGAGCACATATAATCTTTAGTATTAACCCATAACCCACTCAATTTGTCAAACTCAATCTCCGTCTGAATAGATAAAGTTCTGTTATTTTCCTTTATCATCTTTTCTTTGTATTATTTTGATTTCATTCTTTAAAGACCAATTTGCATTTTAAAGGAATAATTCACTTAAATATGTGTCCCTCATTCTTTCTATGGGAAAGTTCAAAGTTTCAGTTTCAAAGATCACTCAATGCTGCACATAATAGATGACGTTTTTTTACATACCACTATGCAAATTAAGATTACACTGTAAAAAAAATAAAAATAAAATAAAAATAAGTTGCTGCCTTAACTGCCCTCTTGGCTGTTTAAGTCATTTAAACTTAAATTACATTAAACTGGTTTAAACGGGTTATGGGGTGCACAGTATGTGTTCATGTTCCATTAAAAAAAAAAATTGTATTATTTTTCCACATATTTTACCTGTATTGTACACTGCTTTTCAGCTAGCATAAAAACGGCCGGTTGATTTCCTGCTTTTATGAAGCTCCTCCCTCAGAAATACATGAAGAACTCTGATTGGTTAGCTGGTCCAGTGTGTTGTGATTGGCTAAACCGCCTCTAGTGCTCGTCTAAATGTCCCGCCCCTCACCTCAGCTGCATGTGCTCCGGTTGTATTGTAAACAATGGAGTAGTCTATACTGCTTATCAATTTGAGCCAGATTGAGACCCAGAGAATATTAGTGAAGAGGATCGTGCAGAACCTGTGCAAGCACAGCTTTTAATGGTAGGCCTATGTTTTTTGTTTGTTGTTGTCTCATACTTTTAGATATGCTGTATTATGCTACTGCTTATGTTAGCTTTTAATATATGGTTTTATCATGATTAAAGCTTTAAAGGGGTCATATAATGCCCATTTTCCACAAGTTGATATTATTCTTTAGGGTCTTAATGAAAAGTCTGTAACATAGTTTGGTTAAAATTTCTCATTGATAATGTAAAAAACACATTTTTCACCCTGTCAAAAACAGCTCGTCAAAGCAAGCGGTATTGTGTCATTCTCCTTTAAATGTTAAAGAGCTCTGCTGACTCCGCTCCTCTCTTCCAAGCCGCTCTCTGAGGGACTGTTTACTTTAGCTGCATTCATCATGAAACTTGCTAATTAGCACGTTATTAGGAAAGGCCATTTGCAAAGATTCATTTAAAAAACCTTGTACTCACTTTTTCTGGAGGTGAAGCTGGATCACGAATGATTCGCGCTAACATAGACGCATTTAGGTAGATGGAGGGCGCATTCCCTTCAGAACCAAACCTAATCCACATCAGATGACGGGAGTAAATGACTACTGCTATGTTCATTATTACATCCAATAACCTCAAAACACCTCAATCGCTTAGGAGTCATTCTTGTCTACATCTGCTCCGGCAGTGAAATCACTGAGGGCGGGTCTGAGGTAAGACACTGGTGCAGTCTGTGCTGAAAGCTACTGTCAATCAACAATCGTGGTAGGGGCCTTGAGAAAGGGGCAAAGATTTAACTAGATTACAAAAAAAAAAAAAAAACACTGGGTGGATTTTTATCATTATAGGGTGGTTGTGTACACACACTGCCAACACACATTTCAGTTCAAACAACTTGTAAAAGTGCATGTAGCATTATATGATTATATGAATTGTATTATATGACTCCTTTAAACTTATAAATTAAAGCTGAAAAACGCTTAACTTACTTTGATGAGTTAATGTAAAGTAATTTAAAAACATATGTTGTTTTATTGGTCATGTAATATTTTTTTTTTACAGTGTATGTTTTAAGTGTGGTTAGCTGGGATTTCATCTGAAATCATTATTAAATCTCTTTTTTCATATGTCGTTAAATGAATCACCCTAAAAGGTCTTTGTAAATCAGTCACAGGGAAATAAAGGAGAAGGAAGAAGTATGAGAGAAATATGTCAACATTATAAGGTGGGAGCAGATGTAAGGGAGAAGCACATTTAGAGACAGAGTAGTAAATTCAAGGCTTGGTATATGAATGTAATAATCCATACAGAGAAGTCTATAAGGTAGACCAAAAGTAAGACACACAAATGATTTGTGCATCTGCAAGGTACAGCCACAAACTCCATGTCTTCATAAACAGAGGGCTATTAAATGTGTAACTGAGGCTAGAGGGAGATTGGGTAATCAATCATATGAACCACTGGTGGGTAGACCACTGTGCGTTTGTGCATGTGTGTGTGTGTGGGGGGGGGGGGGGGCTTCACACACACACACCTATATCAGGCTGACATGGTCTCACGTAGACCAACACTTCCCCATCAACAACCTATTAGGGCTTCTCTTACATACATGTTGTCTTTTCTCCTCATTTTCCTATGTAATGCCAATCCTGCCATAATTAGAAATAAATAAATGTACAAAGAAATGTAAAAAAGCAAAAATAAATAAATAAATATATAAATAAATGTACAAAGAAAAGTAAAAAAGCAAAAATAAATAATTATTTATCATTTATTTCCTTATTTATGTATTTTTTCCATTTTTTTCCACATTTATTTATTTATACATTTATTTATTTCCACTTTTATTTATTTTCACATTTATGTATTTATTTACGTATTTATTTCTTTATTTCCACATTTATATATTTCCACATTTATTTATTTTCACATTTATTTATTTATACATTTCTTTGTCCGTAGGGTAATGAGGAGGGCGTGTTAAATTGATTGATTTATTTATTTCGAATTGGCATTCCATAATTTTCTTCTTCAGAAAAATAAATAAATAAATAAAGTACTCAAGCGTTCATTATACTATGGAAAATATAAAAATACAATGAATTAAAATAGTTATTTAACTAAAATTTTTAGTAAAGAATTGCACATGATTTGTAGAAAGCAGAAAGAAATTGTAAAGTGAAGAGCACAGTGAAAATGTCTAAAGGTGGAAAATATAAGTTTTTTTAAAGTTTCTCATGCTCATCAAGGCTGCATTTATTTGATCAAAAATACAGAAAAAAGAAAAAAATCAGTACTATTATGAAATTATTGCAATTTGAATTAATGGCTTTCTGTTTTAATATACTTTAAAATATAATTATTCCTGTGATGTAAAGCTGAAATTTCATTAGCCGTTACTCCAGCCATTTTTCCAGTTTTCAGTGTAAATGATCCTCCAGAAATCTTTCTAATATCCTGATTCATTATCAATGTTGGAAACATATCATATCATTTTTATTTTTTTATTTTTTTATTTTTTTGCTAAACCATATAAACCTATAGTAGCTATCTTACAGTAATTATCACCTGTTGCTAAACATAAGTTAATATGAGTATGAGTTGATAAATTTAAGAGATAATAGGGAATAAAAAAATATTCACGTGGAAAACAGGCACACATATTTCTGGATTTGACATGGTTTATGAGAACATGTTGCTGAGTCAGACTTTAGGACAAATTACCATATGGAAATGTTCAGAATATGAGATTAGGGGCAGAGAGTGATCCTGAGGGAAATGAAACGAGTGTATCACTCTATCTGCCAGAGAAAACATCTGCATCCACACATTCTTAAATCTGCCACTTGTGACTTATGATCACTGAAGACTAGAGCAAATCTACACATGATGACTCAAGAGGAGCTCTGTTTCACTGGGGTACTTTACATGCACTGAAGGGGGGGGGGGGGAATTCTGCCATTTCTCCCAAGGTATCCGAATGTAAAAATCAGCCTAAAGCTTGACCCTGTGTTAATCATTCATTTCTCTAGTCTAATTCACTGGCTCATCTAGCAAAGCCCAGGGCTGTGAATATTAATTTGTGATAATTTAGCAGGTCAAGACTTACATTTCTCATGCACCCCCAACATTGTTCGTAACAATAACCAAATCCATTTCATGAAAAGCAAAGAGAATAGCAGCTCCCTGTCTACTTGTGTTTCTGAGGGATACTGGGCTCTAGACAATGCAAACCATCTTGTCTAAAGCTAACAGCACTGTGTTCTTTTGTAAATTTCATGCAGCTCAGTCGAAGCTTAAGAGCTCTTATATTCTCTGTGGGTTTGTCCACAACATTTTATCTTTCTATTGACACCACACTTTTGAGAAAGGATATACATATTTTAAAAGCCTGAGTCAGTGGAAATTTATCCAACACTGTTTTGGAGATTTTCTGCCCAAGTTATTTATACTGGCTATTGTTTGTATTAATCAGGTATTTTAATGAATTGTTGCTTTTTAATGAGCAATATTTTAAAATAAGTATTACTTGATTGCCAACAGTTTTTAAATGAGAAAATGTTCTTAAAGAGTTAGTTCACCCTCACCCTCACGTCATGATTCCAAATGAAGTAACACAAAAACAAAACACCAAAAATTATAATATATTATAAACAGGAATAAGACCTCTCAATGAATTTGCTTTAATATTGGTCGCTTTTAAAGATGGTTTCTATTTCAACTCGATGTCATTTTCATCTTCAATTCTCTCCCACTTTAATTCTTTCCTTCTCATTGCTCTCCATCTATCTAATGGGCCAGAGATATTGGACAGGCACTAATTATGCCACGAAGGGCAGAGGAGTGATGACAGAATGGCTCATCAAAACCAGAGCAAGTAACAGCCTGCTGATGGGGAGCAAAAACAGATCATAAATTAGCAAACAAGAAAACCACATGCACATATTTGCTTAAAAGGTTTTGCCACACAACACACAAGTTGCTGTATGTTTTCTGTCACATAAGTTCAATATCTGAATAAATGGAATTAGGAAGACAATTGTATCAGGGGAAAAAAATTAATAAATAAATATATAAAATAAATAAATAAATAAAAAACAAATTATAACCACAATTTTTATAAGCAGTTGGAAACCCTTGAAGCAGAGACCTGAATGTTTAGCCAGAGGCAAACTTGCACTTAATAAGAACAGTAGTTTTGTTGACCAAGATGCTTTGCTCTCAATTACTAATTTCTCAGAGCTGCAGCACAAGCCAATGAGGCTGAGGGAAGCTATTAGGCTCGACATGTATGAGCAGCATGACAAGATTTTCTGCAAACCTCTGCACTCCTTTATTCAAATTGAGAGTGCATTTGTTTTGCTTAATAGATATTTTACAGTTAACGAGTGGCTTTGTTTATCCCAAAACCCACTTACAATTTGCATATAGCTGTTAGTTGTTATTTATTTATTATATACAGTAAGGTGTAGCTGTCGCCAAGACAGGTTAAAAGGCTCGCCATGGGAAAAAGTGCTTTCTTGTTCCAGACAGAAAATGACTTCAAGGAATGGACTCTTGACTAATTGAGCACAGGGACGCTTCTTCAGATGAGGCCTTTGAAGAGAGATGAAATAGAATGAAGTACAAGTTCTCTCTCAGAATGAAATTCCAGATGAAAAACATGAAATATAATGAATGCAGATCTAATGAGGATGATGTCTTGAGAAACAGACTTTCGACTAGACTGAAAACGATCACTATACATGTGTCATGTACTGTAAATGTTCACAACCTCTTTAATGGCTTGTGACTACTCATGTTACATGTTACATTGCTTATCTGTTTGCATTAGAACAAGTATAATATGACTTGTTTACACCATTGCCATCTGTCTCAGGTGACCTGATTAAGTGAAGTTAAGTGAAACTAAACAAAAATAAATGAAATGAAAATAAAAAATAAAATAGAATAGAATAAAATGTATTTATTTATTTATTGAGCACCTTTTCCGCAGCTCAAAGTCATTTCAAAATAGAAAATTAAAATAAAATAAAGTAGTAGTAGAATAGTATCATCTGTTTACACCATTACCATCTGTTTTAGGTGACCTGATCACAAGTTATTAGTGCCAAATAAAATAAAATAAAATATGAAATACAATAAAATAAAATAAACAAGACATAATAGCCAACAGATCATCTGTAAATCAATCATCGAGCTAAAACAATGGTTTTAAACTTGGCCAGTAACATGCAGCAGATGCTCGACTAAAAAGGAGCACTCCACTAAAAAGCCAGAAATGTTATGTTTGCATATATTAGAGAGCATTAACACTAAAAAAGTTTTTTTTGTACTCAGTTTTCCAAATGCTAATTAACACTGTTATACACACAATATTAGAAAACATCCTACAAATTCACACTCCTGAACTGAAAGGGAGATGATTTTATTTTATTTTTTGGCAAATGCTGATATCTGGACATCGAGGACAGATAACATGTAGATGTGATACTGGATTATTTTTGACAAGGGCGATGAAGGATGAAAAGAATCAGGTGTGCATCACATGTCATCACATGTTCCCAGCATGGGTCTGTTTGTCACATGCTATCATGAGTCTGGACACAGGCCAGCGAGAGAAGGGCAAGACACTGATGATTCAAATCGAGCCGTATCCCTCATCACACAACTCAAAAGAGTCTCTAGTTAGAAAGTTGTGTTATGCGGTTTTAATTAGACCCTCTCTGCAAGCACCTTTCCGCCTACAGGCTGTGTGGAAAGTTTGGCTTTTGAAAAAGCTTTTAAAAAGACGGAGTTCAAATCTTGCAAAGTCTCGAAAAGTAAAATGAGACCTTTCTATATATGGCTTGTCAGAAAAGTGAAAAAAAACCCACAGTGACATGCCAAGTTGGCATTGTTCCTGGCATTTCTCTTGCCCTTAGTCGAGCTGGCATTAGTTATGGTAAACCCCTAAGGTCTCAGAGTGATGGTTTTCATTAGAAAGAGCGTGGCTTATCATCAGGAGACTGACATTACACTGCTACCAGGTTCATCGGGGGTATGACACGTGGCACATTGAATCCCATCTCACTCGGACTCTGAGGGGAACAGTTGGGGTAATGTCAGACAGCAGCCACCATTATGTTTGTTCCTGAATATTCTGGAGGTACTCATTTTCAAACGAAAAGAAAGTCCCTGTGAGAGACTTCAGGCGTACTGATAATGAGTTCAGGGACCCGTCCTCCACCATCCTGGACACCTGTATGGTTTGACTTCTCACCCTCTTCTGTCAGATGACAGTGTGATATATCACTGCATAGAAGGTGATGGGTACAAGAAGCCAATTCGTCACTTTAGATGGAAATGTCACAATACAAAGTCAGGAATGGCAAGATTAAAAGTTAGCTCTCTCACACTCGCACACACACAGACACACATAATTTGTTGCTGCTGCTAGTTCAAATGCAACACAATTTAAAAAAAAAAAAAAAAAAAGTGTGCAAAAATGTGCAATGTTAAAATAGAGAAAATGGTTATAGTCAATTTTTATTTTGTATAATATATATATATATATATATATAGATAGATAGATATAGATATATAGATATAGATATAGATAGATAAATATACAGTGGGGAAAATAATTATTTGATCCCCTTTGTCACTTTAAGAAGATACTCCTAATTTCAGCTCGCTGTGTGTATAAAAGACTCCTGTCCATAGAATCTGTATCTTCCATTCCAGCCTCTCCACTACCATGGGAAAGGCCAAAGAGGTGTCAAAGGACATCAGGGACAAGTCTGAAGACCTACACAAGGCTGGAATAGGCTACAAGACCATCAGAAAGAAACTTTATGGATTTTTGTTTGATATTCTGTCTCTATCAGTTAAAATAAACCTACCATAAAAATTATTTCATTTTTTTTAAGTGGGCATTCTTACAAAATCAGCAAGGGATCAAATAATTATTTTCCCCAATGAATATATATATATATATATATATATATATATATATATATATATATATATATATATATATACAGTATATATACATTTTAGTACTCACAAAAGGTTGTATTATTTACTAAAAAAAAAGAAAGAAATTTGTTTCTGGATTCTTTGAAGAACAAAATGTTCAAAAGGACACAATTTTTTTTTTTATTTTTTTTTTTTTATAGAAATCTTTTGTAACATTATAAATGTCTTGGAAAAATTATAAACTATTTGCACCAGATTAAATGTACTTATTGATTTCAAAACAATTTGCTTATGTTGTCTGGTTTTTAGAATGATATTTTTTAGGTTACAGCATACTATTGTGCATGCAAATGCATTAATTGTCTATTGTAAAAGTGTAATTGTCTTTGAAAATATTACTTTAACAAAATATAATGGCACAGAAAATTAATCAGCACAGAAAACAGTGGGTCAGAGTTTATAAGCGTTCCACAACCTATCTAATTTCCTGCATCAATTATCTCCCCCCCTCCCAAACCCACTGAGAATGTGTAAAATAATAAGCCAATGAACCAATCCACCTGCTGTGTAAACTCTAACACACTAATGCTCCATTCCACAAACGTTTAACAAAAACGCTTTGGATGACTCCGACTGGCACTGACCCCGCCAACCTCCAACCATTTATTCTCAGAAGCGCTCCCCACCCTGAATCGAATACCAATGCTATGGTCACCTTGAAAGTCCAATAAAGAAAGCACCAGTGAAAACATTAAGTGCACCGACCACACACCCTTGGGGTGTCTCTACTCCCTCTGTCACTCTAATCCTTTATCGTTTGTAATTGAGGTAACAATTACATTGTGACCCTCTGTAGAAAATAAATCTTTCGCTCTGGCTGTGCTCTATCCGTCTTCATTAGCATGGCACTGATGTGGTGTTTATTATCTGCTGAGTAGGATCCGGGTCTCCTGAGGCATGGCACCAATTCACAACACTACAGCGCTCTGCTGAAGATACCTGAAGAGCGCAGAAGTCATTCAGGGATACACGAGCATCAAAACCCGAAGGAGAATGGCGTATACGTCAACAAACCGGTCATTAAAGGAAACACGAGATATTGATTCGCCAGCCCAAGAACAAAATGCTCGGACGTTACATAATCTACAGAGGATCAAAACGTGAAAGACTTAGAAAGACGTCATTAAAGGAATCCTATTTTGCAGTTTGAACATACATCAGGTAGTTGCAGCAAAACGCAGTTTCACACTCATTAAAGTTATTAAATAATTTTTCCCACCAGATGTTTCATTTATCACACCGAGGCTCATTCAGCAAGCTCCGATCCTGCTGAACGTTAAGCTCTGCGGAATAACACACAAACAGATACACATTCACTGATGTTTAAGCCTGACCCAGGAGGGGGGAGGCCATCGTAGCCCTTCAGAAGGTCTGTCTGGCTCAGCGAGGCAGTCAGTCAGGCCGAGCCCATGCTGGCGACTAGCCCCTTCATTATCTGCTTTTAATTGCTTATTTAATGGGCTCTCCTCAAGCACCGTAGCCCTGCTGTGAGAGTTAGACTGCAGCTTGGCTTCAGCCTTCCTAGCCGACACTCCGCATCAGCGCGATCGCAGCAGGGCATCCAAACCCACAACCAGCATCCTCCTCTTAGTCGTCATTACTGGTTCTCGTTTTAATCGGTACATACAGCTCTGGCTGGAGGGTGAATTCTGCATTTATAGGATCCCATCGCACTGGAAGATGCTCATTTGACCCTTGTTTACTATAATTAAACTGTCTGTGCATGTCTCAAACACGTCTTTTCCCCTACCGCGGTACTGCAAGCTGCAATTTACCCATTTCATAATGAGCACCTATGCAACTGCCCTCCAATCACATCAAACAATGAGAGTTGGCATGAAATTCAAACAGAACTCTGCATTATCATCGTAGTGAAATGTAATAGGCAAGTCTAGATATAAATATGTAATATTCTGAGTTCAATACATGTCAATAAATGTATTTACAATGGAAGTAAATGAGGCAAATGAGGCAAATTTGTAGTGATGTCATGATATGAATTAAAGTAATATTCCAGGTACAATGGAGGTTATGCTCAATCAACAGCATTTGTGCCAAATCGTTGCATTTGTGCATTTTGTGGACTGCCATAAAAATATCATTTGGGCTTATCCCTTGTTTTCAGAGAGAGAGAGAGAGAGAGAGAGAGAGAAAGCAACTTACAATGTTAAAGTAAGGCACTAAAGGTCATTGCAATTTTCATCCGAAATTTTCGCACGTTAAAAAAAAAAAAAAACCTCACGTTGTGTCACTGCCACCAAAACTTTCGTCCGTCATAAAAAAATCGAATCAGGTTCGATTTTCTGCGTTTTCGCATCCCTAGCAAGCATTTTGATAGGAAAGGATGACGAATACGAAAAAACGCATACGGAAATTTCGGACTCAGTGTGCAATGACCTTAACAATGAAAGAAAATGGGCCAATTTTTTTTTTTTTTTTTATATAAGGATGTAAAAAGCAGAGAAGAAAAGCTTACAATTTTATAAAAGTCACAGTATGAATTAAAGTAAAATCCTGGGTTCAACACATGTTAAGCTCAATTTGACAGAAATGGTGCCATTTTATTGATTACCACACACACAAAAAAAAGAAGCAAAACTGAAGGCTCTGGTGAGGTACTTTCACTGGAGGAAATAGGGGGAAAATTAAAAAAAAGCAGAAATGTAAAGCTTATAAAAGTCATATTTTGATTTAATAAGGTAACATTTTGATTCTCAGGTAATATTCAGAGATCAGTTCATGTTAATCTCAATAGAAAGCATTGGTGCAAAAAAATCATGACTCATGACTTTTTGGATCTTTGAAAAAAAAAAAGATGCATTTACAATGGAAGCAAACTGAGCTATTTTTTATAAATATTTAAAAGCTGAAATGTAAAGTAACAATATGAATTAAAGTATTTTCTTAAGCTCTTAAGCTGAGGTACTTTCAATGGAAGCAAATGGGGGAAATTCTGAAGGATTTAAAAGCAGAAATGTGGAGCTTATTTTACAAAAGCACTTAATTCTACTGTTAAACCTATAACTTAAAGCGATACAACCTATATACCTGTATTGTTTGAGATTTACAGCTCAAACCATTTTACAATCATTTTATGGTTTTGAGTGTTGCACTTTAATGACAACAATGTTGAAAAACTGAATATAATTTTACACAGAAAAGGTTAGCAAGTGATTTTTCAGCAAGCATGCATATTATTTACTTCTTATAATACATACTATTTACATCTTATTATACATACTCTTGAAACAGTGAATATTTTTAATCTTCGCAGACAGGCCCCATACACTTCCATTGTAAGTGTCTCACTGTAACCAAGCTTTAAATTAGAAAAAGAAGAAGAAGAAGAAAAAAAAAAACATATTCAAGTCAAAATTAGTTTTTGTATTAATCAACATTATGGCACAAATACTGTCAACTGAGCTTAGCATGTACTGAACCCAATATATTTGATTAAGCATTGAATAAAACGCATTAATGCCAGACTGAATGCTGTAGTTGATTGCCTGCTCTGCTCTGATTGCTGCACAATGCACTGGTGTACACCACAAATGCCAAGCTGCTCATCACATGGTTGAAACGGCAGCATGCCAGAGGTGACCTTTTCATCCTATCCCTGTCATGCTCCATCATGTCATGCTCCTAACCCACGGCAATGCCACACAGACAGCACTTCTTCAATGCTATTGAGCGCAGTGCACAGCTCTGAGACCGAAACCACAGAGCAATATGAACACCTGCGAGCACCGAGCACGTATAAAAAACACAGCACATGGTGCGGTTGCATATGTAGAGCTTTTAGGAGAGGATATGTAATGCTTGGCTGAGGGCTGGTGTCACAAAATGTGCAAGGAACATATTGAACGGTGACGCCACCAAGTGGAACGCATCACCACTCTCTGCTCATTACTGCTTTCCACAAGACATTAGCTCAGCAGTCAGGCGCGCTTTAATTATAGAGGCCGGCTCCAATACCACATCCTGAGTTTAAACGTCAAAACACAGGTGTAAACATTCCCTGAGAGGTGCTTAGCCATGCGGATAAGAATAAAGCCTGTACGAGTGTAAGACATTAAACAATTCCAGTCCTGCATCGTGCTGTTTGTGAAATCAAAGCGAAATCAACTTATCTTTCAGTCTATGAACAAAAACACGCAATCAATAATGCCCAATTCTTAAACTCGACTAACCGAAATAGTTTTCCCCCTCTAGTGGCATGTAATCTAATCGAGCCGATCAATATGCATCCTCCCCCTAATCATTAAAAGACAAGCAGTCCAGTCAGCTTAGATTTTCGGTATGATTGCAGAAATTCTACAATTGCACTTCCTCCACTGACAAGTCATTTGTAAAAAGAAAGCGAATATTACAAATTAAGTAATTAAGTCTGACTGGAGCAAAAACAAATAGCAAAGCTTTTATCTTGCTTCCAGTAAATGCAAAGTCATTAGTGATTTGGGCTAACAAGCAATTGACAGTGGATTAAATAATTTTAATGAGGTGCAAGACTTTCCTCTAGCCAAATACGAGAATAATTAAATAAGAGCAAAATAAAATGCTAGTTTATGTGATCGAGGCTTCAAATTTCAGTGCAAAAAAATCGAAGAAAATAAAATACATATAAATAAATAAATGAGCTGAATCATTTAATTAATGCTTATCTCTTGCTACGAGTAACTCAGGGAAGGAAAAGTTGCACTATTTACTTTAAGGAACTCTAACAAACATTTTAACTCATCACACTACAGACTTTAAAGTCTCATTTACTAATTAATACAAATGAAGCAACACTAAGACTCTGAGCTTGAGGGAGGATAATGCTGTACTGTCTGCTTACTGAAGGATAATGCACTCAGGGCTGCATTAGCATCTACTTCAAAATGCTTTGTGCAGCCTGCAAAAAAAAAAAAAGGAAAAAAAAAAGACCACTTATGTTTAAACCCATAAAAGAGCACCTGGCAAATATGATAAGCTTTTGTGATCGGGCTCTGTGCCAACTTGTGCCAAAGTGCGTCATATACCTGCTCATTTATGGCTTTAAGTAAAGATAATCAGCTCTGAAAACGTTTGCTGACTCAGAATAACGTTGTCGAAACATGTTGTGATTATGGAGATCATGAACGCAAATGCAAAACATGGCAAAAAAAAAAAAAAAAGGATTTTACATTAAAATTACTAATTAGTTTTTTGTTTTTAAATTAAAAATGATTGTTCATGTTATTGCTGAAGAACACTACATGAACAGACTAGGAACTACTTCACCATAAAATTCACAGTATCGATTAAGTCTGCACGAAAAGAACAAATCAGTCTATAAAACAAAGTGCAGACAAATTATGTGTTTTGCCTGCAAGTCACAAGCTAATTCAAAAAAATGTATTCAATAGCTCACGTAATAAATAATTTATCATGCACTTATTTATATAACCACCCATATAAATGTGAAACAGTCCCCTATGGACAGCAGAAATACAGCACTGCGCACTGCAGTGAACCCTTGGATTTGACATATTACAGAAGAGACACATACTTAAAGATCTTTAAAGAAGAGTTACTGTACAGCTGAAATATGAGTCCACAGTTATTGTATTTCAAAGTTTTAGCTATGTGCAGAGATTTGAAGCTAAAGTGCAATAGATTTCTGGACTGTCACGGAGAACCAACAGCTGGCATGCTGTGTCAAATAAAACACAGTCTGTGTGCTGGAAGTGCTTCTTCCTATAGTGTCGATTGGATTACACATTTCCTGACCTCTGCTCCCGCAGTCTGTTGCTAGTGCTCTAGTTTCTTATGTGATGTTGAGCTGTGATCAAATAAGGACATCTGAAACCTCCTGTCATACTGATTTCTTCCAGTATATCGGTATAAAATAATGGCCCTGCAGGTACACTGTTTGGATTTTTGATTGTGTGTGTGTGTGTGGATTGTAAATGTAGATAGATGTAAAAGATGCAGCAGGTGTTCTCTGCTGGGTGTGCACGAAGACAGATGAGCTACTCACATCTTCTATATTGATGATGATGAACCCCCATAATTCCACACACCTGCACCTTTGGAGACATGGCGAAGCAGAACTAGGCATTGCAATGAAGCTAGATAACTTTTTTTTTTTTTTTTTTGTGCTTTCAGGAGAGCAGGAATGAGACATTTGTTCTCTATGGTTATGCTTACACTGCGGCAGAATACTGTTGCTAGTCCTGTTTGGAGTAACCGAACGTAACAGTTCAGTTACAAAACATATTGATTACTGAAATGACTCTCTTAAATGGACTGAATTTTGGGAGCAAGTTTGTTGATATGTGTTGTATGAACAGAAGCACAGTCACCAACTAACTGAGAGAAGAGGAAAAATAAAAAATAAAAATAAAATGATTTGATAAATAAACAAATAAAATAGCTAAGAGCATTAGTTTGTCTCCCAACTCTCTTATAAATAAATAACTTGATGGAAGCAGAAAGTTTTGGGCTGCATATCTAAGAGGAAAAAAGTAGATGAAGTTGTAAAAATTGTTTATAATAACTATTAAAATCTTAAAAAAGTATTTAAATATGCAATACATACAGTGTATACGTCATTATGGTCACAGTCAATACTGAAAGCTATTGCGAGTTGCAAGTTATCAATTCCAACCACTGACTTGTGACATGCATCAGGTGGTCAGTGAAAGGTGTTTAAAATCAAAATTAGTCCTCATGAGAGCAGTCTCACACATCTGAAACACCTTCTCTGCTCTAATGAAGCTGTATTTCACCACAATCAATCAGTCTGGATGTAATGTACTGTTCCTGCTCCCTATTTCAAAAATAAATTGCTACCTTGACAGATGACCTTATTTATGGTTGTACTTGCATGTGGGTTCACTTATTTGCTCTATCCTCTCCAGTCCCCAACGACCTCTTTCAGGACACAATTTTGTGAGTCCTACTGAACATATCTGAATGTTGCAGCAGGTACACGAGAACATAACCGCGTGAGCATACTTAATTGTATGAGATCAGAGCCATACGCTCTGAGAAATGGAGGGTGACATGGAGTGAATTCAAAAAAATGGCTGCTGGCAGCCTGTTCCAATATGGACACAGAATGACAATGTCATATAGTCACTCATTATGGCGGCTTTCCAAGGTCAAAATCGTGTCTCCAGCAGCAACACGGCTGACACAGAAAGCATATGTGCTAATGCTGAGACATAGTGAGTCAAAAACCAAGCTACTCTATTTTAGTACAGGAGCTAAAACACACAGGCAGTGTGTTTGTGTATGCAGAAATATAGCTTGACATGGTTAACGCTTTTATTAACCAATCAAGTAGTTATCTTTCTCTGGTAGAACATATCAATTAATATACAAATCTTATAAACCCACACAAAACCAAATGTCCTGTATATTTTTTGGAAACACTTTATAATAAGGATCCATTTGTTAACTATATCGATAACATGAACTAACAATGAAAAATACTACTAAAACATATATTAATATTAATGGAATAGTTCACCCAAAAATTTAAGTTTGCTGAAAATATACTCACCCTCAAGCCATCCAAGATGTATATGAGTTTGTTTATTCATCTGAACTGATTTGAAGAAATTTAGAATTGCATCACTTGCTCTCGAGTGAATGGGTGCCGTCAGAATGAGATTTCAAGAGACAGTTTAAAGTTAAAATGCCTTAATATTGTTTTTTGTTTGTTTGTTTTTTACAAACATGCAGTTTTTTATGTTTCATGTTAATTGGGTTATTATTATTTATTTTTTCATTCTGACGGCACCCATTCACTGCAGAGGATCCACTGGTGACCAAGTAATCTGTTCTCCAAATCTGCTTCGAAGAAGAAACAAACTCAACACATCTTGGATGGCCTGGGGGTGAGTACACTTTCAGCAAATTATAATTGAAATAAAAAATGTTGGGGTCAAATATTTCTTTAATTTCACCATTTACTAATACATTGCTTAAATCAAACATTGTTAATATTTCATGGACCAGAGCTAACATTAACTAAAAAAACAAACAGTTGTATTTGTATTAACTAACATTATATAAATAAATACTGTAACATATATATTGTTAGTAAATGCAGTAACTGGCATTACTAATATGACCTTATTGTAAAGAGTTACCTATTTTATATTCCCTTTAAGTTGTGCCCACTTTGAAAGTAGGTCTGGCTATAGCATGATATGCCATAACTATTTAAATCTGTGAATTGAGGGCTGCTGTCATCCAATCCCATTAGATTAATGCCACCTCATAATCAGATGCTAATTTAATCCCATCATCCATGTAAAGTGATTCATGTTAAAGGTGCCCCATTAATGTGTCTACTGTAATATTCAGCTTCAGATGGTTGGAAAGAAGTTAATTATGAGGAAAAATGAGTTTCACTATCAGTGATACAGATGAGATAGAGGTCGAGAAATGTGATCAACGTAAGACTGAAAAGAAAGTAAATGTGTAACATTAATACTACATTTTAAATATTTAAAAAATAAATGATGCTACAAAATATTATACCTATAAAAATGTGAGAATAATTACCCAGTATAGAACAAAAAGGTAAGAGCATGAATATTAATTAGGTGGTTGTAAAAGTTTTAAAAAATTCTGTATTATATATTAATTGCAAGAGCAGGTTTAAAAATGTTTCTGAGCTACATTATTTCCTGACACAGCCTCATGGGTAGTTTTAAAATGCCTTGAGTTTTATTACACCTTTAAAAATGTGCAAAAACATGCAACCCACCGATGTCTTGGGACCAAGAAATCAGAAACTGTTAGTTGCTTTACACTCCTCTGTCGAGAAACCTCAAACTAAAATAGCAAAATTTAACATACAGTCAGGCACATGTTAACTTCTACCACTTTTTCACTAAAAGTGTTTCTTCTCCCCGTCAAGTTGGGCAACACAAGGCTGCTTGTCTCTTATTGTGTCGCTGTAGATTTGTGCTGTATTTTGCCATTTATTTACTGAGTCAGCCAACCATGTAAACGTTTATCTACGGGCACTGAAAATCTCAGAAGAGATGCTGGGTTGGATTCTTAAGGGTGATGGGTATGACTTTAGTCTTATCAGGATGTTTCAGGACACCACAGAATCCTCACCTAACAAATTACCATCCAGCTGACCTGAAATGTCTTCATCTGCCACACAAACAGAGCCTGGGTCAGTCTATGTGATTTAAAAAAGAAAAAATGCTAGCCAAGGTCAGTCGTTTCTTTACAGCAGAGCACATTTCTCTCAGACGATGCATATTACAACATTTTATCAGAATTCATAGTGTCCATCGAATCAAACATCTTTTAACAAAATATACACACAACAAAAACATGGTATTATAACTTACACTTGTACACAAAGATATGGATGCAAACTTAAACTAAAAGTTGTGTTAAACATGCTAGATAGAATAAGTAAATCACATTGTGAATATACTCTTTCTATAACAATAATGTAAAAGACAAACATCTAAAGCTATGGAAATATGCAATATTGCATCCCTATAAGCCCCTAAGTGGGATACGGAGATAGAAAAACGTGAGATGGAGAAGAAAATTCTATTTCAATGTTTTCGTGTTCTTACGGCATGGAACTTTTCTCTGGATAAAAACTTTTGCATTCTCTCTTTGGCAAAAATATTTCAGAATTTTGCAAGCAAACACAAAACCTGTGTTGGAAAAATTTATTTTAGTGCTTTTTCAAGTAAATACAAGTAAACGTTTCTTAGAGGGAACACAAACATTTTGCAGGTTAACGCGAAAACTTTTTCTTTTTCCTCCCATCTCATATTTTCCCCTTAGGGGCTCAGTGTATTCCTGTAGTGCAGGGTTCCTCAAATCTTTCCCTGGAGGGCCAATCTGCTGCAGAGTTTAGTTCCAACCCTGATCAAACTCACCTACCTGTGATTTTCTAATGATCTTGAAGACTCTGATTAGCATGCTCAGGTGTGTTTGATTAGGGTTAGAGCTAAACTCTGCAGGAGTGGGCCAGATTTGAGGATGCCTGCTGTAGTGCAATCCACTGTTCTTGTTGTTAAATGTCAATATATTTATAAAGCAATATTTGAAAAACATTATAAAATGTTTGAATATTTAATTTAATTTGGCCCTAACCAACTAAAATACAATTTTAAATAAAAAATGACCACTGATTATGACTCTCTCATAGGTTTGGCCATGCATGACTTCCATTCATATTCATTCATAAATAATTCCAAAAACACGACTGAGGTAAGAATCCAGAGTGATAACATTCCACCTGTGTATTCCATACAGATTCAGTTCAATTTCCGAACACTTCTTTTAACAGATAAAATTCTGTATCAGTCTATGCAGTCCAAAAGCAGGATAAGATCCTACCACAGAACCATGGCACAGCATAATCTAAGAGTTCCCGAGAGATAGGAATAGCATGATCCATTTTATCTGAAACAGGAAAGAAGCTTTTTCAGCTTTGCGGCACAATACCGTTAGATTACTATTACTTTTACAGCGTTAACAGTGCCTTAGGGCTACTTTACCTCAGATCCGGCAGTTGAAGATGCTATTAATGCCTCACACGAGACATATACCTCCAGAAACACATATATCCATAGTAAGCTGTGTCATTACTGAAGGGACATAACAACAGCAGGACATCCCACTGGATAATCTGCAGGCAAAGACGTACAAAGGACAGAGCTGCGGTTTCTTGGCCCGTCACACAGGCAGGAAGACAGGTGCTCAGATCAGCCCGCTGACCTTTACGTATCCCACCTATCCCGCAGGAGACGGCAGCATGCCGCAAAGCACCACCGATCTTCACACGATCGGCTCTTAATAACCAGCCCCCACCTCTGTACGACCCAGCGGAGATCCAGACGGAGTCACCGGCCCTTTGTCCTCCAGTCGAGGTGTGGGAGTTTAAAGGAAAATAGGTGCAGAAGTGAAGGCACGGGTGAATGAGTAGGATTAGAGGAGGGGTGAGCGGAGCAAAGGAATGAGGATCAAAGATGGACACTTCACAGAAGAGCAGCGGCATAAGGGTGAACTGAGATCAGACAGAAGGTCGCCCGTTTCCATATCCGCGTGTCATTTGTTCAAAGGTTGACGACGTCGGTCCCTCGAAGATCTGCGTCTTTAAGAACAGTTGGGCAGTTGGAGGTTGTTGGGAGGTTACAGTATCCCTTTGGGGTCTCCTTGCAGGTGGCTTTTAATTTCGGTGGCGATTTGCATATATTCAATCAGTATGAGTAATTGGAGAAGGAGCAGACAGAGCAGAGATGCGACCGATTTCACCGCCGTTTAAAGAAGACGAGCCTACAGCTGTTGAGATCAGCTGATGACACAGATAATCTTGACACTGACTGATGTGTCTAATCACCAAAAGTATCAGCACAATCAATTGCCCTTCCCCACAGCATTTCAAAAAAGTGCTTTTCTCGCAACCCGGGAGAGATGAGTGTGTTCTGGCGGCACATAAACAGAGCGAGATAATAAACGACCTTGACAATGTCAGGTGTGCCAGAGATAAAGGCCACCTACAGTACGGACCCTCCTGTTCTTCATTTTTGCCAAAGACCGCTCAGTTGCTCGACTGCCAACAAGAGTCGGCGTCTACGCTGGTGGTCTCCGGTTAGGTTTGGATGCACAGGGGGCTGAGTAATTAAGGCTTGAATTAAGTTAGGCTTATACAGTATGTAAGAGTTAGGCTTAAGAGTTCTTAGAAGTCTGCATGGCACTCTGTTCTGCTGAATTCATTTTAACAACCTCGTCTCGAGCTGGGCTTCTTAGGTGGTATACTAATGAAACATGAATCACACCGGAATGAAATGACAGATAATGGTAGGTAGCGAAGAACTGACGTGTTCCGCGGACTGCCTGGATTTGAAGGGCACAACTAAAATGAGGCGCAGGAAGAAAAGAGCTTAGCGAAACCGTAATTATCAACATCCTGGCAAATGGAGTGCTGAGTGTTGCCATGGCATAATTGGCAGTTAGATTTTGCAGTGGCAAAGCACAAAAACATCAGCAATAATTTCTTAATGGAGGCTTATTAACACGGAGATATCTGGCAGGCACTTTGGTTGGCCGGGGTCCCTTAAAGATCCTTAAACCTCTTCAAAGACTTTAGTGATGTGAAATAACCCTCCTGATACGCTCCTGCTGCAGGCTCGCTGATATGACCGAGTGGAAAAACATCAGGATGGCTGCTTGTTTGCCAAGTCACCATTTGGTTCTGGAATTCTGGTCTGACGGAACTGTGTTTGGACCTCTGCTTGATAATAATCACTCAAACATGTACCATTGTACCGCTTGGCTCGTTTGAAGGCTCCAGCGGGATCGCACTGCAAACAAATGATCTTTGTTCAGAAACAAAAGCAAATGACTGAATCATCCTCTTCTGCGGAAAATAATAAGGGTTTCTGTACACTCTTTGCTGTGGTCGTCTTCTGTGATGGCACGATGGAGCATCGAGGCTGGAAGACCCTCAATGCTGACAGCTGCCAATCAAAAGCATCACAAAAGAAGTGGACAGATGTGCTCGGCTAGATTCTGTAAAACTGAGGACATCATCTTGACATCTCATCCATTTTACCTTTGCCTGATCTAACCATTGATGTTCGGAGCAAAAAGAGTATTGAGCACATGAGCATAATCTCACACCAAAATAAAGTTAGATAGTTTATTGTGCCACTTGTCATTAATTTTGTCCGAACCTTTAAAGAGTCAGGTTAACAAAATATGGAAATTCCATCGACGTATTCAGCAGAAGCAGTTCTGAAGAATGTACTGGTCCAATTTTATTTATTTTTTTTTGCTTTTTAAATTCATTTACAATGAATGGGGGTTGTACTTGTCAAGCTCCAAAAAACAAAACAACAATACAATCATGACAGGGGAATGGTTTACACTGCTTCGTAATCAGAATGATATTCACTAAGAAACAAACAAATAAATAACTAACTAAATAAATGCTATTTAATAACATGTTATGTAATGTTAAATGTTTTGTGGGGTGGTTGGGGGTGAATTATCTCTTTAAAGCTTAAAAAAAAAAATCTCTAAAGATAATATGGAAAAAGCCTCAGAACAGCTTTGTCCTAGATGAAACGTATAGAAACTGTATATTTTTCATCCAAGTGTTGATGGCACAAGCTGTTATCGACTAATCTAGCAGGATGCTGCTGTCACGTCTATATGAACATCTATTCAGTCTTGCAGTGGTTAGCAGATCTGGCTGAGGTTGGAAGATTTGGCTAACTGCTGTGCAACAACTCCAAGCCCTACACAACCTTTCCCTCATGTTATCACAGCAACCGCAAAGCACCTGGAAACGGGTCATGGGGCACTTCCCAGCAATCCTTACTGTTGCCTCGTGCCCTAAAAGCATTCTGATTGGAGGCTGAGGGTGGGCTGACCCAGACACACTGAAACATGGCCAAAGACATAAGGGGAGAATAACAGAACAAAAATCATCATCATTCATCTCAAGATGCCATTGCCGGCCACATACACAACCTTGTGGTTTGGATTTCCCTTTGAAGTATCCTCTTCCATCAGCCAGGAGTGAGAATGCAGCTATCATTTCAGACAGGACTTACTGGAAAAGGTGAATATGAGACCACAGAGATGTCAGCCCTTGCCGAATTTAGACAGCAGACAGCCTGATGCTCATATTTGGGGAATGGCATGATATTTTATTAACGATTTTTTTTTTTTTTTAAATATCAGAATATACAATTATCCTTTCTTGGAAGCCTGTATACTATATATTAGGGCAGGGTAATTTTTCAGATTTTATCAATGAATTTGAATGTAATTTTTTGCCACAATTTTTTTTTTTTTTCATTTTAAATCAAGGAATCACAATTTACACAAATATTAGCAAACATTTCAAATAGACACAATGACACTATGTAAATGATAAAGGTTAAGAGAGAAAAAACCTAACATTACGTACTACTGTGTGTTTGCATGATGGTGACAAGCTGAAAGGTGTTGCTATTTTCTTTGTTTTTACAAAACTTTCATTGTTAATAATAAAGTATAACACACCTTGAATTTGAATTGCCTTGATATTTTATATTAAATATCTACATTTTGGCTAAGAAATATTCAGGATTTTTCTTATATAATTTCTGAACATAACAGGACATTTAAGACAAGTTATTTCATGCATATTTTTCTGCAAAGATATTGAGTTGAATTTGTTTAACATTTGCACCTTGTTGACCACTTTAATAAAACTATTTAACCAGATGGTTTTGCAAGTTACTTAATTGTTTATTGAATCAGGTAAAAAAAAAAATATTTTATTAATTAAAGAAAGAACAATTATCTTTAAATAGTCAAAAATTATGAAAAATAATATAATACAATATAATATAAAAACATACACACATATATATATTCAATATGCACACGTGTGCATACATGTGTTTGTGTGTGTTAACGTGTAAATATTTATTTCTCTGTAGCTGCAGCTGTATATGAAGGCTTTATATATGTAGGTCCACAAATCTGTGATTTTGTGGACATTGCTGAAGTTCTCAGAACCTCTCGCATGGCATTAGCAGGCTGCAGGGTGGGCAGACGGCAGGTGGAGGGTTTTCTGACTGAAGGCTCTGACATTGAGTGTTCCTGACAGCTCTGAAACAGGTCAGATGAGACGAGCTTTGATTGCTACCTGACACATTAATATGTATTGTGTCTGCAGATGCAATTATATTCAGGGCAGTGTGTATTATTATAAATATCAACACCTGGCCCAGATAATTTGAGGATCCCTGGCCAGCACTCAACCTTGGATTTCAATCTAACTTTCTGAGAACAGGTTTCTGTAATTACCATTTCCATCTGAGAACGAGACAAGGAAAAAGAGCGCAAAAAAGAGAGAAATCCCAACGTGCGTATGAATGTGCATGGGAAATGAACAAACTACAAATGATGTGAATACTGCCATCAACATCCAGATACAGTATGTAGCTTTCTTTAAAACTCTCACATTATTCTTTGTTAAAGAATAAGAGCCATTGTGTGCATCTGCCCTTAGATGTCAAGTATTCATCCTTTACGCATGAACTGAATTCTGCTGTCTGATGCCTGCTCAGTGCTGAGAATCTACTTTCACACTGTAGCTTCACAGGTTAAAAGGTACCTGTAATTTAAAGCTGTTAAACTATAGTCAACAATAATTAGCTTCTCTACAATATACTAAGAACTACTAAATTTAACTACAATTAAGTTATGAGGAAAATAATGTTTTAAAGCATAGTATGATTATGTAGTATTTATCCTGAACAATGAGGATGAGAAAGAAAGAAAGAAACTCAAATGAATCATGATTCACTTGAACCTCTTATTTCTAATGCATGTATATATTTATTGTATATTTATCATTAGATATTAGAGAGAGAAGGAATTATAGAAGAATGAATCAGATTTTTCCCTCAGCTCACTCGGATGTAAAGCCGCAGAATTGGGAAAGGTCCGTGAGCCAGGACTCGGGACTCCTGGACCGCAACAGCGCTATGTGTCAGCACGCTGCCCACTAGGCTATTGATGCAGACTAAAGTCAACATCAATCACAATGGACCTTATGTACTTCCTTAATACACGCTTCTAGTTTTAACAGTACTGTACATATTCTGGAGAAAAAGAACCTTGCAACAAAATGTAATAACTTTCTACATCATCTTTAATCAAAACGTAATAACTTCTTCCTCTGAAATTACTTGTTTTGCACTGAAGTTACTTCCTGTCGGTCAAACAGCCTATAATAATTTTAGCAAAATGTAATTCCTACTTTTAATGATCCAATCAATGTTCAAGTTATCATAATCAAGTCCCATCATACGTTTTTATTTGTTGAATATCCTGTTATCTTGCATAAAGTTACAAAAGCAAAATGGAATACAAACGGAAATTCATGTTGACTTTGTGTAGTGAAGAGAAGTGTGTAATTCCTGACATCTAATCAATATTAATAAATATAAAATAAAAAAAATTAAAATACATGCATACATAAAATGTCTGTTTTCTAACAGGTCCCTCCCATCTGCCAATGGCTGCCAAACAAAGTATTTTACTGATTAAGCGAAAGTCAGTATGCACAAGAAATTATATTTCTCTCCTTTTTCTCAGCACTGCTATTCTGTGTGTCTACAACCTTATTACTGCGAAAACTAGACAAAAACAAAAAGCACCTGCAAGACAACATGCATCATTCATCCTCTTCATTTTTTTTTTTAAGACTAACATGATTCACATCCTGTTTGATTTGCATGGATTTGAGTTTGGATTTGAAGAGTCTTTGGGGGTCACAGATGAGTGGACATGAGCAGAAGGGCGTTGCTGGATCCAGGCATCACACATGGTCTGCATACACACAGCAGCAGCTGAGCTGCATTAATGTGGCTGGATTAGGGGTGAGTGCAGCTGCATTGAAAGTTTACAAGCTGCTCCTTCTGTTCTTTGATTAAACAGTTCAGCTTGAATAAACACGGTCATTTGAAGAATATTTCCCAACACACACAAACACACGCAATCATCCAAGGGCCGGCGCAAACTCACAACGAGGCTCTGGTGGTAAGCCGATCTTTTGATTTCTAGAGTAATCCACCCATGAGCCGGTTACAATAACCAAGAGGAACGGCATACAGAATCAGTTTTGTATGTCCAACTGCCTTTCACACTTCTGCTGCTGAAAAATAAAAGAGCCACTGATGCGGTTCTACACACATAATTGGTCTGACTTAAGAGAGGTGGGATTTACTTTAAATCAGTGCTTTGGGATTGGATTTGTGGATTGCGTCACAGTAAAGTCTAATGTATAAAATGAAATGACATGCAGAATAATAAAATCTAAATCTCTTTGACCTTGACTATTGCAATATTTTACTTTATTGATAATTATTCCATGAAGCTTATTGGCAATTTTTAGTGACATTAAAGTGTTTGCTAAAGCAAGCTTCACTATTACTACTGCTGTTTATATATATATATATATATATATATATATATATATATATATTTATTTATTTATTTATTTATTTTTTTCAAATCCTAACCCTAAATACTGAAGAAAAAATATATATTTCAAATAAATTATGTTCTTTTGAATTTTCTATTTAAGTAAATATTAAATAGTATATCTATTTTCAAAGCTGATAATGATAAATGTTTACGCATATTAGATCAGCACATTAAAATGATACTGAAGGATCATGTGACATTGAAAACTGAAGTAATGGCTGCTGAAAAATCAGCTTTTCATCACAGAAATAAAATATTTTAAAATATATTAAAACAGAATATTGTTATTTTAAATTGCAATAATTCACAATAATACTGTTTTTAATGCTTTCTAAAAGGATGTTCTTTTAATTTTCTGATCTGCCTGGCAAACAATAAAAAACCACCCGTAACACCCTAGCACCCACTCTGAACAGCTTTCCTCAACAAACACCCAAAGAATCCACGTCGCAAAGTGTTAACAATGACTCTTAAAGGGATAGTTCACCCAAAAATGAAAATTCTGTCATCATTTGCTCTCCCTTAAGTAGTTCCAAACCTGTATGCATTTCTTTGTTCTGCTGAACACAAATGAAGATATTTTGAAGAAAGTTTGTAACCAGGCTGTTTTGGGGCACCATTGGCTTCCATAGTAGGAAAAAAAAAATTCTATGGAAGTCAAAGGTGCCCCAGAACTGCTCTGTTTCCCATATTCTTCAGAATATCTTCCTTTGTGTTCAGCAGAACAAAGACATTCATACAGGTTTGGAACTACTTAAGGGAGAGCAAATGATGACAGAATTTTCATTTTTGGGTGAACTATCCCTTTAACGGTTCAGCAACCCTTTGGCAAAGTGATTTGTGCTTCCATGATTCCAGGATGTACCTAAATGGTTACTAACCTGTAAACACTTCCTGATATAGTTGCTAGGTTGCCACCTACCTTCTCATTTGATTTTACATCACTTTTCTAAATTAATTTTTCTCATTTTTGATGTTCTCTAGCTCGTTAACCTCTACTCCACGCTCACCTCTCTCCCTTTGTTCTTATTTTCCTGTGCTTGTCATTTTCTACCTGGTCTCATGGCATAAACGTACCTGGGTGCACTTTTTTAGCGAGACATGAAATACATACCAATAAGTACATATCACTGCAGTTTCCAAAAGAAATGAACACTAGAGGCCTTTTATTCAATTTTCACACAAATTTACAGAGTTTCGATTAATAAAGCGTAATTTTCGCACAATTACTTGAAGAATATCATGAAAACTGATGCTTTTGAACGTTAGCATCACACATATCCAGCTTCATATCTATGGGTTTTCATAGCCGGTAGGTTTTTTCGGTAGCTCACAGAGTACTGAGACGTACTTGAGAGCTGAGGAGCTCTGGTTCAAATCCCGTGTAACTACGGTTTGACAAAACAGTTCAAATCTGTATATAACAAAGTTCAAATAGCACGGTTGCATTAACAAATGCGTTTTTATATCAGTTTTGTATTTGTCAACACTATCGGGTAGGTTTAGGGTTGGATTTGGTGTAGGGCATCTTTCCAACACGATAGAGCATTCATTTTTATCGACAGTCCCCGGATATTTGAATTCTGAACCGCCACAATACGTACCTGAAGCATCGTAATAAAAACGTGCCACGGTTTACATATTGAACCCGTGTTTTAGCGCCACTCAGTGGACATTACATGCAGTAAGGTACGTAAAAACGGTTTCGATAAAAAGTGCACCCAGGTACATTTATGCCATGAGACCAGGTTGGTCATTTTACACTCTATACTCTTTTGCAAACGGCCAGCTTTTTTCATGCCTGTCAGTCAGTCCAGACCGATGCAGACCAGGCTGGACCACTGAAGGAGCAGATCAGCGTGCAGATGCCCGTACAGGCCGCCAATGTTCGTCCTATTAGTCAATCGGAATGTGCGAGCAGAACAACCACCTCTGCAACTATGTTCTGATGTTGCTGTAGAAGCCGACGCTTAGCCGCTGTCATAAGCAAAGGAAAAGCAGCTATCCCAGTGGAGCTCTCCGCAGCGCTGGATCCGGGGATGATCTGAGAGCTCTGTTTTCCCCCCAGGCTGATTGCATCTATGCCTGCTATTCCACAGGGAGATGACATCCACTGTCCCGACACTGAAGGCTGCCCACACGAGCCGACAGTCAGGGGAAAACACACTGCTAATAGGATGAGTGAAACAGCTTTGTAAACACAGCAATCTCGTGAAGCAGTGATGTGACATGAACAAAGTGTGTTTGTAGTGTATGTAAACGTCTAGAGTAATTTAAACATCAACACAACTCTTAACATCTACTGCCATTGCTCATTCATAGCTACCAGGAAAGACACATGGGATTGATTGAGGGAGACTATGAAATTACATGTTCAATAACATGCAAATGTAAGAGGAGTTACAGTTGGTTTGGGAACATTAGCAGGTTAGGATGGCATAATCTAAGCTGGTAACCAGAAGGTTCATTCATCACCACTGTTCCCTTAAGAAACGTTCACTTCACCCAAGGTTTTTGCTATAGAATTATTTGCCCTTATATTAGTACTGTATGTCTGCACTGTACTGTATGTCGCTATAGGAATAAGCATCATAGCTTAAAGTTAAATGATCACTTTCATCCACAACAATTTCCATTTGAAATATATGCTGTTCTTATGAACTCTCTATCATAAAAGAATCCTGAGAATATATCACAGTTGTCAAAAAATATTAAGCAGCACACCTGTTGTCTTGAGCAGCAAATCAGCATATAAGAATGATTTCTAAAGGATCATGTGACACTAAAGACTGGAGTCGTCGCAGGAATAAATTATATTTATTATTGTAAACTGCTTTAAATTGCAACAATTTTTCACAATTTTATGTATTTGTTTGTTTGTTTCTTTATTTATTTACTTATCAACCCCAATTTTTTGAACTGTAGTATACATTTTTATTTTAAAAACTACAAATTAAAATCTGCAGGTTTCATGAAGGTCAATTTAAGACCTTTGTAAAAACCTTTTAATTTTAAATAAAATGAAATTAAATAAAATGTAAGGAACAAATTAAAGGGAACACAATGTCAATATGCACTCTAAATATAAATGTCTTTTAAAAAAATCATAAACTGACTTATTTGATCAATTGCTTAGAAAACAAGACTTGTTATCTGATGTGATTTTGCTTTTACTCACTTTTGCAAGTGAGTAAAAGCTGACTTAATTTTGTTCACTTTCTCAGAAACAAGACTTCAGCTATCTTAATTTTGCATTTCACGTAAAAACTGTATCTTCTTGTGAGCCTATTTAGATATTTGTATCGGAAAACAAGACAGAAATACTTTTTTTTCTTTCTCTCTCCAGTGCATGCAACATTTAATGCCATGCCTTTATGATTTTCAGACTTTGTACTCTGATTTAAGACCTTTTTTAAGATGGAAGAAACCCTGAAAAAGTACAATTACCAGAGGTGGGTAGAGTACTGTACTCAAGTAAAAGTAAAAGTACTTGAAGAAATATTTACTCCAGTAAAAGTAAAAGTAATAGTCTGAATAGTTACTTGAGTAAGAGTAAAAAAGTATCGGATAAAAAACTACTCAAGTAGTTAGTTACTAGTTACTTTGGATCATATACTGCATATAGTCTATTTTTATTTAGATATATAGATATTTATATATATATATATATATATATATATATATATATATATATATATATATATATACACACACACACACACACACATACACACACACACACATGCATACACACACTGCCGTTCAAAATACTTTTAATGTTTTTTTTAATGTAATTTATTTCAGTGATGTAAATCAGAATTTTTATCAGCCTGATTTATTATCAATGCTGTTATTTTTTAGCTTTCTATTCATAAAAGAATCCTGAACAAAATGTCACAGGTTCCAAAAAATATTAAGCAGCAAAACTGTTCTCTGTTTAAAAAACCAGCATATGCTGGTAAGGCATGGGATGCTGGTTTGAGCTGATTTAAGCTGGTCCTTTGGCTGGTTTATCCTAGTCCTTAGTTGGTTTAAGATGGTCATGTGCTGGTCCTAAGCTGGTCCGACCATCTTAAACCAGCACATGACCAGCTAAGGACCATCTTAAACCAGCAAAGGACCAGCATAAACCAGCATCCCAGCTTCAAAACATACCTAACCAGCATATGCTGGTTTTTTCAACAACACTGGTAATAAATCAATATATTTGAATAATTTCTGAAGGATCATATGACTCTGAAAACTGGAGTAACAGCTGATAAAAATTCTGATTTTCATCACTGAATTAAATTAAAAAAGAGGTTTGGCGGGTGTATATTTCATACTCTGTGACAGCTTATTTAATGAATAAATTATACAATGTATTTAATGTGTAAGGTACATGTACAACAAACTGGTAATGTCATAGTGGTATCGTGTACTGTAATCGAATCTATACCTGTGGAACGCGGTGTTCGTCTAATAAAGATTTTCATAGCTAGCAAACCATAGCCTTTGCAGATTAGCTTTCAACTGACTGTTGATCCAAAGACATGTCTTCAACGCTCTTGATGTTACAACTCTGAGTGAGAACCGCTTCCGACGACTCGGCGCGTGCGGCAGGGAAGTGAACGAATCATTCAAACTGATTCGCGAACCGATTCACTGGTTTGCCAACTGGTTTGATCAAGCCTTCGAACAGAATTGACTCAAAAGAATGAATCATTCGCGAACGGGCATCGCTCATTGCTCAGGAAAAAAGTAGATGGCAAAAAAAAGTCAACACAAACATGATCCTCCTCAGTCATGGAGTTCATCTGCACTGTCTTCCCACAAGCCTCAAAACATTTCAAATGCCAGTACATTCTGACAGGTCAATTGCTGCTTCCTTTCTGTCAGACGGGCAGGAAATTTCAAAAAGTGCACTTTACTCTTGTGATCCACTTTCATCACTGTATCTTCTCTATGTCTTGTTCGCTCACTTCTGTTTTCCTCTCCAGACATTGTCAAAGGCTAAACAGAGGGCTTGTGTGCCAGCTTCTGCATGTTACCTTCCATCTGGTGCTGCTGCTGATGAAACACTACAAGAGACTGACTTCTACCTAATGAGTGTGTGTGTGTGTGTGTGTGTTTAAAGACTCATTTTCAGTCTGTTTTCCAGGTGCAGTTGTTTTCTTAGTATTATATCCTGACAATATATACAGTATCTTTATCCTATCAGCCATATGTTCATTTTGACATGTAGGTGTCTGTGTTTGATTGCTTAAGATTAAATGAAAATACTCAAGAACATATATGCACCTTTAATAATGTAACATTTGTAGTCATCTCCTCGCCTATAAGAAAGTACATTTCAGAGTCTTTGTTTGAACAACCAGTGGATGTGGATGTTTTTTCTTTTTTTTCACATACCTTGGTTTCTGTCAGAATGGAGAAGAAACTTTCCTTCCCTTTGCTTCTTTTCCATTTATTTTCAGACAGCAGCCTTGAGCGAGAGGCAGAAGAAGTCTGACTTCTGATGGATGTTCACTCCCCCATTCACTTAAAGTACATCTTGTTGCCTCTGAGAGTTTTGCAGTGCCTGGTTTCTTTTTCAGGCAGAGCCGTCACCTGCCCCTGCTCGCCTCTGAGGCTATTAGGATGAAACTACGGATGAAAAGATAAAGCTAAGGTGACTGTGTACTTTACTTGTCAGACTGAACAAGGTTCGCCCGTTTTAATCATGCCTCATTAACATAATCAATAGCAGCCAGTTTGCTCACTTTGTGCTGTAATTATGTCAAGGACAAGTGCCTACTCATTAGTTGAAAATGTTAATTTCTAGGTGTAACTAAGTTTTTCTTGCTGTAGTCTGCTTTAAAAAAAAACAAAACAAAAAAAACATTAAATCTAGAAAAGTCTCAAAATAAATATGCAGTATTTCAAAATCAACCAAAAGTATTTCAACAGTGCACAGCAAAGACATAACGGTAATACTTTAGTTTAGGGAATAACTAACTAGATGCTTTTTAGCATGCATATTACTAGCATATTGGCTGTTTACTAGTACTTATAAAGCACTTATTCTGCATGACCATATTCTACATCCTTAACCCTATCCAATTATTAATAAGCAGTCATTTGAAGTTTATTGAGGGAAAAGTCATGTAATAGTCATTTAAAAGTCAGTTAATAGTTAGCTAATATGAGAATTGGACCTTCATAACGAAGACTAAATACATATAAATATTATGTATATTACACATATGTGTATATGTGTGTGTGTATATATATAGAGAAAAAAGAAAAAAAAAAGGTCAAATAGATTTATTTGGAAAAGATCTGACTGGAAGATATCAATAAATGTGCCCATATAAAAGAGGAAACGTGAAAGCAAGCTGCTTTTCTTCAGGTCAACACAAACACCTGTGCTTTGTCTCTTTGGCTTTCCTTTTAATGGTAAGTGCTAAAAAATTTACTTCCTAATATTCAATACATCACAAAACGTATTAGTTTTGTAATAATCAAAACTGGATGTGTGCCTTCAAACTGTTTGTCTTTTGCAGTATCTTCATAATAAATATAAAATGCCATTGTTGTGAGATTATTTATATAGTGTGTAGTAACACATCTACTGTAAAAAAAAGTTAATTCCCCTTTCCCTTTAAAAAATGAAATGAAATGAAATGAAATGAAATGAAATGAAATGAAATTAAAAATAAAAATAAAAATAAAAATAAAAATAAAAATAAAAATAAATAATAATAATAATAATTTTTCATCATCTATACAGGTTTAACATGACAGCTAGTAAAAATATTAAATAATTAAATTTTTTGGATGAACTATTCATCTCTATTCCACACAACACCATAAAAACTCCTTCCTCAGACCACCTAGAAACAGGTGAGCTTGGCTCCATAAATAGGAAAAAGCTGTGAGTGAACTTTGGAAACTCCAGTAAGGACATACTGTGTTCTAAAGAATACTGGAGGCATGTTGTGCGGAAGTGCAGACTGATTACAGGCCCGTGCTAATGCACAGTGCATTACAGCATGCACGCACAGTAGGAGGAACAGCCAAATTATCAACCTCAAATTGAACTCTCTGTGACGACCAGGGTAGATTTGAGTGGTATGAATGCTAATGGAAAAAATAATAGGATAGAAAAATAGGAAAAGAAAAGGGGAAAAACACTAAATGATGCACATGAAAGTCTGGGGCATGAATCAAGAAACGGTCATTTCTGAAGTACAGAAGTACAGTCTTTTGTCTGAATCAGCCAAACTATTACCTACTGCACGCTGTTAACTGATTCAAGTCTTCGAGCGTAATACACAGCAAAAATGATTTAAAAAAAAAAAAAAAAAAAAACACATTTTAAATCATAAAGATGGACTGGAGCTAATTTTACACAAAATTACTTTCTACCTAATTCTACCTTTATTAGCAATTTCTGACAGAGAATTGTTTCTAAACCAAATCATTTCCAGAGTACACTTATATATATATATATATATATATATATATATATTTTTTTTTTTTTTTTTTTTTAGTTTTCTAATTCAAAATGTAATGTTTATTCCAATTAGTTACTTTTAGTTTCTTTGTAATTAATTGTGAAATGTACTAGTAAATTCTGGGTGAAAATTGTTTATTAACTTGTTTCCGTACACACTGCAAAAAAAATAAATAAATAAATAAATTGTAAAGTTGTAAAGAAAAAGATTATAAGAAAATGTTTTACAATAAAATATTTGAGTTTTTCTTCTAAAATGAATTTTCAATTCTTTCAGTTTTTTTGTAATTAATGAAACATGGCAATTTCTGAGTGAAAATGAGGTGAAGGGCTGTGGGAGAAAGGTGTCAGGATTTGGCTGTTTTTTTTTTTCAATGTCAGCATTAAATGACGCATTTAGGCACAGTCAAGATAGCAGGGTATATGAAAATGAGAAGGACAGCTACTCTTGCTAGACGTCACCATGCTGTTGTAATTAGAAGGATGCCACATTCAGCCATGTGCCCTCGGGGGCATTGTCACGGACGCAGCTGTGCCCGCTGAGAAGCCCGGGGCGAAAGAATGCCCCTCTCCAGCCTGGCACCAACACAGAGACAGGATGCTGGGAAAAGAGCCACGCTGCTAAAACTACAAAGCCAGATCAGCTGAGCATATATGAGGCCAGCTCAGGGTCAAACAGCAGACAGTAAGGTAAAGGCTCACAATAGAAATGCTCTGTCTTATAATCGGGTTGGGGATTATCTGCAAAATGCAAGACGTGTCATCTCTCAATCCGAACACAAATCATGTTGTGGACAGGGTATAGGCTTTAAATCTGTGTTTATGAAGCGCTTAGAGCACACAAAACACCCACACACGCTTGCACACTATTCTCATTCCCACTGCAGTGAGTGTGCTTGTGTTTACTGTCTTATCTGACAGGGATATAATGATTTCATTGGCCCCAGCAGGCAGTGTTACTGCTTGTCAACACAGATTAGGTCATTAAAAATAAAGCTCACCCAAACAGCAAGACCTACAGGTGCATAATCCACACACACACATACACAGAGCCTTCCTGTGTCTTCATTTGGATAGGGATACACTGAGACCTGAGAGCAATGGGGTTGAGTCTCTAAACCAGCGCATATGCTCGGACTAATCAAATGATAATCAAACATCTGTAAAGTCAAAATGCCTGCATTAAATCTTTTAAATTATTCAATTCCATTCACTTGCATAATGTTGTTTTAGATATTAGATGCAATTTTGTAAACCAGGTAAACAAGGATTTTAACTGGATTTCATTTGAAAAGTAAGTTATGCTTCCCCTTGCAAAACAAACTGGCATGTTTGGCTTGTTTGCCAAGAAGTTGTTACTAAATTGTACAAAAATACCCCTGGACAAACAAATTAAATCTATTACGTCCGTTGCTAACAAAGTGAATATGAATAGACAGTGTCGATTTCGGCATTAAATGAAGATCTGCTCATGTTGCACCATATTTAATTTTAGGCATTTTTACAGTGTTGCGCATTTTAACCAATCTCACACAATTCTGCTGAGCTTAGGAATGCAATGGCCAATCAGAGGCTTTCAGTTGAGTCATCGCTGAATGAATTCTGGACTCTTGTGAATTCTCTCATCATAAACAACAAAGCGCAGATGAATGTATGATGCAAGTAAGAGATTAATTGTATATAGCTTCAGTGATTATAATGATAGTTTTTTTTTTTTGAGATTGTAATTTTTTATTAAATTTTAATCACGTTAAACAAATACAAATTCAGTCCCATTAAATATTTCTTTAGTCTACATGGCACCCATGTCTGGTTCTTGGCTAAAAAGACGGGTTTATGATGTTTAATACATTTGGCTGCTTTTAGCGTTACCCTGGAGTTGGTTCACCCTCCACCTATGTCCTCACACATTATATTGTATATACATCGTTCTCTGTAGATCCCACCTTCTTGCACACCATGATTGGTCGATTATGTACAATGCCTGCTAGGGCTGGGTATCGAGTTCGATACCTCTTAGGCACGGACCGAATTGCCTCGATACCATCGAGTATCGAAAGCGATTCGAAAGCGTATGGAGCAGTCTGTTCTCTATATCGCGTGGTTTTGTTTACTACACACAGTCTGAAGCGAGTGTGACGCTCGCATTGATTTCAGCGTCTGCCGTCTCACTAAATGAGGACATAAACACATAAATAACATCTCCAGAACTGCTCACTTCATGAGCATTTTACCCTTTGATTTGAGTAAAACTAGCATCATATCATGTACACACAGAACTGTAAAGGTATTCACGGCAACCCGTCAAAATAAATATTCGGTTTAACTTGGAAGACACTGCGGCAGAAATATATTACTATTGTTCAGCAGAATGTACATACTGTTACTACTAGGCTACTATTAAAATTATTAAAACTTTATTTAAGTAATGATCACACAACATTTCTTCGATGTTTTAATTTTAATAGTAAACCCCCTTTGTTTGCCAAAATAAATAAATAAACTTTGATTTTCAATCATTTAAAGATAAATTAAATTAATGTTTTATGCCTTCATTTGAAAACCAGAACACAGAATTTCTGAGGAAAAATAAAACATTTCATAAGGCTATTTTAAGAATAAATTTGAATAAACTAAGTTTTTATGCATTCAGATAATTAGACATACTACACCGGAATTTATTAACAATAAAACATATGGTGAAAGAAAATTAAACACCCACTTATGAAAGTGGATAAAGATTTTCAATTTCTTGATGTCTTTAACGACCTGGAATAAATGAATAGAAATGATAATCCTGTCTGAGCTATGCATTTTAAAACGTACACGCACTAGTGTAAATGTAGCCTAACAGATGTGTAAACTGAAAACTATTTGAACTTTATTAAAATTATTTGCACTGATTTATTGTGTTGGATATATTTTGTTCCTTTGTGCAGTGGCTCAGGAGATGAGGCTTTGAGTCTGTATAAATGTCAACAAGCTGAAAAAATAAAACCAAAGATTTTTTGAGATAATGTAATCTTGTTAAATCTTGTAATCTTGTCTGATTTCATAAAATTGGTATCGAAAAAAGTATCGTTCAGGAACCGGTATTGAACTCAAGGTAACGGTATCTAAAATTTTTAAACGATACCCAGCCCTGATGCCTGCACGCTATTGGTCAAACTACTTTTCAGTTATTATAAAGTATGAATACAATAAATAATAAAGAATACAATACCCTGACATTTCAAGCAATGTAGAAATACCAGCCAAAATGTGTCTGGAAAGAATAGGATGTAAGGTCACTAAGACAATACTAAGATTTTTTTTCTTTTTTTTTCTGAGTGGTTGCTAAAGAGTCCAGGTCAGTTTTTATTTTTTTTTATTAACTCCAGTATGCAAAAAAAAAATTAAAAAATAGAAGAAGGATGGTTTACCTCATTCTCATGTTGTTTCAATGTATCACTTTCTTTAAACCCATCGGAATATATTCTGAACACTGTTTCAACTGTTTTTTTCCCACACAATGAAAGACAATGGAGTCAAAAACAATACTGGACCCAACCGACTTTCACTATGTGGACCAAAAAAATATTTTTTCACAATTTCTTATTTTGTGTTTAACAGTGAAAATGTCATACGGTTTGAGCAATAGGAATAGTGATGCCTTATTAAACACTACTAATAAACACTTGCCTGGGAACAAAGTTTTCATGTGTCTTTTTGCTAAGGCAAACATTTGAAGTGGAAACAGGCTAAAAGTCAAGGAACTGCATTCAATTCAAGCAATGCATTTCTAAGTATTAAAGCGAGCAACGACCTAATACGAAGCATGCAAAGTTGCTGTGAAAGCAGGGATCTCTTTGATGTTGTTGTCAGAGCAATGCATCAGTCAGAGACCTTTAAACATGTATGACATGCATACCTTAAAAGATGCTTACTTACGTAGAAGAAGATCAAGCAGTTTCATTTCGAGGAGTCAGCTCGTGCTATGGGTAATGGAAATTATGAACACTGAGCCCTCTAAATCACCTTAATCTGCAGCGGAGGGGGGAGAGACTCTGACCCTGTCAGGTCACAACACTGGGCACTGGCACAGGGCAAATGTCACTTATCAACACAAACATCTGGTCACAAAAACGAGCAGCACAGCCAATGTCATGCCAAATACAAGCCCTCTTCAAAATCCTAACCCTTTTCAAACCGTAAATGACACCAATGGCTGAATATCTTGCTGATTAAAGTAGTCTTAACCTTTAACCAATAAATGTGTTTTTTTGTTTGTTTGTTTTTTATTGATATATCACCTGATACAAATGACAAAATACTAGTTTATTATCATTTCTTCATTCATTCATTCACTTATCTTTTTAAAGTTATTGTTACCCACCAATTTGCCAGCCAGGCTACAGCACTACACAAGTTATCACTGCAAACCTGTGAGGGAAAAAGGGATTCAAGCAAGGATGCATTAAATTGATCAAAAGTGATATTAAGACTTATATTGTCACAAATGTTTTCTGTTAAATAAATATATATATATTTTTTACTTATTACTTTTTTCTAAAAATGTATCGTAAATTAGCATAAACATTGATAACAATAAATGTTTCTTTGAGCAGCAAATCTGTATATTAGAATGATTTCTGAATGATCATGTGACACTGAAGACTGGAGTAATAACGCTGAAAATTCAACTTTGCATCACATTTTTACTGTATTTTAGACATCTAAAAAAAGCAACCTTGGTGAAAAGGCAAACCTAAAAAAAACAACTGAGAAAGCTCACGTGTGTAATTGCAAATCTTACTCAAAATCGTATGATAAAGTGCCAACTTCCCTTTGTCACAACATGCCTTGATCTCCTCTGTGTCAAATTACTGTAATCTAATTATATCATGTAAAATTATGACTATGAGTTCAGCTACAACAGCATGAAGTGACAGCCATTTTGATCAGGCATTTTAAACAGCTAACCCTTGAGGTCCACAAGACTTCAGCTTTTGATGATGACTTGGATTTGTCACAACATTGATCTTTTTGAAAAGGCTTTAAAGGGGTAAAACAAAACAAAAAAAAAAACTATTCTGGTCTGAGCACTGTATGTGTATTTTAAACCAGACTGACGAGAAGCGATTGGAATCAGCCCAAAATGTAAGTGACACCTGCAGTACAGTTCTGCATCTCTGCTTGGTGCAGAGAGACAGATAATTACTACATAATTATATGCAACATGAGCCATTAAAATATCAGATAAAAACACAATTATGCGAGTGTATCATAATGAGAATTCAATCAAATGGTGCAAGACGAGGGATGATTGGAGCGAAGGCATGTCTTTCCCTCCATTTTGTGTCACATATGTTGTCCCACATTGTACCATCTGGCAGCCAGTATCATCACCACCACCCAGACAATTTTGTGAAGAGACACTTGCAGCTCTTATTTCTAGCATATAATTGCTTCACTGACTGAATGTAAACTAGTCGATCATTTCACACATCTGATACACAACATGGAGGAGCGCAGACATTCTTTAAAACACAAACTCGAGCCTCATGGTAAATGTGCTGTTGGGGAGTCAATTAAGCTCATCTTAGGTACAAAAAAACAAACTTGAGAATAATGTAGTGTATGGGAAAGAAATTGCCTGTTAATGCAGCACTGTGTCTACTGATGAGGTTGTAAACAGCTGATTTTAGCTCATGAGCAAGCTGGTAAAACCACAGCACGGTTGAAATTCTGCAAGCCAAGCCACATGGGACATTAGCTACTGTGGCAAGACTTTCTTTCAATTTCAGCACATGTAATCCGTGGAATCTAAAATAATTTGCAGGCTGAGTCAATGAATGCAATTGTAAGCTCATGGCTGCTCCCTGAGCATGAATAAATGGTGCAGGATGGGAGCAAGAATGACAACAACAACAACAACAACAAAACACATTTTCATCTTTTTTTCCAAATGTTAGGGAAATAAGGAACCAGAGTAAAGCTTTTCACTTCTGTGAAACCTTATAGTTACACTGTAAAAAGTCATTCTGTAGGGTTGTAGATTTCATTAAATTTATTATGTAAACTTTATTTAACAAAATTAATTTCTTGGTTTTTTTTTTATTTTATATATATTTTTTGAGTTAAAACTATTTAAAAATGTCAGGAATAAAACCTACTTAATTCTGTTGTTAAGGATTTAGCTATTCTTTTTGAACAATTCCAAATAGAGAGAATATTGAATAAATCCAACATGATTGAAATGAGCTGTTTTCAATTTACAAGCATTTCCTTTTACTGTAAATTAAATGATATTTAGGTACTTAAACAAAAAAATTTGAGAAATGCATTTGTGTGACAACAGTTCAGTGAGGTTATGTTTTGTTGCCTTGAGTTAATTTCTTGGACTTTCACTCAGAAAATTAAGCAAGTCATATTTATTTATATATAAGTTCAATTTCAGCTTCAGTTACAAATTATAGTATAAACCTTGAGTTAATTTCATGGACTTTCACAGTAAATATTCAATACGTCATGTTTTTATTCAGCAACCTCTGTTGATAGTTTCAAACTTTTTAATTTATAAAATTTACAAAAATTTTACTTAATCTGCTTTTTTATCCCATGTGATCAAGCCAAATGCTCAAAGTAGCAAGGAACAAAATATTGTGGAGGCAAAAACACCTTGGGAGAGGCTTGTACCATAATGTTGCTCACCTGTTGACATTTCTTGCACCCTGTTTTACACCACTAAAATAAATTAACCTCTCTGTGGAGGACATAACATTTACAATTTTTTTATTTATTTTTTTAGGATGAGCAGCGTTCTGTTGATATGACGAGAGGTGGTCATCAGCTGCATTATAGATTTTTTTGGGGAACATGAAGGAGACCTCGTCAAAGAACTGAAAGTAATTTCAATGTACCAGAAGTGTGAATTTATTTCAAAATTATTGTTGTTTACTTCCTGAAGAGGCCATAATATTGTTGATTGGACTTTCTGATCAAACAAATTGTTGAGTTACAGATCTTCTCTTTTTATCAATATTTTATAGGTTTTGAGTGTCACTGCTGTTTAATGTTACAAGACAATGACGACCAGACAGGAATTGAACAGCTTGTGATGGCAGTAATTGTGACCAAGACAGGAGCTTCCAGTGACAGTCCAAAGGACACTGGAATTGTTATCGAGGGGGAGAAAGTTGTTACAGGCCTGCTTGCTGTGTCCTCCTTGGTTTGACGTATGCACTGAATCTCCAAATTATAAGAGAAATTATATATTTTCTTAAATTAATCAAATTATCTCAATTTACGTGACGAATAGCCCCAGTCTATTCTTCTTCTTCTTATTATTACTACATTAAAAAGTAACATTAAAATGCATTTAATACATTATTTATAATCATTACAAATAATTTATATATATATATATTTTTATTTTAGAATACACAATAATGCATAAAAAAATGTAAATAATTTAAAGGTCACTAAATGCATTTGTAAGCTCATGGCTGCTTATTATTATTAATAATAAAATTTTAAAATAAAATCATTTACAATAGTATTTTTAACACTTAAAGTTAAAAAACTGATTATTTGAATTAAATTACTCTTTAATTATTCAAAAATTTAAAATGTATAAATTTACTATTTGTTATTATTGTATGTAATAATCCATAAAAAAATTTAAATTAATTTTGTGTAAATGAATGCAAGTGTAAGATCACAGCTGCTTGCTGGGGATAAACACACACACACACACACACACAAACAATCAATTAATATTCACCCTTTCCAAGTTAAAAGAAAAAAACAAATTAACTTGTAGCAGACTGACATGACAACAACAAAAAAAGTTTAATGAGTTCCAAAGAACATTCTCCTTTTACTAATAGGAATATTCCATTCTACACGGGTGGCATCCAAGTGCAACTGGAGATGCCTTGGGGTCCTTCAGGGTTGGGGGGACGGGCCTGAGGCACACAGCTGGGGTGGGAGTCTCATGACGGGGGGGACTGGTGTGGGGTTGGACGACCTGCTATCACTCAGCGGGATGGCAGTCTGTTCAGCAAGCAGTGATATGAATTATTAAGTGTTATCTGGGTCCAGGTGGAGCGGGGAGCCGGGTGGGAAACGCTAACTCGGAGCATGATCTGCCTCAGTGGGGAGCCGGAGCTCATGGGATGCCAAACCGGCAAAGACTGCAGTTTGAGAGATTAGAAATAGATCTCCAAGATCATCTTTAGCATCGAAATCAGGAATTTTTCTTACTTTTCACAATCCTTAACCTAAAGTGAATGAGTAAAAACAACTTTCTCCTTTTTAAAAAAAAAACTATTAAAACAATTTACAGTTGAACTTGGACCTACTAAACCTGTCGGACTTGATAGATTCAATATCTGCTCGATATAAACACCATACTGTGAGAACATGTTGTTGTTTGATAGACTAATTGACACAGCCAGTTAACCACATATCCTCTAGTCTGACATCCTGACATTGATGGTGATGTGCATGGCATATTACATAACACCACATAAATGTTGTTCAAAAATAAAACTGCCTCAAGGGTGAAGTGTGTCTAATGCGAGGATTCATTAATAAATAAAAACAGCCTCCCGTTTCCATCTTCCTCTGTGAAATGATCTAGAGAAGCTTTGGTACATCAGCGCTGAAGGTCCCTGGAGGACAAGAACACATTATCTGCGCTGGGCTCAAGAGTAAAAGTGGGACTAGACATGCTTGTAGACAAGCACACGATACTCTGAAATATTTACATGTGTAAATGTACAGGAATCCAAGAACCACGTCCACAACACTTTCCATGAGACTGTAAAGAGATGAAATACTGCAATCATTTTTTTTTTTTTTTAAATGCACGTGTGGGATCTAAACAGACAACCAACAGGTTAAGCAATAAACATTCACTGAAGCAAAGTAATTAAATTACTATTTATTTAATCTCTTATGATTCCAGGACCTCTAGTAGACCAAAAACACCAATTAGAAGACATTCAGTTGGGAAATAATGGCCATGTGCAGACAAGATCGATACTCCAGTGCATAACCAGATGAGAGGCAAACAGCACAGGGACAAACTGTTCAGAGCCATGAGGAGAAAACAAAAACAAAACAAAAAAAGAGACTGTGTAGTGCAGTCCTCCACAGTTTGAGTAAAAACCCCTCTAAAGGGTTGAGAGAGAGCAAAAGAGCACCAGACAGTCCAGCACAGGGGAGTGTCTGTTGAGTGTCTATGAGCATTTGATTAGAAATGTAAGGATATGACAAATCGCCCTCTAAAATGTAGAAGTCCTGCTGTCCAGAAAAAAAAAAAAAAAGGTTTAATCAGTATGAAGAATAAATTTGGTCAAAAGAGAAAATCAGCTTTTAATTTAAATGGAATTTAGGAGTGTTTCAAAAGGTAGTTTTCTGCAAGATTTTTGAAAGTCTCATAGAAGTCAAATTATTTGATCAAAAAATACAGTAAAATAACTTTTCTATTGTAATATATTTTAAAATGCAGTTTGGCAAAGCAGAATTTTCAGCAGCCATTGCTTCAGTGTCACATGATCCTTCAGAAATCTGTCTATTATGTCTTGATTTGAAAACAAATATGCTGTTAAATATTTTTGTGGAAACAGTAATCCTTTTAAAACAACAAAAGAACAGCATTAATTGGTGGGGGGGGGGATAAATCTGTTTGACTGGCAAAGAGAGAGAGAGAGAGAATCAACACTTTACCTCTAGCATATAAACTGATCCTGTTATTTGGTTATATACACTAGCATCAACTAAATGTAATTTGTAAAAATCATGGCTGACCAGACAGGGATGGCTGTAATACTTTATTCTGCATTTTCTTCTAGGCCTATTAGACAGAAAATTTTGAATTTATTTATTGTAAGCAAATGTTTAATGTACAGTCTGTCCTCAACAATGTTTCCAGCTAGTTTGCTGTTTTACTTTTTTCTTTGGTTTCCTACAGTATAATAACAGACGGACACACCACAGACCTGGAGTGACCAATCCTGCTCCTGAAGGGCCACCTACTGTACCTGTAGCGTTCAGGCTCAACTTGCTCCAACTCACCTGCCTGGAAGTTTCCAGTAATCACGAAGACCTTAATTAGCTGGTCCGGGTGTGTTTAATCAGGGCTGGATCTAAACCCTGCAGGAAGGTGGCCCTCCAGGAGCAGGTTTGGACATGCCTGCCATAGACGGTACACCTTCCAAATAATGAGGCAGCAGTCAGAAAAGGTTGCTCAAACAACGAAGAAAAAGGGTTTACTTGCTACAAGCGCCTCGAACAAAACTCAGAATATCTTTCAAGATTTGACGCCACGAACCTCACAATCTTGTAAAGCTGTCAAATGTCAAACCCTCCAAACGACTCGTTCTTCCTCAGAAGCGCTCATTGTGGATCCCTGGCACGTAGCAGCCACTGACTTGTCAGACCTGTTCAAAACCTTTGCACCGATTCACAAAAACTGCATAGAGACCAGCTAATCAGATTGAAACAGGCAATTTTTGCCTTTTTTTGTGAGGTCTGTCTGAAGCTAGAAGAAATTATTTTGCTTTCCTTTTCATCAAAACATTTTTAGCAGCACATTGATGAATCATGTATTCACAAATATGATCTCGTCCACAGTAGATGGTCTGTACTTTTGAGATGATCCTCAGTGGGCGTCTTTGATCATATTTAAGTAGTATATTTCTCAATAGATCAAACCAACCAGGTGTTTATTCCCATAAAACAAGCCTAAACAGGAGCTTCCATCTAATCAACACAACTGCACTGAGAGGTGTTGAAGATGCTGCGGTGTGATTACGCTGTTGAGCACGTGCAATCTCTTATTTCCATCTCCCCACGTCACAGCTGAGTGGTCCTGTTGGGCAGGCGGCCTGAACTCAGTTGCCTGCAGCCCTGTGTGTGCTGACCTCTCTCTTCCCGGCTGCCATTTCAGCTTCACTGCCTCCATTAGGACAACTTTAAGTACATCGGCCAGAGTCGATTACTGTTCCCCACCTGCTTTCTCTCACACTCTCTTCCCAGTTTACCCTCTGTATTTCTCTTCGATATTCTGTTTTTATTGAGCAGTTGTTGAAAAGCTTTCTTATTTTGATGCATGACCAATCTAGTCTGACTGATGAACAAATGACTCTTATGAGACGGTTGTATTTAGTGAATAAAAAACCAAGCAAGCATGAGTATAGTTTGATTCATGAACAAATGACTCCTATGAGCCTGTTCTTTTTAGTGAATCAAAAACAAACAACATGAACAGTGCAGTCTGATACACAAATAAAATGACTCATGACAAGTTCTTTTTAGTGAATCAAAAATATCATGACGAGTATATTTTGATTCATGAACAAATGTCTCTTAGGAGCCAGTTCTTTTCAGTAAATCAAGATTAAAGTTTGAACAATGTAGTCTGATTCATAAGAAAGTTACTCTTCTGAGCTTAAAAAAAATGCATCACAGTTTAAACAGTGTAGTTGATTCACAAACAAGAGAGACTTTTCTTTTTAGCAAATCAAAAAAAGAAAAAAAAAACATATACTGTTTTATTTCACAAACAAATGACTCTGAAATGATTCTTTTTTTGTGAATCAAAAAAAAAAGTAAATAGTAAATACTTTTTTAGTAAATAAATAAAAAAAAGATTCTGAAACAAAAGGAAAGTGTGACAAGTGTAGTCTGATTCACAAACAATTCTCATGAGCCAGTTCTTTTTAGTAGCCTAAATCAAAAACTTACAATGTGTAGTCTGACTCACAAACAAACAAAAACCCTATGAGCTGATAATCAAAAACAAAAGTTCAGCCAGTGAAGCTCAAATGCCAGAATGAAAGACTCTGATGAAGCATTTCTTTAAATTTTAATTTTAATTCTTTAAATTAATCTTTTTTTTTTCTTTCTTTTTTTTTTCTTTTTTAAATGAGTTAGTTTGAATTAGTCTGAAACACTCCCCTGTGAAATTTACAACATTAGTAAAGAGATGCTTTTCTTGACTTTTGAAAATGATGGCGTGGCTGCCCACATTCACTCTGCGTATCCTTGATGACCGTGTAAACAATAACATCATGAAAGTGAAAATGAAAAAGAGATGCTCTAATTTGAATCAAATCAATAGCTTGCAAAAAGGAATAAAATCACATCGAAGCATCTGTATTGATACCCAAGGCCCACACAGAGGCAAATTAGTACTATAACACCTGTGACCACCAGGCATGAGGCCACATACTGTATTCCTGCAGAGCGGCTCGTCAAGAACACTTGTTCTGAATATTTAAGGAGGGTCCAGGAACCCTGCAGGTGCAGGTCAAGATCTACAAGTCAACGTTTAATGAGCCATTAAAAGGAAGGGAACATCAATCCAAGTCTCTTCCACTTGCAGTCGTTTCACTCGTTCACACACAAGACCCAAATAGCTCAAATGAAGTGAACAGTCATCAAGTTGTTTCCATTATTGATCAAACAAGCTTTTCATGTCTTGCAATTAACCACAAATGCAAACTTTGCTGTATCATGTGGAGGACGGTGTAGGAGCGTTTGAAGTATGAAGTGCCTCCTCATGACTCACTGATGAACACTGGTCATGTCAGGCCTGCTCCCCTAAAGTGGAAAAGGAGTCATGGGGAAAAGCTAGCCCTGCCTCGCGTCTCCTCAGCGAAAGCAAACATCATTGCCATGAAAGGCGGCTTGCTTTGATCAAGCCTTCAAAAGACCCTGTCATCAAAGTCTATCAAGATGGCAACAGATGAGGGAAATTTACGCATGCAAGAAAACTGGAACGCCATTTGCTCATTTCTGATATGACTGCAGTAGAATGGGCATGTGGACAATACAGAAAGTGCTGGGATAAGTAGCCAAAGGCTAAATTATCAGTTAGGCACTGAATAATAATTGCATCTGATGATCATACACTAAAATATGCTATCATCGTTCAGGTTCGGTGATGAGTAACTGCTGTATTCCCAAACCAAGAGCTCCATCCAAATTGCTTTCAGAGGCCTTATGGAGAATGAGAGTACAATAAATGATACAGGCAGGGGACAAATTCAGACCTCTCTGCCTGAGTGGAGGCAAAAGCCTAGTCTAAATAGTGCAGGTTTAAGTGAAATCTAATGGAAAGTGCAGGGAGAGAGATGGTCTCTTTAAATAAGCACTGGCATCAATAAGTGACACCCTCCCAGAGCCAGTGTGTGTTCTAAGGGAGACAAATTTGCATGTGTGTCCACGGCCCTTGATGAAATATGAAAACTGTGTCACCCAAGGCACCATCATCAGTGTGCTTCAGAATGAACGAGCGAGAGGAAAGAGAGAGTCTAGAAGTGTGTGTGTCCGTGTTGCTCTGGAGTGCTGGAGAATGTATCTCAACCGGAAGGATCTCTCTGCACAAATTAATGATCATGGGAATACATAATGGAACTTCTGAGGTCTGTGGATGGAGGAGATATTTTTTAATCATTTCATCCATATCTTTTTTTCTTCTCCTTTTTTAATCTTCCCTATGTACTTAAAGGGATATTAAATGTCTCTTAGTACCCTCGAGCATCTTAAGCCCTATCCATTTGTTTGAAGTTGTACTGTAGGATTCTGATATGATCAGAGAACAAGCGAGGATTAAATAATGATAGCTGGACCATGCAATTCACCCATCAGGTCCATGTGTGAACCCTGATGAGATTCTCACATTAATTTCCCCATTTATATTAAACAAAAGAGAATGTAACATCTAGGCAATACAAGCTTGAATATGACTTGCAACAATTCCTAAGCCTGTTAGCCCACCACTTCCTACTCACTCAATTTCTAATTAATCAAATACAAAGCATGATGAATATAGTTTGATACACAAACAAATGTTTCTTATGAGCCAGTTACTTTTAGTAAGTGAAAAACATGCAACAGCATAGTCTGATTCACAAACAAAAGCACAACCAGTGAAGCTCAATTTCTGAAACGAAAGACTCTCTTTTCCTCATCTAAAGAGGCAAGAGGGTCAAAAATAATGTATTTACTCTATATTATCTCTTTCTACACATACACCTTATTCTACACATAACACTAATCTGTATCTACAGTAGTGTTGTCAAAAGACCCGGTACTTCGGTACCAAGTCGGTACTAAAAAAATGAAAACGTCACGCTACCAGGTTTTTTTAAGTACCGGTGGTACTGAGTACCCGGTCAACCCGGTTCTTGACGCATATGGCCCTATGATTTCCGAGATGCGGAATCTCGGAATCCAGTTATAAAAACGGAATTTACAGTTTAGCATGGAATGTCACGGAATTTGTCAAAGTTTGGATGAATTAATCAAAAGTAGGTCATTGCACTTAAATCAAATCGCGAAATGGACTAGTATCTGTAAATATTAAGCCGCAAAAGTCGATTCAGATATGAATCCCCCATGCGAGTCACTGTGTGAATGAATGAATGGCAGAGACGTGCGTTTTTTTTTTTTACTACACACACTGAAGCGCGCGTGACGCTCGCAGTGATTTCAGCATCTGCAGTCTCAATGAGGACATAAATACATAAACAACATCTACAGAACTGCTCTGAGAGTCACTTCACGAGCATTTTACCGTTTCATTTGAGTAAAACCAGCGTCATATCATATAGCTAAACACAGAAATTTAAATAAGTATAAAGAATGGCATTGATTTTTGTACATTTTATTTTTGTTTGACTTTGTTATTAAAAATAGTGTGTTTTTTAATTAGCATGTGGTACCGAAATTGGTACAGAGAACCGTGGATTTTCACTGGTATCGGTACCGAATACTGAAATTTTGGTACCGTGACAACACTAATCTACAGTATATTGCCAAATAGACTAGCCGGAAAGTTTGAAGTATTTTGATAAGCTTGAAGTTGGAAGATTTTAAATTTGAAGTAGTTTTAAGTTTGAAACAGTTTTAAAAGCATGAAATTTGAAGCAGTTTCAAGTAACAGTTCTAATAAGTAAAGTTTGGAGGTTTTAAGGCCATGCAGACAGACAGACATGGATGGATGGATGGATGGATGGATGGATGACAGACAGGCAGATAGACAAAGATAAAGTTCACACTTCTGGGTTCTGAACTCCCTGAAATGTACAAACATGCACCAGAAATATGCAAACATGTACTCACAACAAATGAAAACAAATACTTCACTGTTCAGTTCCCACTCTCATCTCTTCTGTAAATACATGATCTTTTCATAATACTTATGAACTTGACGCTGTATTTAATATTACCTCCATCTACATACTTTATTACCCTGGAAAATGTGCTTATCCTGTAATAAAATCCCCAGAGGTTGCCCATTTAGAAGTGGCTGACACGACACACATTTGTAAGTAAAGAAAGCAGCTTTCTCACAAACCACCTTACTGTATATGCACATACACCCTGATAGTGCAATCAACCTAGATAGCTCAAGGCTGAACATACAGTGAAACAACATTTCAATCACAGTGGGAGATATGAACACTTTATCCACAGATCCGTGAATAGGAAAGCGACCTTGTTCAATGAAATTATTCCTTACTGTGTGAACCATAACAAGTAATGTGCAGCGAGGAGGTGAAGAGGAGGTACTCAGTTAGAGGCACAGTGTAAATGTCATGTGACTAGTCACTCTGGAACTGCAGAAAAATGACATCATGACAACGCTGACTGGATGATGACATCACATCAGCGCACATGGTGCTAAACTCTTCACTACACACTATCCTGAGATGTGAGATCAAATACAGCAGAGAGGGGTGATATATAGTATGTCTATTTCACGCTTTTAAGAGTGTGAGGCATCTTTACGCATCTACCAGCAGGGGCTGACAGGCCTTGCTTCCCAGCCAAAACTCGAACCCTTGTGGATTAAGCCCGTGGCTAAAGATGCTCCAGTTTAACACTGTGTGAAGAGGATGTGCAGAAGTGTTCTTTATGTCACCATCCTGTTCTCTGTCACTGCCTCCAGTGAGTCTGGTTATGCCGCAAAAAGCCGCCTGAGCTGGTGTTGTTCCCCACCAGGCCACACCGAAGAAAATACTCCAGTCTCTACAGACCCAGAACATCTCTAACAGATGAATTTCTTCCTTCTTTAAGCTTTACTTCAGCTTCAGTCAAATCGAACTGCTGCCCTTGCTGTGATTTCAAAACAAAGTCCCCTCCATATTAATGTTCTCTGATCTATAGTATTAGGCCCTGTTTACACTAGTGCGTTTTCGTTTTAAAATGCATAACTTTTGCTAAGGTTACGCCTATCGTTTACACTACTCCAGCATTTTCGGGGTCGAAAACAGAGACTTTTGAAAACGTTGCAGACCCCATTTTAGTTTGAAAACTCTGGGGTTGCGTTTCAGTGTAAACGGACCAATACGGAGACTTTTGAAAATGATGGCATGGCTGCCCACAGTCACTCTGCGTATCCTTGATGTCTGTGTAAACAATAACATCATGAAAGTGAAAGTGAAAGTGACGTGACATGTGGCCAAGTATGGTGACCCATACTCGAAATTTCTGCTCTGCATTTAACCCATCCAAAGTGCACACACACAGCAGTGAACACACACACACCGTGAACACACACTCGGAGCAGTGGGCAGCCATTTATGCTGCGGCACCCGGGGAGCAGTTGGGGGTTCGGTGCCTTGCTCAAGGGCATCTCAGTCGTGGTATTGAGGGTGGAGAGAGCACTGTACATTCCAAAAATGGAATGTAACCATAAAATTACATGTAATGTCCAAGACAGTTTTTCACCGTATATAGTAGGGGAACTTACCATTAGCTAATTAGCTTACCATCATGCACATTGTTGTACACATAGATATGTATGGGTAGATTCCCCATTCGACCGCTCCAAGCACGTAGACACGTCTGCCATCTAAATATAATAGGGAATCTACCTATACATATCTATGGTTGTACCTATATATGAATGGTCATGTGACTTGCGTTTTCGGTCGTGTAGTGTAGACGGAGATCGTTTCTTAAACGCAGCGGAAATGCCAGTGTAGACGAGGATCGTTTTCACTCTAAAACGCCGTTTCAAAACAAAAATGCTAGTGCCGTCAAATGATTAATCGTGATTAATAGCATCCTAAATAAAAGTTTATTTACATAATATGTGTGTGTATTGCGTATATTTATTATGTATATATAAATACACACACATACCGCATATATGTTGAAAACATTTACAAGTATTTACATGTATATATTTATATTCATATAAATTATATCATATATAAATATATTTAATATATAAACATAACATTTTTCTTAAATATATACATGCATGTGTGTGTATTTATATATACATAATAAATATACACAGTACACACACATATTTTATGTAAACAAATACTTTTATTTTGGATGCCGTTAATCATTTGACAGCACTAGAAAACGCACTAGTGTAAACGGGGCCTTAATCACTGTAAAAATGACTGTGATTTTAACTGAAAAAAACTTGAAAAATGCTACAGTAAAAACCTATTAATTAGCTACTGGTAAGTTCCCCTACTATATATGGTGGAAAACTGTCTTGGACATTACATGTAATTGTATGGTTACATACAGTGAAAAAACTTAAACTGACATTCTGAGAATTCCCTACATTACATTTAATTTTTGTGACCCTGGACCACAAAACCAGTCATAAGTAGCACGGGTATATTCGTAGCAATATCCAAGAAAACATTGTATGGGTCAAAACTATCGATTTTTCTTTTATGCAAAAATCATTAGGATGTTAAGTAAAGATCATGTTCCATGAAGATATTTTGTAAATTTCCTAACATAAATATATAAAAACTTAATGTTTTGATTAGTAATATGCATTGCTAAGAATATTTTGTTGTTGTTTTTGGCACCCTCAGATTCCAGTTGTATCTCAGCCAAATATTGTCCTAACAAACCATACATCAATGGAAAGCTTATTTATTCGGCTTTCAGATGATGTATAAATCTCAATTTCAAAAAATTGACCCTTATGATTGGTCTCATGGTCCAGGGTCATATTTGATGTTTTTTTTTTTGTTTGTTTGTTTCTTCTTAATTTTTTTTTCTTTTCTTATCAGTTATGTTCATTAGGTTTGTATGTTACATCTAATGCTGTTAAATTAGTGTCTATTGCATTATTTCAGTTCAGTGTGTTACCATGATGGTGTTTAGTGTTTGTGTGAATGACACTGTGCACCTTCTATATATATGTTAGTATTTTCTTTCTCAGCTTGTGGAAAAGCGGTTTGTGATGGCTTTGGTTCTTCATGAGGCTCTCATCACCACCTGCTTTTGGTGGTTATAATTGTTTTACAAAGGTATTAAACAGATTTCAGTACTTCAATATGTTGGTATATTAACATTATATCAGTTAAGGTAAATTTAAATTTAATTTACATCCGTAAAACCTAAAATGTTGCTACTGTATTTTTTATGGTAAAATTCTGGCAACCACAGCTGCCAGTTTTTACTGGAATGTTTTTTTTTTTGTTTGTTTTTTACAGTGTAGCCTACAATGTTTTACAATTTAACTAGTCATCTAAACATGTTATATAATTACAATTGTGAAATATAACAATTTAAAATAACGTTATTTCTACATATTTTAAGCAGCCATTACTCTTCATTGTAACATGATCAAAAAATGTATACTTTATTCAGTAAGGATGCATTAAATTAATCAAATGGGACAATGAAACAATGATAATATTCAAAAGATTTCATAATATTCCAAAATAACTCTTCATCAAAGAATCCTAGGGGGAAAAAAATGTAGCCTATCAGTTTTACAGTATGAAAATATTGCATTAATCATCAAAAACTGCTTTAAATATATTAAAATAGACAACGGCTTTTTTAAATTATAATATTCCACAATAGTACTATTAAAAAAGTAAGTATTCCAAACTTTTAGCTACACAAGGTAGTGTATATGTGCATTAAAAATGAATGACGTTTATTGTGAAGTTAGTTTTATTTTTGTATTTTATTTTATTTGAAGAGATGTCTAGTCCACACCAAATTGTTTTCAGAAGATGTGAACTAAAAATAAAACAATGTCAACTAAACTATCACCTGCTATGAAGTGTCCTATTACATCATTTAACACCATACAGTACACAGGGGAAAAATCCTGATTATATGTCAAAGGACCGTGACGCAAATGGCAGGATCAATAATAGCATTAGTGAAGCATTCACAAACTTTTACCATGGCTGAATACGTAAGAACGCCAAGGACAGACACATCTTTGTCAGCCATCTGTCCACTTTAAATGCCTGTAGGGCACAATATGTACAGTACGTGTTGCTATTTTTGATTTGTTTTCCTTTATTATATTTAGAATATATTTAGAATATTTTGAGCGGTTTTCGTCACTAACTTTCAGCATATGGTGCGTCGAACACAGTGTGTCATTCAGGCAGCCTTGTTTATAAACTTTTCCACCTGGCTCCCTGCTGGCCTTCGCAAGAAGATTCAATTTAAGCTCCATTGTGCCGCTCCGCTACCACTCATCAGATTCCACAATATGTATGACAACCTCGATCTGGTCATGTGTTGATAAGTGTTCTGCATGGTGTGCTTAGGTCAACAAAATTCAATCAAATGACAAGTCCTCTGAGCTTCCACCTAACAATGAACTCGGCACAACAAAAGACGGGGAAGGTTTTGTACGGTGCACTCGAAACATCTGAAAGCGCTTGCTTTTAAAACGAAGTGTGCAAGCGTAAGATAAGCAGACACCCAATAGGCTGTACTCGTGTCTATCTGATATGAATCGATAAACAGTAAACTCATTTAACTCACTGTGACTAAAAGTTATGTCACGAACAAGACGACAACCATGGGCGGCACGTTTCGGATAATCATTCAGGATATGAATATGTGTATATTTAAAGCATTGCTAATAATGCTTAGGGCTGTTGTGTCATCTTTGAAATGGAGTCAAATCATTCACCTTATCTTTTGACACACATTGTTAACTCTTCCTCCAAGGGTCCTCTAGAGGAATCATTAGCACTAGCTGTCATGCTAACTTTGGCCACTGTTCCTTAGTGCAATGCCACATTGGCTGGGTCTGTCTCAGAATGGCGAGCCGCATTTTAATGATGGAAATCAGTGGAGCACAAAGCCAACTCCAATTAGCTTGCTCTATTAGAGTTTGGGCTGCATAATGTACATTTGGCCATGTGTTTCCCTGGCATTAAAAGTGCACTCTAGGTACTGGTGCAGCGTGTTGGTGTGAATGTGTGTGCACTCTCCAAAAGTCACAGCGCATATGAGTTGTGCACGAAGTTCAGCAGACGTGCCAGGATCGCAAGCTCCCATATCAGAGTGTGATAAGATCATTTTGCTAGAAGTACAAACTCGTAAAAGGCTATATAATTATCGAATCCATTTGATGGGACAGCGTCTAGCAAACATGTCGCTCAATGCAACATGCTTTAATGGGCAGATGTTATTTACAGCCATCCTGTTTGGCCACCTTAAAGGAAGGAGATACAATCGCGGACCCACACAGGTCTTCTTGTGTGTCATGCAACAGCATGTCCAAAAGTTAGCCCACTAAAAACTTTCCTTCCGTAGCTGCCCATCTTTCTTTTCAGAGAAATTGTGTAAATTGGCTGTCTTTATAGATGCTATTTTCCGTGGGAGTTATTTTCCCCTCTGTAGTCTTGATCCCCAGTCTTCTCATTACAGTGAGGTGGAAAACAGGACCTGAGACTGAGCTAAATCAATAGCAGAACCCACAGAACCTCCTCAGGTTCTCCTTTGGGAGGCGACAAACTAAAACGCTCACTTTCTCTTTGGACATTCCTTGTTATGTATTATTCTCTTCTTGCCAAAATGAATGAGCTGCTTTTTATCTTTCAAAATAATGGGCGATCTTGGTAAGAAATGCGACGAAACTTACTCGGTATGGTGTTCTAGCGGCGTGGAGTCCACAGACTTCATTTCCCAGTTGGCATGAGAGGTGTCTGAGTTTCGCAGCAGGTCTGTGCATTTGAGCTCAGCAGCTGCTCTCCTGGCATTAACACTGGCCTTGATAATCAGTGAGATGCTGGGCGTTACATCGCTGATTTGGGCTATTAGCAGAACAGCACTCGGCTATGTTGCTTACTTACGCACTGTCAAACATGATTCTTATATAAAATAAATAATGCTGACAAAAATTTGCAAATACTTATATGATGTGTATATGAAGTTTCTGTTTGCATACTATTTGATCACAGCTTTTCATCTCCATAGTTTATCTATAACACTGAAAAAGTTATGAAATGAAATGAACCTTCTGTAACATATACAGTCAAAGATACTATTTAACATACTGAATCATCCTAGGTTACACCAACAAACTAATGTTTAGTGGTTAGATCAGATAAAAATAGCTTATATACAGTGGGTACGGAAAGTATTCAGACCCCCTTAAATTTTTCACTCTTTGTTATATTGCAGCCATTGCAGTTCATTTTTTTTCCTCATTAATGTACACACAGCACCCCATATTGACAGAAAAACACAGAATTGTTGACATTTTTGCAGATTTATTAAAAAAGAAAAACTGAAATATCACATTGTCCTAAGTATTCAGACCCTTTGCTGTGACACTCATATATTTAACTCAGGTGCTGTCCATTTCTTCTGATCATCCTTGAGATGGTTCTACACCTTCATTTGAGTCCAGCTGTGTTTGATTATACTGATTGGACTTGATTAGGAAATCCACACACCTGTCTATATAAGACCTTACAGCTCACAGTGCATGTCAGAGCAAATGAGAATCATGAGGTCAAAATAACTGCCTGAAGAGCTCAGAGACAGAATTGTGGCAAGGCACAGATCTGGCCAAGGTTACAAAAAAATTTCTGCTGCACTTAAGGTTCCTAAGAGCACAGTGTCCTCCATAATCCTTAAATGGAAGACGTTTGGGACGACCAGAACCCTTCCTAGAGCTGGCCGTCCAGCCAAACTGAGCTATCGGGGGAGAAGAGCCTTGGTGAGAGAGGTAAAGAAGAACCCAAAGATCACTGTGGCTGAGCTCCAGAGATGCAGTCGGGAGATGGGAGAAAGTTGTAGAAAGTCAACCATCACTGCAGCCCTCCACCAGTCGGGGCTTTATGGCAGAGTGGCCCGACGGAAGCCTCTCCTCAGTGCAAGACACATGAAAGCCCGCATGGAGTTTGCTAAAAAAACACCTGAATAAGACTCTCTGGTCTGATGAGACCAAGATAGAACTTTTTGGCCTTAATTCTAAGCGGTATGTGTGGAGAAAACCAGGCACTGCTCATCACCTGTCCAATACTGTCCCAACAGTGAAGCATGGTGGTGGCAGCATCATGCTGTGGGGGTGTTTTTCAGCTGCAGGGACAGGACGACTGGTTGCAATCGAGGGAAAGATGAATGCGGCCAAGTACAGGGATATCCTGGACGAAAACCTTCTCCAGAGTGCTCAGGACCTCAGACTGGGCCGAAGGTTTACCTTCCAACAAGCTAAAATAACGAAGGAGTGGCTTCACAACAACTCCGTGACTGTTCTTGAATGGCCCAGCCAGAGCCCTGACTTAAACCCAATTGAGCATCTCTGGAGAGACCTAAAAATGGCTGTCCACCAACGTTTACCATCCAACCTGACAGAACTGGAGAGGATCTGCAAGGAGGAATGGCAGAGGATCCCCAAATCCAGGTGTGAAAAACTTGTTGCATCTTTCCCAAAAAGACTCATGGCTGTATTAGATCAAAAGGGTGCTTCTACTAAATACTGAGCAAAGGGTCTGAATACTTAGGACCATGTGATATTTCAGTTTTTCTTTTTTAATAAATCTGCAAAAATGTCAACAATTCTGTGTTTTTCTGTCAATATGGGGTGCTGTGTGTACATTAATGAGGAAAAAAATGAACTTAAATGATTTTAGCAAATGGCTGCAATATAACAAAGAGTGAAAAATTTAAGGGGGTCTGAATACTTTCTGTACCAACTGTATATATATAATATATTATATATATATATAAACTATATATATAGATTTTCAAATAGTTGTATCTCGGCCAAATATTGAATATATCAATGGAAAGCTTATTTATTCAGCTTTCAGATGATGTATAAATCTCAATTTCGAAAAATTGACACTTAAGACTGGTTTTGTGGTCCAGGGTCACAAATGGTTTTTGCCACTGAAATGAGTTTTGTCAATAGCTGAACAAAAAGCACTTTATAATGAACATTTTAACAGGTAACAATCTGCAGGTAACAAACTCTTTTAAAACATTCTCAGTTACTACTTACAACATAAATAGTCAACATTAGATAGCAGCTTTCAAATTAAAGTTTCTTTAAATTCTGTGAGACATTTGCTGAAAGTAAACTGCCTTTTTAAAAAGGCATTGAACAATATTTTTCAAGTCTGGTGAACACAAAATCCAATATCCTTGGCTTTCCTTTAACATCAGATCAATGGCTTGTAACATCTCTTTACAATTCTGGAATGGTATCACGTAAATGAAAATCCTTTACAAAAATGGCATGGGCAACTCATGCTTTAGGAGCTCTGTGTTGTCATTATAACATTATAACATATCGACATGCGTCCTTAGTTTCATAAACTTCAAGGCTCTGTTGTAAAAAGAGTCTCTTAACCCTATTCTTACATAACATCACCAAAATACTCCACATCATGCAAAAAAAAAAAACTTTCCTGAAGTCCCAGAGTGTCAAGTACTCTCAGTTCTCACACAAGAACACACACAATGAGAGCAGCTAAGAAGCCCTTACCTCTCAGGATAGAAACATCGAGTTCCCAAAAATTCTGTTTGTTACTCTACTTCACACTCACTCAAAATAACTAATCAAAACACCATCATGGAGTGCCCACTGGTTCAAATGCACTTCACATCGATTGTCTTTTAATTATTTAGCCAACATACTACTGATATTTTTAACTTCGATGAGACAAAGCCAAACAACGGGCATAGTTTCATACAGTAAATGCATGGCTGAAAAACAGTCCTTCAACCAACAGCATAATTATGTGATTCCTACAAAAATTTAAAGAAGAAAAATCATCATGTTTATGATTTGGTTATGAGCTCAAAATATGCTCATATATACACTCATAACTGCACTAAATAGAACTCTGCAAAATCCTTCATGCTTTTTCTAAGCACAACAAACTGAAAGCCTGATTGCAATTTACTTTGCTAAATCTATAAATGATTTACTAGATCATAGCTTATCTTGCCACCGAAATGTAATTAGAATCAGTAAAAATGATAAAGCATCATGTGCATTAGCATGCACAGCTATACAGACTGTTAATGTGAGATCACGTGTACGCCTCACATACAGGGATGCAGAGCGACTGTACTTAAACGGGGGGGAACACAAACAGACTCGGTGTTCATCTGTGTTCGCTTCAATTTTTGATGAACCGTCTGCGGCTGAGGTGAAATCAGATATTTTGTAGGGCTTTTTTTCTGCGTGTCTACTGGAAGATCTCTAAAAACAGCTCGCCTTTGGGAGCGGCTGCTTGTGGACATGAAGGGAGCGATCGGTGTCACATTTGCTGAGAAGCAGCGTTTGACTAATGAGCGCCGATGACAGGGTTGTGGAGAGGTGCTTGCTGAGCGGAACACATTTGTTTCTCCCTGGTCTAGCGAGAGGCCTGTCAGACACAGAGAAATGACCAGCAGTCGGCCCCAAGGTGCCCTCCCTGTACTGGCAAACTGACAAATTGACCAAAAGGGACAAGTTTGGCTCAGAATCGCCTATGAGATTAAGATGTTTTCAGCATTTGTAATCAGCGGCATAATGAAATTTGTGATTAAAGCTGGATATATTGCACTTGTGTGGATACGCGGTAAAACACGAGTAGCAGAATAGCGGTGAAATGGAAGTAAAGGTCAGTGTTATGTTGATGAATTGGAACATTGTTGTCAACGAACATTTTCCAGGAATAATATACAATAGCGATAAATACATTAACCGTGATCACGCCTGTAGTATACACAGAGTAATTCAATCAATTCTGGCCATGCGGCGTACAGTCTACAGAACAATGCGAAAATCGCTCTATAGATCTCATCCCTTAGTGTCAAAAATCAATAGTAATAAAGTTACGAAAGACGTAAACAGTTGTGTGGGTTGTTATTGTCAATGCCACTCGGGGGAACGACATACCGGCACATTCTTCACCTTAGGCAGAGGAAGAATGGAAACCCTTTCTGAAGGGGCGTAATGAAAAATGCGCCATTACTTGGATTTCTCTATTACTTGTATCCCTGCAGACAACTGTCAACAGCTGCTAATTCATTACAGGCTGATATCATGGGAATGCTTGTAACATGCTAACTGAATTCATTAGTTTGGAAATAATCAACAGAGGGTGATACAAATGCATACGTACAGATGTTTGTGCATTTACTGTATCACAGTTTCTTCAACTTCAGGCACTTTTACATCCCAGAGGGGTTTTGGTATGCAAACTGACAGGTTGAAATTTCTTTTTGTGAAATGCATTTCACATCAAAACTGCCAAAAATAAAGCAATTTGAACATTTTATGTGTAACTACAGATTGTATCCATGATGGGCTGCACTTAGCAATTATTGGGCCCTTGGTCTTCCTCGGTTGAAATTTCGCCCTAAAAGGTCAAGCTGTATCACTATTGGCAGTCCTGTATACATAGATTGTTTTAAATTTGTCCCAGACCCAGAAAATCTGTCATAAACTTTAAAATGATTATATTCTAAATTAAGAGTGAAATTATTTTATTTTATTTTAAACTGCCCAATTTCCAAATTACATCAAACCAAACAATTTGGCACCTAACAAAGTTTTTTTTTTTTTTAAGTTTTCATAGGAGACATCAGTGTTAATAAACAGTTTGAGCAAAAATATCAGACATCAGATGCCAAGTGTGAAGAAAACAAAGAAAAATCAAGGTAAATATCACTTCTGAACAGAGTATTTTTATTGTGCATGATTTTCAATCAAGCTGTAATTTTGTCGAATCATGCAAAAAGTGTGAAACATGGTTTAATTGCATGTATTAAGGATGCTACCTACAAAATGTGCCTTTGCAAGACAAAGGAGACAGGTGTTTTATTCCAAATATCCTCAAAATGTCAGTGTAATTTCCATTACGCAATGTGAATCACAATACATCCTTTGAGAAGTGACGGAAATGACAATGCGGTGGAAACTTTCATAAGGGGAAAAAAAAAAGATGTATGTATAAACACACTGGTGAAAGTTTGAAAAGCATTTTGAGAGTGTTTCTTTTCTGAAAGTCTACAAGACTAAAAGTGTCCATAGTTGAAGTAACACACATATACAGTACATCAAAGCGAGCTTGGATCTGCATGTGTGTGTACGAGAGAATGATGGAAACGAGGGTGGAGCAATAGTTGTTTGATTGCATCACTGCATCACTATCGGGGGGATGAACCAACCTGTCACTTCGGTACATGACAGATAATTCTGCAGCGGAAACTGTCAGCATATTCGCAGCATCTTGCAAACTATCACTGATATACCCAGATGCTTGTTTGGCCAATCATATCGAACACAGTGAGCTTTAAATCTGCGCAAAACGATGTTATCCTTTCGGTATATACAGTAACATCATAAAATGGCATTTCCTATTTCATATTACACAGACTCCCACTGGTGTCCGTAAGAGGTACACAGGAGCTGATATCACAGGCAGGTATTAGAGAGAGATATGATCTCCAACAATACCACCTGTCCATCTGCCAGCTTCCTCAAAGCGCTTTCCTTCAAATCCCCTGCGAGAAAGTGAACCACCAGCACTGTTAATTGGCTCATTTGTTCAGTGATGTACTACAGAGCGAGAGAAAAAGACAAAACATGTGATTTAAGAACAGAGAAGCAGAGCTGTACTGAAACCACTGTTTTAGACTTGCCATTATGTAATTCTATCAGTACGCTACTTGAAAAACAAAGTCGAACATAAGGCTGTTGTACAGAAACTTGTCTGCAAGGTTGCGTTAGATGACAGACAAGATCTGAGGGCATGAGTGAGGGTGATTCACATGAACACACACACACATACACACACACACACGCACAGGTCAGATGGCTAATAAAAGATCCCATAGTGTCCTGGCCTTTTCTCACAGGTTACAGATGATATGATTTCTGCCGCTGGTTTGAACAGGGCAGGGGGCCGGGGGAGATTGGCCGAGACCCTGGTTTTCCAGCTTATCGTCTACATCAGTCGGGCTGTCAAGATTGGATTGTGGGAAAGCACAGGGAGGGTACAAGGAGGGGGCGTATGGGCTTAATTCGCACCAAGCGGACAGCCGAGATTATCTGTGGCGATTCACACCACTCCATCGAGAGATAAATAACAAGTGACATAGTGAATATAGCATTGCCTTATCCATATTCATAAAAAGGTCATAATGAAACTCTGGCAAAAACTTTTGATAAGTGGGAAATAGACAGATTGGTGGAATCCGTTGCTGTATAATAGACTACATTCATCAACATGTGCATGCAATCTTCATGAGCTCCAGCGCAACACATCTCAAATTTATGGGCATTCCTCTACAACTAGTATGAACACATTTAATTTACATTACATATATTCATTTGGATTTATTGAAAGCAGCCTCCACTGCATTCAAAGTATTTTTTGTCATGTGTTCATTGAGAATCAAACCTACATGAACGAAAACGGTGTTGCTAGCGCCACAGTTTAATTAATTTCCTGAATTTGAATTGAAGTAGCAAACAGGATGCAGAATTTCAAATTAAATTTAAATTAAATTAAATTTAAATCCAAAAGTAGAATTAAACTAAAAGTGCATACTTCATATACGTAAAATTGATTTGAAATTCATATAAATCATAAAACAAACAAACAAACAAACAAACAAACAAACAAAAGGAAGAAAGCTTACCAACACAAGCTTTGAATTTTGGCTTTGCTGGAGTTTTGAAAAAATAATAATTAAAAGCTGTGAATTTTTGAAGGTTTATACAGATATAAAGAATAACAAGACAAGGTAGATGGATTGATGGATGGATGGATGGATGGATGGATGGAAGGATGGATAGGTAGAACAATGGACCACAATACAGAATAACAGAATGATAGAATAATATATAGAACAACAGCACAACAGACAACAGAATGATATGAACGACAGACAGACAGATTTCCTGTTCTAGTGGTCTTTTCAGCTAAACTCCTTCTCTATCGTGTTTCAATACCCCCTAAATAACTATAAAACAAACTGAGAGCTGTTCCTCTTCCAAATGGTGAGCCTGGTGAATTTGGATGGTTTTCTGTCCCTCATTCACTCTCTCTGTACCCCCTGTGGGGCCTGTCTATGGCTAACAGGTGCACTGCTCTCATTAGCGTCTCAGAGAGTCACGTCCTCTTGTGGGCTAGATCATGCTGCCAGTCACAGTGTCCCTGGCATCAGCATGCCAGCCTCAGCAGCACTGCACCAATCTGCTGCAATCTGCCCCTTCAGACAACAAGCTGAGACCCCTCTCAGCCAATCACAGGCATGGGGAGGGGTGAGGTCGGGATTATGTGAGACTCCTGCTAGGTATATCCACGAGCCTCACTCTTCAGCATCGATTGAGTGAAACTATCAAAAAATGTCCCCACAGCGACCAATTCGACTGTCCCACAATTCAATCCGAGACATGTCTCCAAGGCTCCAGGAGCTGCAGTGTGTGCAACAGTGATCTTCAAATAAACAAGCTTCGGAAGACAGCCAAAGACCACTTACAGCTTTAATATGAGTATTTTTATTGATTAATAAAGCTGAACAGAAGCTCACAGTCCTTGAAAATAATTATGTCTGGAGATTTATGATGAAAACGTGGGTGGATTAGATTCCTTCGGAAATGAGGCCCATTACCTCTAACATTTACCGTTTTTTTTAAGCCTTCTCTCTAGGACTGCATCGTTTGATCATCGCAGACTTCCTCTTAAGGCCCGCAGGGTGGAAAAGTACCCCAAACATGTTGCAGAAATGTCAGCATGCAATGAATAATTGGCCCAAGAACAAACACGAAATCATGTTCGTGGTAGGACAACTTCGGCAGGTAACCACCGCGGACTTGTGCACACTGACAGAGAGAGAGACGTACACGACCTTAATGAGTGTCTAAAATGGAGTGACACTGCAAGCAGGCGCACTGGCGGTGGAGTTTACAGGAACGAGCGTGAGCTAAAGAAACAGCATGGCACCGTGCCCTGTCATTAGACACCCAGCGTCTCCCTGTCTGTCTCTCCATCTCTCTTTTAAACTCCTTCTCTGGCTCTGAAGCCAGATGAATGCGAGGAGCAAGCCTGATGTCTGGAGGCCGGTCTGGAGGAATGAGTTATCCCCGTGCGAGGGCCGGACTAATGGAGGCCGGTGACTCGGACATCTGTTTCCAGGGCTGGCCACGGGAAGGGCCATCCGACAGCAGCCAGTTTATGAAGAACCACAAATTCTCGACAAGGCAATTACGGAGGAGTCAGAAAGAGCGAGACGGGACGGGAAGAGAGGGAGAAAGATCGCACTGCGAAAGTAATATGATGGCAGATTCCGACAGCTGGTGGACATCAACATCTGTCTGCAGCCAATCCCGTGACCCTCTAACCCAATGCGTACAAGTATCCGGCCGCCTCAGCGTGCAGTAATGTCAGCCCTGCTTATTTCCCCGTGTCACTGAGCCTTGATGAATAGCACATACGGATATATGTGACGCGAGGCCGTACGTGGCGCATTCGCAGTTTTTTTTCTTTCTTTCAGGAGGCTTGCAGCAGTCTGGCCTCTTATCTCTGCAAACATTGGCGCACTGATAACGAGGGCTTTCATATCCTATTTGTGCAAACACCCCCCAAGGACCCTCTCGCTGTCTAAACTCCTCTATATTCATAGGTGGAAGCCCATTGTGAAATGTTGCTCGGCTTTAATTTGATAGCAGATAAGAATAATCACAATGGAACTTAAAAACTAATCCGAACTTTGCGGTCCCTGCATGTGCCAGAGCCGGCTGCACCGGGTGTTGGGGTTGGTGTGGGGAGGTGGGAGGTTGTCGGCTTTGATTAGTCCCCAGACAGCCTGATGGAGAACGTAAGAAGTGTGGGGAAAGGAAACATAAAAGAGAGTGGAATCAGTGATCCAAGGTAACCTAGTTAGTGCTCAAGTCCGCAGGGGAATGATGGCAGTGACATTGACAGGGCTGCACTGTGTGTGATTCATACAGATCTATTCCTATCTGTCTGTCCCCTGGTGCGACTGCCACACACACGGGGAGGACGACGACTCTGGGGGATGGCTACGGATATAGGAGCCCAAATCCCACTGAAAATCTCATTCTGTCTATCCCCCTCCTTCATTCACTCACTCACTCCTTCACTTTGACAAGCCAATGTCGCAAGGGAAAGGGCCACTGATGCCTGTCACTGCAATGAACTGCATTATGGTACTGTGTAGACACATTGTAATATGATGCCCAAATTCGCTTTCAGCATTTTTAGTTTTTAATGTTACTGTAATACAGTTTGTAGATACGGGAAGGAGAAAGCGGGAACCGGAGAACCTAGGGCTGCACAATTAATCGAATTTCTAATCGCGGTTGCTATTATGGATGCCATGATTACATAATCGTTAAAAGCCACGATTACAAAAATAAATAATTAAAAATGCCCACTTGCATTATTCTGTGTACTTAAGAGGTGTTAGCAGCGCGGTGTTTAACAAACTCAAACACACTGGATAAAAAACATTTAGTCTAACTGATAGTTGTTGTCACTCTGTTGTGCATGATAGATATGTTAAACGCCAAACGTGTCAAAAGCGGAACAAAATAGCGGTACTCGTTTGAACTGCGCGCCACGTGAACCTTTTATCTGCTCGCCTCAAAAGAAAACAGCATTTATTACAGTAACCAGTCGCGATCACGCACTAAACAACGCTGTGAAATCCAGTAAGAAGCACTGGAGTTCAGTGCAGAGTTCTCCAGTTTCAAATCACGTCTCTTTCATTAAAACTAGTTTAAAGCCAAATAAATAGGAGCTGTTATTTTCATCAACACTGATGCAGAAAGCAGCAGAAACAGTGCAACAACGATCCAAGACGTTTCAATCCACAAATCACCCACATTTACCATAGTTTTACTGTAGTAACACTAATGGTAACAATGTTACGGTGGCAGAAAAGTAGGATATTCATATTGAGTATTATTATATTGATGTGGATGTCTAATCGACTGAATGTCTTAAGGCTACTGTTTTTCAGTGCAAACACCATAGAAACCATATAGTTAGACTACTTTTTTATGTATAAAAGATGAGGCTGTAACAGTTTTCACAATGGTACTGTCAAATGTACATCTGCATCCCAACTCAAGCTCCTGTTCTAATGTGCATTTCTAAGAGACAAAACTTGTAATATTACATGTTCAGTGCTACCAAATCAGGTGCTGGTGCCACTGCTCTCGAATGTTAGTCTGGAGCCCTGATAATATAAATTGTACTGTAAAATGTTACTGTAATTTGAAATTTCATCTGTTTAATTGTAAATGAAATATATAGCTTTAGTAAACCATTTATTTTCTTTTTTTTTCTTCTAGTTTTAGTATAACATTATTATACCATGCATAATTGTACCTTTTTTTTGTTTAAAGAAGAAACCAAACCAATGTATAGTTGACATTTGAGGCTCAATGCTATAGAAAAGCAATAAAAGTATATTTTATATAAAAATATGGCATGCAGCTTCAAACAATGGCATAAATCTGTTCAAAATAATCGTTATTAATAATCCCAAGGGAATCTCAAGGGAATAATTGACAATTATGATTTTTGTCATAATCGTGCAGCCCTAGGAGAACCTCTAAACACTTTAATAAAATAAATAAACACAGAAGTAAAGCAGCAGCCCCTCGCAGACGACTGCCACACACAAAACATATGCCTGGTCCTCTCTCGTCTTGCACTGTCGTCACTCCTCCTTTTATCCTTCCGGAGCTCCTCCGTGGGACTCGAGACCGGTGAGTGGCGCAGGTGTCGCTCATTATCATTAACTCCACTAGCCTCGCTCCGTTCCCACGGCTCTGGGCCCCGCCCCCCTCGTCACAGTTACTGTTTATTATTATTATTATTATTATTATTACCACCATTATTTAAAATTACATGAACATAAATCATTAATTATAAAATATTATAATATAGCATATTAGGAAGGATGGATGGATGGATGGATGGATGGACAATTGATGACTCATCCTGCACTACACAGCTTTTGTCCAGTCAGATGCCCTACAATAAGAATGCTCCACCCTCAAGTACCACAAGTAACTGACTGACATGTAGCAAATCATGTACATGGCAGTGTTTCAACTAAAGGTTTATTGGCTATTTGGAGAGAGGGAAAAAAAAACACAATCCCACCCAAAAGGAAATGTGTCAAGTCATTTAATGGAGCCTGTGAGAGCAAACCGTTTATGTGATTCCAGTCCATTCAAATAGAATTTAAGAAAAATTAAAGTTGTAAACCAGGCATGTAGAAATATCAACACAGTTTAATGTGCTTCTAGTCACAGTAAATGTAAATCAGCCAAATAGGTCAATTGCTATTCCCAAAACTGTGAAATCAACAATTACCTTTCTCTGGTACAGCTTTGTAAGAAAGCCCAAGGGCACAATATAACAAAATAAAATCTAATAAAAGGCATATTTGAAACTAGAGCTATCAGAAAACAAGGTATTTTAATAAGAAACAGTCAAAGCACTATCTTATTAAAGCCTGCCACCGCACACTAATACAATTCACCACACAGGCCAACAAACAACAAGTGCCCACTAGGCTGGTTTTGAGGATTTAAATGAAGCCTCATATTTCATAACTATGTCACTGAGTGAATACAAACATCTTGGAGAGGCATTTAAGCTCAGAAGAGGAGTTCGCAGAGGGGAGGGCGTTCAATTGATAAGAAGAGGAAGTGAATGTACTGAAGAGCAAAGGTATGGAAAATTGCCTTTCAAGTTGTTTCAGTCAGGGTCATCTTGTCCCTGAGCTTTGAGTGCTAAAGGCCTTATCTTCAGGATGAGCTTGAGAAAGAGCCTCCCCCGCTAAGGCTCACTATCTGGGGCTAAACGCAAACAGATTTGGCCTTTTTGCTGGAGACCATGCGGAGAGGACCCCACGATAGAGGTTTGCCTTTGAAAGGCAGGCATAGCTGTGCATTCGTCTGTAAATTTTGATCAAATATAGGAGTTAGTCAAGAGGAGAAAAGGACACACGTTGCATACACGTCAAGCCTTGGTGCTTATGTGGGCAACATGAGTTTGAGTTTGGCTTATGTAATTTCCTCCCTGTCAAAATTTTCTGCCCTCTTCAGGAGCATTTCTTGCCTTTCATAAGTGCTGCGACACAGGACCAAACCACATAAGTTAGGTATTATATATGACTGGAAGAAAGGTCTGGCAAACTGTCAGAAAAAAAAAAAATGGTTCAACGCTGCCACTGTGGCAGTACCCTTTCAAAAGGTACTAATAAATACACCATTTTGATACTAATATGTAGACTTTAGGTTTTAATACGTACCTCTACGGTATGCTCTGTCAATTCTTCTTCATCAGTCAGGAACCTAGGTGTGCTGTTTGATAGCAATCTTTCATTTGAAAGCCATGTTTCTAGCATCTGTAAAACTGCGTTTTTTCATCTCAAAAGCATATCTAAATTGCGACCTATGCTCTCAACGTCAAATGCAGAAATGTTAATTCATGTGTTTATGACCTCAAGGTTAGACTATTGTAATGCTTTATTGGGTGGTTGTTCTGCACGCTTGATCAACAAACTACAGTTAGTCCAAAATGCAGCAGCTAGAGTACTAGAACCAGGAAATATGACCATATTAGCCCGGTTCTGTCAACACTGCACTGGCTCCCTATCAAACATCGGATAGATTTTAAAATCTTGTTAATTACTTATAAAGCCCTGAATGGTTTAGCTCCTCAGTACTTGAGCGAGCTCTTATCACATTATCGACCTCCACGTCCACTGCGTTCTCAAAACTTTGGCCGTTTGATAATACCTAGAATATCAAAATCGACTGCGGGCGGCAGATCCTTTTCCTATTTAGCACCCAAACTCTGGAAAAATCTACCTAACACTGTTTGGGAGGCAGACGCACTCTGTCAGTTTAAATCTAGATTAAAGACCCATCTCTTTAGCCTGGCTTACACATAACACACTAATAAACCGGGAACACTCCCCATAACACACAATGTACTCGTTACATCGTAAGTAGAATGGCATCTACGCTAATATTTGTCTGTTTCTTTCCTATTCTATTTCTCAGTCCGTATCCGATCAGATTGTGGATCAGCACCAAGAGATGATGTCTACAGCCCTGATCGTCAGCGGAGACCAGGACACCCAGATGACCCCCAGAGACATATCCCCAGTGAAGACCTCAATTAGAATACAATAAAACTAAAAATATAACAAAATAACTAAAAATATAATAAAATACCTAACTACATAATACTACTATTGTTAGAAATTGCAACAAAATTAAAATAGAAATATAAACTTTTGAACTGGCCAGAGGAGAACTGGCCCCCCGACTGAGCCTGGTTTCTCCCAAGGTTTTTTTTCTCCGTTCTGTCTCAGAGGGAGTTTTGGTTCCTTGCCGCTGTCGCCTCTGGCTTGCTCAGTTGGGGACACTTAATTTCTAGCGATTATCGCCGATTTGATTGCACAGATACTATTTAAACTAAACTGAGCTAGACAATGACATCTCTGAATTCAATAATGAAATGCCTTTAACTGAAATTGAGTGTTTAATCTTATCATTATACATTACTGACACTCTATCCTCCAATTTGATACTGTTAAGTGCTTTGACACAATCTGTATTGTTAAAAGCGCTATATAAATAAAGGTGACTTGACTTGACTTGACTTGACTATGAAAACACACCTTAAATAAGGTACAAATATGTAACTTTAGAAAGTGTACTGTCCCAGGGACAGCTTTTGCATCTCTTTTTTTTTCTTTTTCTGAGAGTTCAGGTACAACATGCATTAATGTTGTCATATGGGCTGGAGAATGCAATGTGTGTATCACAGTAGGACAAGATGTGCAATAAAACCGACAGAAGCCCACATAGGGTGAGTGGAATCAGTGTGGCCTCCCCCACCGGAAACTCATTTCCGGGTAGGCAGGTGGTCCCTAGCGGGGTTAAGTGGAGGTGTTCTGTCTAACCATCAGGACAAGCGTCTCCTCCAGCTAAGCACCACTTTGAGATAGAAATAGATCCACTGTTGTTTTCTCACCTTTGAATGAAAGAGAGCGCACTCCTGCTCAGGTGTAACCTCGATTGCCGCAAGCACGAGGATTAATGTAAGATTCATTAAGATCAGAGACAGTAATTGCACATACTGAGAAAGTATTTGGCACGTTTCCTTTTTAACTTGAAGGGTGAACCACATGCCTTTATGCCCTAATGATATTTTTAGGCTATATTGTGCATGGAAATATAAAGCAGATTTACCTGTTAACAAAGCCAAAGTACACAAAAAGCCACAATTTGGTACCAAACTACCTAAACCAGTCTGCAACACTGTTAACTTTCCCTATTGATTGACTTATTGACTAATGTACAGTATGCATGATTTTTATCTTCTCAAGTTCAATAAACTATATAGTTTTTAAGATATGATGAGAAAGAAAGAAAGAAAGAAAGAATAAGCAGCTCATTGATTCTAAGGTTAACCCTTGTTTCACTGATACTATGTTGAAAAAGAACAAAATTCTTCCAGTCCTGTTTTGTACCCTATTCATGAAAACTGCAATGAAAAGGATGATCTACATTCTGTATGCTAGGCCATCTCTTTCAGGAAACCAGTGTATTCACACATCTTATTGAAGCCTGCAGAACTTGACTGAAAACTGATCTTGAACTTTATCATCCGTGCATTCACTCAGAAGAGAAAAGCCTTATTCAGTCCAACAATTAAAGAAAATCTGAGAGCAATATGTTAATACATAGTGTGCCAAATAAACAAGGTCATCACGGTGATCCATACAGTGGGCAGACATACAAAATTTACACAAATAACTGAAGTGAACGTGACTGTTGGAATCAAAAGAGACCTGTGACCTGACAGCAAAGACTCACAAAATGAATTGGATAATGGATTGGTTTTAACCACAGTACACTTTTTAATAGTATATAACCGTCATTGAAACAAAGTTTGTCCCTTCGATCAAGCATTGCTTCTTGTTTTTAGGGTGACAGCGAGTGTCTTCAGATCTTTATTGTGTCACATGGGTGAGACAATGGCTCTCTGGGACAGTGAAGATCCTTTCATCTCTTTTATGGAGCTGTTTTTTTTTTTTTTTAACCTTTACTCTTTCTGTCTCTCCCTCCTTCGTGTCTCTATTTTCTTCACAGCAAGGTCAAGCCAATAGGCAGCGGTGCATGTCTCGCACCTCCGGTGCCAGAGTTTCAGCACTCTAAGCCCTCAGAGAATCAGTATGGGGAAAAAAAGACGAGATGCTGTGCCAAGCAAGCTGCAGGTGTTAGCCATGATGAACATCAATTTAGCCATCAAGACGAGTTCATCAAGTTTCTTTCTGGTGCTAAATTAACCTCCCAGCAGATCAATGATGCCGAAAGAATCACAATTTAGATGATTATTAATTAGCGGTGTGGCGTTCTTCCAATAACACGCTCGAAATAGGCGCATAGGAGAGCCGGTAACATTATATTGTTTCTGCGGTTTTCCTTTTAGTCTGGAAGATCAGAGCGCAGAGTCAGATGTGCCAGACACGAAGCTCAGCTTGTGAGAAAAGGGAGGTCAAAGAGCCAATGACACACGGCGACCCGCTAAACAGCTTAATTTAACCTCAACGGGAAACAGGCTCTTTCCTGGAGAGAAAAGCGATTAGGGGAGGAAGCAGCACCTCTGACTTTCCTTAATTCAAATCTTTCATTCATTCCAATTAGCCTATTCCCCAGGCCCTTCACACTACATTCAGCCTGTCAATCTGTCTGCATTATACGCACACAAAGAGTTTTTATACTAACAGCAAGTACGAAAGTTTAAAAGCTCTGGCTATGAAGCAATTCTAGGATTCAAGAAAATGTTCTATCGCTGATGTTCTCTGTAAAATATTTATATATATAAATCAGCATATTTCCAACGAATTATCTTCTTTTAAAGGAAAATGCACCTTAAAAGTGGTCCATGTGACTGATGCAATACTATGAGTCATTGATGCCAAATTTTGAAATGCAAGAGAAATGCAGCAAAAAACCTTTTAGTGAATGCAAAAGCCCTTTCACACTGAAAGTGACATGAATAAGCCTCAGTCATTCTGGATTGCATGAAGAATAGGACGCAAGAGAAGAAGGTTCAACACTCTTCAGCAATAAAAAAGGAATTTTGAGTAATACTGAATGATTTTTCATGCAAGTGTGATGAGTAAATGCATGTTAACATTTAGTCTAGAACTACAGTATAAGCATCATGTTCACACAGTGCATACAATGCCTCTGCACTTACATTTTCTCTCAACATGGGGACAGAAAAGCTGTCAGTAAATAAATGGGAAAACATAACTGGCATTACTTATTTGAACAAGTAACTCAGATATTATCTTGTAAATTAAAAAAGAAATAATGCATGACTTTACTAGTTACTTGAAAAAGGAAATATGATTATGTAATTTGTGTTACTTGTAATACATTAACCCCAACACTGTACATGAGTACAAAAGTAAAAAAAAAAAAAACCTTCAAAAACTCTGATACTTTTGTATTTCATGGATAAAAATAAAACACACGAGTTTGGAATGATAAGATTCCATCCTACAGTAGGCTACAAATAATATATCTCTACAAATCACTCGATTTTAACAGGATATGAAATGAATTTTATCAATTATCACACGTTTGAGATCTTCACACCAATTGAGAGGCCTAAAATACTGTCCAAGACTCCGGAGACGTCTTTATGAATGCTGTGTGTGTCATCATCTCGCCTCCCTTGTTGCATCTCTAAACGCAAAAGCAATTTCCTTCCAGGATCCTGAAGAAAAAGGGAGAGAACTTGACCTTTACTCTGACAGAAATTTCCTTTCAAGTAAACAGGCTTCTCACCACCAACCTGTGACAGAGGCTCACATTTATCACCAGCGCTGATAAAATCTGCTCGGACCTGAGGGAGAACACTTTCCCAGCTGCTCACCAAAATACTCCACTCTGAGACCTTCGAGACATTCAGACCAAAAGAATTTTACGGATACAGACATTTGCACTGTAATGGCTATAACAATTAAATTTTTTTCCCACATTTAGTTATTCAGTTAAAAGTGGTTTCTTTGAAATACACTGAAGCAGACAATGCCCTACTTTTGGTCAGCAGCATCAGCCATTTGGATTTTAGGACAGATCCAGTGGACTGTTTAAAAGCAAAATGGGACAGGCCTCTACGGTCCACTCTCTCGGCAGTGCACGTAATAACCGCTGTGTTCGCGGTAGCTGCATACTCCAGGCTATGGACATTATTCCACCTTTGTAATGTAAAGCACATCTTAAAATGCAATTGCCTTTGCCGGCGACAACAGCAGGGGGCAAAATAAAGGCCTTAACAGGTCAAAGAACTCCAGAGGGACTTCATTCACCTTGCAAGGGCACTGAATTTATGGGATCTCTAGACCATAAACGCAAACTCTTTGGTCTGGAATAAACAAGCTTGCGCTGCTTTGAATAAATAAACGGTGGAAACCATTTCAGTGTCGCTAAAAACTAGGCAACAAGGTTGCTAACGAGATTCAATGCATCAGTAAACCCCAATGACCTTATTTCCAAGTGCACTATAGGGACAATTTAAATGTTAATATATTACAAGTTTAACGTCAGACGTATGCAATAAAAACATTCACTTCTACACACAATTGCTTTGGAATCTATACCATTCTGTTCAATGAAACGGTTATGAAGGACGTTTGCATCTCTGGAGACAATTGTTTTTAAAACTTCACCTACCAGATTTAATTGGCAGAGAAGATGAAATGTCAGGTGAAATGTTATTCAAAACTACCTGTACTCGATTATACTTTTTTTTTTTTTACAAGGTTGAGAAGTTAGTTGTGCATGCATCCATCTGTGTCTATCACGAGGCAGCGGGCGTAAAACGAATAGCACATTCAAAACGCAAGGTCTTTTTTATACAGGGGCAAATTCAATTTGATCACAGGGATCAAAGGAAGGGCATGACCTGCCAGCATTTACAAGATTTCAAATAATTCACTTTTCCACCACAGTATTATAAATTAGCCTGTCATACAGACTGGTCAAAACACAAGCCCTGTAGGAACCTTGGCGCAGGGATATTCATTTAATATTTTCTATGAAATACGAAGACTTCTGCCCTGCAGACATATTTCAAACTAGTTGACTGGCTAATCATTCTAACCTTTAATTGTGCAGAGCATTACGTTCATATGTAGTAGGTAAATCTTTAATTATGCTCCTCAGATGAGAAGATTAAATAGGCAGTCATAAGGTAATATACTGTAAGCGTCACAGTGATATTCACTTCATGATCACAGATTCTATTAATAGACGTTTCGCATTCGCAAAAGGTTTCTTTGAAAGTGTAATCCAGTAAAGTCACTCTCTGTGCTCCCCTGCGGTATCCACAGCTCAACTGATATATATTTTTTCTTTTTTAATATCTTGTTATATTTGTCTTTCTCTCAGCACACATATCTAGTTCATCATAGTGTCAGATTGGAAGCTACTTTCATACTTTACCATAAGGCCGCCTACGGGTTCAGGACAACTAGTTTCATTTCTGAGCGCTAACAGTGGATGGACATAAATGTCTTTCATAGAAATGACTTGGTATTAGAGAACATGTTCATTGGGGACATTAAGCTCTAGGAATCCCTGCTCCAAACCCTGTGCTGAAGCAGATAGAAAGACTAAGCCATTGTGAGATTTTCTGAATCATTTACTAAAAATGACAATGAACAGCCTGTTGTAATGAAGATGTAGTTCTTTAAATGCAGAAATATAATGCAATTTTATCAAATATGCCCTTTAACTCATTGCAATGGTTGTTAAAGACAGTAATACACTAATCTGTCTGGTATATCCTGATTTCATACTACAAAACTGCTACTTTTAAACCTTCTCGGAATGCACTGCCACTACAAATTTAGTAAATACAAGTCTTGGGTGAGTTCACATAGTTTAGCGCTTGTCTGTTGTCAATAACTAGTGATATATGAAGCATAGCTCACACAGAAGTCACTTTCAAACTAAGTGGCTTTCTGTTGGTCAACACGGTGAATTCACATGACCAACTTAAACCCGTTGCGAATTTTTTTCGTCACACAAAATTCCAGATTTTTATTTAAATTACTTGCCTGTGAGAATGTACCTTAAGATAAAGCTTAACAGCTGGCTGAAATAACTAATAAACTCTTGAAATGTACATATGCTGATGACTTTTTGTATTTAACCTGACATTTTACACAATCAATAAAAGATTTAGCTTTTTAAAAGATGTCTCAAAACTACTCAGAAATGAAAATGGTTTCATGTTGTCCGCAATTCTTCTCATGTTACAGAAGTGTTAAGACTTTTTAATAGTGTATAATTCATGAATCGTATCATTGCAGATAAACCTAGTCGGCTCATGATTTTGAAAGAGATGTGCACCAATGCATCAGAAAAGATAGCCAAAATTTTCCCAAATAGGATTTTTATATATATATATATATATATATATATATATATATTAGTTAGCCTTAAAAGATGTTTATATGAATGGAAGCTTTAGGGACATTCAGCAATCTGGTCATCCTTGGCTGAGGTAGTTGAGAAGTCATATGCAGAATAAAACACAGATTGCCTCTGGGCTTTAGATCAAATGTTTATTCATGTTTATTTGTGCATCTTCAAACTCTAAAACAAAAGAAGTTTTATTAAAACCTGCCTGCGGTCTTTCAAATGGGAATGTAGAACTTCACTGTAAATATTTTTCAATAAACACATTTTCAACCAATCTAAAAAAGAGAAGTAAACAAATGCTTTGAAAGGTCTGGTGCGGTCACATAAAACCAAGTCTCTTTTGAAAGAGAAAACCACAGAGACCATTTAATATAAAAAGCTAATTTTCTAATTCAGCAAATCACATTTAATTGCAAGCTTAAGCGAGGACAACAGTAGAGCTCAAATTCACAAGGACCCATATCAATTACATCAATTATTCAATTATCAAAATGCCCCACCGAAGACATTTGAGACCTTCATCTGAATGTAAAAAGCAGATGTTTTTCTCTCTCTCTTTAGCAAACAGAAAACAAAAAGCAGTGATATACCTGTCAGAATAATGGACATAGCAGTGGTGGGAGGGAATAATGATGAAATTGAGCATCCTACCTTCTCCGATAACAACCCAAAGGGGATGCTAAGATTTTACGCAGCGGGAAAAAGCCCCTTCCTTCCCTCTCAATCACACTGACTAATTACCAAGCTAACGCAGTTAGTCACGTATAATGGCAGAGCTGAGTGAATGGAGCCTCATAAGACAGCTGGACTATTGCCCTCAAGGACATGAACCAGAGTTCTCTTCTCCAGACGCCATGAATACAAACCTACGCAGAGACATGCAGCGCCTATAAAGTTTGTTTGTGGGTATTTAGTATCCCATCTCAGCTAGACTGAACTCATGAGCTTTTTTCCGGTTGAAGGTCAGGGAAGGGGTAAGCGGTCATTTGGAATGAAAATCAAGCCATCCACGCTTTCCTTTATTTTTCACTAAGGACTTGCCACTTTTGATGTTTGCCTACAAAACCTCAATTACAAACATCAGGAAGAGAGGATCTGATCATAAAATTTCTCTAGCCATCTGCAGTAACACATAACAGGCTGTGTAAAATGGGTTTACCTGTTACATTAAAATATAGCTATCCTCTGGGTTTATAGCAGATGATGCAAGGTGACCCGTGTTAGATAACTTACTTTTCAAAGGAAACGAGATCAAAGGCAGGATCTGATCTTGTCAGCTTACACACTGTAACAAAACACCAGGATTTTCACTGTCACTGAATTTTTATATAACTACGGTTAAATAAGCCATGTCAGGGGTGTTGCGTCCAAGCGAGGGAGGCAGTAGCACCTTAAAAAAAACTGGGATACGAATAAACAGCTACTCCATATATAGATGCAAGAGTTTCTAAACTACTAGTATTTCTAAATCAACACTGCCCAAAGACGTGACGGCAGGCATTGTCTGTTCATCTACTGTATGTGACTGACTGGCTTATTAAATCCAAATGGGTGAAACCCAATTGAATCAGACCAAAAAATACTGATGACTCATCCTTCACTAGACAAACTTGTGTCCAATCAAATGCGGTCTACAATGAGAACGTCCAGCTCACTAATGCCTGCAATGGACTAGCAAGCAGCAAATGGCTCATGCTGTGGTGTAGGCTAATTTAAGTCAATAAATAGTAGATAAATTAAAAAGTAATGTCATCTAACACTCCCTTGGTGTTTATAATGTTAAATATATATATATATATATATATATTACTATTAAACGATGACATTACTACCACACTAAAAATGAACAACACTATTAAAATATTTAGCAAATCTAAAAATATAATTATATTTTTCATACTGTAGATTATAATGTTGTAATGCCTAAATTCACTTTTGCCTTTAAACCAGTTGGTTTTAGTGTTTTGTTTTCGATGTATTTAGACAAAACAGTATAACATTTTAAATAAGCTAATTATTGGCCACACAAACAAATAAATAAATAAATAAAATAATTATTGGCATTTCCATTTAAGCTCTAAACAGTGCAACTATCTTCAGTTTAGCCACCTACCACACACCATAGAGTTCTATCTATCATACTATCTATGAAGTGAACTAATAAATGCATTGTATTCATGTTTCCTGTAAAAAATAAAATAAATAAATAAATCCAAGGGACAGGACTGGCAATCATGTGACCCAAATGTAATCCCCAGGTGAAGCTGATGTAAGGACACTCTCCGTGGCGAGCAAGAGCCTCGTTCTCTTGATTTAAAGGGCTCTCCATTAGCTGTCGCACTACTAGGGCGTCCGTCAGCTTGATTGCACATCAGATTCATAAAAAACAGCAGAGAAGTGTGAAGTGGGCATTCTGGTGTCCCTGTGCAATAGCATCACTGGGTTCCAGAGGCATATTAGGATAGCTGCACTATTTTAGTGCGACACTCAAGCAATCTCCGAGCTCAGCTCCACAGACCTGAGAAGATTACCTCGGGAAAAGGAGGATTTCTATTTGCATGATAACTGCTGAATCTAGTCTGTTTTATTCTTTATTAGTTACAGTAAGTCCTTCTTTCATTAAATGACAGTCAGAAAGGGCTGTGTAAAGACGTGTGACGTACCCGTTGGAAGAGCAAGCCTGACACACAAACGCGCAGACACACACACACACAGACGCACAGTCAATGTCATCTTTAATGAACTTCAGGTCATATCAAATCAACTGAGTCTCAAGTCATAAACTTTTATGATTAGTAGAAATAGATCATCCACAGCAGATGAGCTGCAGTGTTTTCGCTGCACTGTCGTTTCTGTGCACAGCACAGCATCTCAGAGATCTGAGTGTGCAGCTTTCAGTGCAGAGAAAAAGGGACTAAAATGTGAAAAGAGTAAAGAACAGTTATGACCATTAAAATAAAGAGATAGTTCACCCAAAATGAAGATCATGTCATTGCTGACTCACAACATTCCATTCCTCTATATATAGAGCTGGCTGCTCTTTTCCATGCACTTACAATGAATCAGGACTGGACCTTTCAAGCTTCAAAAAGATGCAAACATAACCATAAATGGTCATAATATTTATCTATACAACCAGTGCACTATACTCTAAGACTTTTAAAGTCATACAATACACAATATTGTTGGAGGAATCAAATAAATGTAAGTCCTTATTCACTGAACATTTAGCTATCTACATTGTAAAATGGTGATTTTAACAGTAAAAGACCGTAAAAATGCTACAGTAAATACCTATTAATTGGTTACTGATAAGTTTCCCTATTATATAGAGTGAAAAACATCAAGTAATACATTTTCAAACTTTGAAACTACTTCAAAATTTAATCCAATGTGTTAATTGTGGCTTCTTTGTAATAATTTGTGAAATCTTAGTTGTCAATGATCATTTTTTTTCACTTCAGTGAGCTGCTAACCATAGCAACAGGATCACTGAGTGTGGCCTGGAAACCTTAAAAAGATTCAGTTGCTATTCACTGTAATTTTCATTTCGGAGTGGACCATACCTTGAAATGCTATTATGTTGATTTATAAAATCATAATGTTGAAACACTGATCTCATTGAGATATTGGGGGGCTAACGGTTTAAAGACCCATAGATTAAACTATGCCGTTATCATCTTCTCTCCTAATCTCATTTCACAGGAGGCCTCAGCTGGAGGAGATGTTTTCCTCTTCAGAGAATCTCCACGTGGCCAAGGAAAGCACTGAGGAAAAAATGAAGCAAATAAATAAGAAGAAAATCGAAATCCTTTCAGCCCTCACAAAAGTGCAAAGCAATGAATCAACAAAATAAATTCTCTCCGGAGATAAACAAACATAATATTTCAGGGGCCAGAGAAGACTAGCTGGTCTCATAAAGTTCATTGGGTCCACTGACCATAAACGCAGCCAACTATTAAGTCTCACAGCATCCACAGTAACAAGTATAGCATCTCCAATAACAAATACACCTCGATGCACAGAGGCCTATTAAATCTGGACCCTAAAATGGCCTGACTTAAATAGACGGCTGACTCCAGGGTTATACATTCTCTGGCGTCCTGATACAACAAATACTGGTGATCCATGGTGAACAATATGCATGAAGTGTAGGTGAATAAAATTAAACGATTGGTTATGCAGAGACTGAAAGCCTGGTTTCAAAAAAAATCTGGAGACCAAAATAACACTCTCAAAGATCTTTGCCGAAAACAATAAATCTATTACAAGAAAATTCATTTTGGCATCTTAATTTCTATTATCTCAAAATAATTAAATATCACTTTTTCTAAATAATTCAGTAACCTCCACAAAGTTGTCAGTTGTAATTGGAATTTAAAGCAGAAGTAGCAGATTGTCTCCAGGCAGAGAATTAGGCCCAGAACTACTTCTTGGCTGATGGTTTTGTCTTTATTAGTCTAATTCATTTGGATTGTTTTCAAACATGGCTGACTCATTTTTTGACAAGGTGTAATTAATTACTATGCAAATGGTTTCAAGCAACACCCTCTCATTTTGGCACGAACAGGCGGCGTCTCCATCTAGGTTTTGGAATGTCATCAGAAAAACTAAAAAATGAATAAGAAAAAAAAAAAAAAAAGCTTTGCTCAAGTGTAGGCAATCATGTGGAGAACTTGACTTCACAATGACATTTCTCCAAGAGATAAAAGAGCAATAATAGGACACAAGGCTGCAACACCTGCTGGTCCAGGTGCGGAGCCATGTGTTTTGAAGACTTCATATTGAAAAGTCTCCATCTCTATGCTCAGGAAAATATCGTTTAAATGTAATTCATTCAGAATTTCTGTCCCACAAACACACACACACACACACACACACACAAGTTTGGAAGAATTCAGTTTTTTTAATGTTTTTGAAAAGTCTCTTATGCTGACCATTTATTTAATAAACTAATACAGTAAAAACAGTAATATGGTGAAATATTATTACAGTCTATAATGACTGATTTGCATGAATTTTCAGGATCATTACTCCAGTCTTCAGTGTCATATGATCCTTCAGAAATCATTCTAATATGTTGATTTGGTGCTTTGCCATTACAGGCATAGATTACAAGTAAAAAAAAAAAAAAGATTACATTATTACATTTTTGTAAATATTGCAATATTATTGTTTTTAATGCATTTTAATCAAATAAATGCAGCCTTGGTGAGCATAAGAGATTAACAAATCTTAATTATTTCAAACTTTCAAACAGTCATGTATTGTATGTAACCAAGTAGGTGACAAGAGACATTTATTTATGTTCATAACATTTCCAAATAATTGTTAAAAAAAAAAATAAATAAATAATAATAAAAAAAATGCTAAATAGATTACACATTTAATTGTATACATCTAATAATACACAAAAATAACAGGGTTGAATTTGGTTCTGAGAAAAGCTTTGTTTACTTAGTTTGATATTTTGTTACCACAATGAATTTCACTCATATTTTTAACGTGCCCCTATTATGGGTAATGAAAGGTTCATATTTTGGTTTTGGGAGTCCCCAACAACAGGTTGACATGCATGCAAGGTCAAAAAAACACTTTCATTGTCTTATAATATGCATTTATTTTTTCCTTATTTGCTCAACGACTCCCAAACGATTCGCTCAGTGATTCATTTTTCCAAACCCCTCCTTTGTGTGACGCTAATCTGCGGTGATTGGTCCGATTGGTTAATTTCATTTCCATTTCATAATAAAAGCTGCTTTTGTGATCTCAGTGCTGCTTTGTGTATAACGTTACCGGGGAAAACGCTATTTTTACCGCTCCAAAAGCGGCACCTAGTGGCAAAGAATGAATTTGCATTTTCATTCAGACCAAAGCGAAAAGACAAACAAGTGGGCGGGCAATATGCTAATGTTTCATTTTGATGTCAACATGAAACGGCTTGGGATTTGTTTTAAGAACAACTTGTTTCAATGATTCAGTCGACTCTTTCTTTTGAGAGACAATAACTTTATACATGGTGCACTTTCAGATTTAAAACTTTGCAGGATGTTTTCATTCACTTGGAGCTGTGTTACACACTGCATGAAAGGTAATTTTCGAAAATCCAGAATAGGGGCACTTTAAGTGTGACTTAAGTGTCTGGATATTTCTTGAGGCCACTATATACAAGCAAACACGTACACACTCAAGATACTCCATACTGACAACACTCATAAAGGAGGACTGTTAAGATTGTGAGGGATTTCACAACCATCCTCACCTATTTATAGTGTCTGATGCTCCGTGAACCATGAAATTAATAAATAGCACGCTTGGTGATTGCCTGGAAACCAAGCGCCGAGGAAAAGACGGCTATGAAATCAACGACATCAGTTGCGGTTTCTAATAAGTTGTCACATCATTGTCGTTGACCTTCATGCAATTAAATAGAAGGAAGGTTTTTGATTGGTGGACAGCCTGAAGTAATGGAGAAGGAAGAAGAATGCAGTGACATGGACGTGGCCTCAGCAGATAGGATCTCATAGTCCACACTCTCAGAGATCATTCGGCACAATTGAGCGGGGCCTAGAGAGAGAGAGCATCAAAATCAAATAGCTGCTCTCAAAGAAGCTGAGGGCAGAGCGGTTAGCTTGAGAAAAATATCAGCCTCAAATAAGTCGACATCATCAGTCCTCCCGAGGAAGAAGTGAAAGGAGAAGGACATGGCCCTATTGAAAGCAACGATGTGGCGTTACTCTTTGCCTCCGGGTAAAAAAAGCACTCCGTTAAGATGAATTCAATCGCTGAAAGCTTATTGTTCACATTTATAAACTGGAGAGTACAAAAGTCTGTCGGTGAATGACAGTGAATGTGTTGTTATCCTAATGATTGCTTGGAGAAAGGGCAGACGGGGACGGCAAGGAGACTTAGACATTGTGAAGAAAAGAGGAACAGAAATCCACTTGGCTTTTCCAGGTGAACGATCCAAGACGAGGGAATGAGAGAAGAGTGGGTGAGTGTAATAACTAGAGTGCCAGAGGTCCTGCCGTGAGTGATGAGCAGCTCATTGGACGCCTTCGGAGGTCAATTGGGTCACCGTGCTCACATCGGAAGGACATTGATGTGTTCCTCGACTGTATCCACAACCGTAACAAAAGACAAAATCAAAACGAACGCACAAGATCAAAATGTCACGGATAAAGCAATGCGGCGCAATAAACTTATACACGAGAGAATCCCCACATTGCATCACTGAAGGGTGTCGATTTAGTCTGAAGTGTTTGCAGCTACAATGCCCTTTTTAATTCTGAGCTCTTCACACACTTGACTCAGTTAAGTAAGAATCCCTATGGAAATCTGCCGACATGCTCTGTGTAATAATTGCATGCCAGATACCGCGCTCCAAAATCCTTTTTAACTTGCCAGTGCAAATGGAAAAACAGTCGATTCATTTTGCTGGTATTTAAAGGGTTGTTATTCGCTCATTTCTATCTCGCACCACTTTGACAGTTATTGCATTGTGTGGTAAAGCTGGAAGGGATCAAACAGCATTTTGAAATGTGCCATGTTGTTTCAACATTACAAAGGACATTCACACAAGCTCTTCAAAGCATGGAGTCTTATTAAAAATCACTCTCAACATCGTAACTCTGTGGGAGTTCAAGTAAAAAAAAATAATAATAAAAAAAAAAAAACACCTAGTGCTATTTATACGACCCACTGCCGAAATGCAAAACAGGGACTGAATTTTCAGGTCTACCTCCTGGAATGCTGTATAGATAGATGTACAATAACACCTTGAAACTTGAAGTAAACTTTAAAAAAAAAAAAAAAAAGTTGTATGAGTGATCTGAAAAAAATAGTACAAGTAGACAAAAAGGCTCAGTCCAGATACATAGACTTTGAGGAGTGTCAAAAGTAAACTTTTCTCTTTGAGGAAGGCCCTGTACTATAAATCCTTGACAAATATATCCAATCCATTCTGCTTTGCATGTTTGTTTGCATACTAAGCAGCTGCTAAACACTGGAAGAGCTGGTGGGAGTCTAGTATTATTGATTCAATACTGCCTCACCTGTTCATGAGCAGAACTGCAGACTATCCTCTACACCTGAAGCAGACAGACAGTTCAGAGAGAAAAATCACAGAAATCACAATCTTTATTGGTTGATATTTGTGAGTTTTCAGAATCTATCAACAAAATTGATCCAAAATGTGCAAATTAAGACACAAAGAAAAAATGTTTTTGATGTTTTTTTTGTTTTGTTTTTTTACGGTACAGCATATATCTCTCTGAATATTACATGTGTGTTTTTGATGAATAAGGAGTAGCCAGCAGAATGATGCTAGTCAGTCATTCTAGTTCTCACTACCCTCACTTTCTCCTTTCAACCTATGCCAGGATTTTTAACTTTGGCAGACAACACAGAATACAGTGAGAAAATTAAAAACCACAGTGAAGTTGCTGGGCTCCACAGCGTAGTTTGTGTGTGTGTGTTTGTGGCAACAAATAATGACATTTATTTTTAAGGTCATAAAATAACTTCATATCTTCAAACGTGATATAAAATCAAAATGAAAATGCATAAAATAAGATAAAATGTCACAATGTGTCATAAACCTCTAAAGCTCCCAATCAGATGAACTCTGCTGGCATTTCATCAATATTCCAGTCCAAACAAACACATCTATGCTAAACCAGACAGGTCAATAATAATAATGTACCTATAGTGAAAGATAGCACCTCCACTCTCACCCCAAAGAGCCTCCTGGTATAAGGAATGACTCTTTCCTTTGGTGATATAGCATTATGGGAGTGTTTGACAGGGTCTCTCTGCCAATGGCAGTGCTGGGCCAGTGTGCAATATCTCACATGAAAATGAAAAACATGACTCCATTACTACAGAGAGCCTGACATTTCTGAAAAATTACAAGTGCATACCTTTCAGACTTACCTTTAATATGAAATGAGACACGCTATGATTATGTAAGTGTACATTTAACAATGGTAAAAAAAATAAATAAAAAAAAACACTAATACACAAGTATGCAAATCCATTACCAGATGTGCAAGCTGCAATATTTCATTCAAAAAGCAATGTCTGCATTTATTTAATAATAATAGTAAATATGTAAGAAATTATTCAACCATGGGCCGTTGAATTATTAGAATATAATGCACACCTGAGGTGGTAATGCATTTTTAAATGCACCCAATCATTCAAAATGTCTTATGATTTATAACAAAAACTCGCGTAAAAGTAGATTGTCTGTGAAACATGAGTCCAGTACATGAATAACATCCCGTAGCCAGGCAAAGTCTGGAGCAAAAATGTTACACACTGTAAAGTACAACATTTCGCTGTGTCCATTTGTCTGAGTAATCTTGAAATAATACTTGGTTATTATTTGGAACAAATGTATTCCCCATGGCGGATAAACCTTGGAGTCAACAGAGTACAAAAAATGTCCGAAAACCAACAAGGTACATGTCACAACAATTTCAGCCATCCTTCTTGGAAAGCAGCTCCACAAATTTCTAGAAGGGAAATAATGTGAGGGTTGGGAAAAGCAGATGGCAGTCACATCAAAAAGAATAAAAGTACCGGTGTTGAAATCCTGCCATGGTGTGTTTGGCTCTGCCTCATTCTGGCAGGCCACTCTTCGTCTTCCTGGGTGTAAAGTCCTGGATTAGACTGGCGTGGTGGACAGTTCCATGTTAATTCTCCTGGCTTCGGAATTAGACGCCCCCTTCTCTGCCATCCAAACAATAAACAAGACATCGCCTGCTGTTTGGAATAATCTCTTTTGGGCAAATATCAGGAGTCCTAGCAAACACGACTACCCAATGTAAATGCTGTTGATCCAGAATTTGCTTTACGGGGTGTTTTTCAGGACTTCAGACGGTGGGAGACATCCCTCAGGAGCAGCAATGGTTATAGAGGAGATTAGATTGCTATCATTCTGGATGAGAGCCGCACACGGAGGTTTCCACAGTTGCAGATGATGGTGACAACAGAGAAACAAATCTGTGTTACTGCAAGAGATCAGATTACCCTTTACTGATCTTGTTTTCTGGATGAAATCTCAAGATTCCCATGTGTCGGAACATGAAAGCTTGAAGACGTAACTACTGAGTCATCATGACCATAAAAAAGGCACAAATGCACCATGTATTTACACATTAATAAATGTTCTTCTGAGGTGTATTACTTCATGTTCTTAAGACTAACTGCTAAAATGATGGCTGGTTGACGTAAAACTAGAACTCTCCAGGACCAAATCCAAACATCCATGGGATAAAGATGAGATGCTCGTTTTGGTCCTATGAATTAGTTCCAAAATAGATTAAAAATGCAATTCATACATACAGTTACTCTTTTTAGATACATCATCTATGACAATCATGTTTTTAGTTTCTGAATTAAAATTAATTTTGTTATTTTCCTGGGTGCATAAAGTGGAAAAAAAGAAAAAAAAAAGAAAGTCAGGATGATACAACTGTCCTGATCTTCAAAAGCGGAGGAAAAAAGCTTCATTAAAAGAGTGAAGTTACTGAAAATTATTTTAAAAAGTAGACAAACTATTCATTATTTCTTAGGGGAAAAAATAACAAAACAGATTTACTGGTTATTAAAAAATGTCCACCAAATCAAAGTCGGTCATATTGTGTGTAGTCTCGCGTAGCCAGACCTTCAGACTGACGGCTGAAGGTCTGGAATCCATGGCAGCTTTAGGCTTGTTTGAGACGCGCCTCGAGAATAGACGGCTGCAGTGAGGGGAGGAGTGAAATAAGCACAGTCAAGACAGACAGTTCTGAGCTCTCGAAGTGGAACAGATACATACGAGATCAAAGGCGGATATCGCGTTATTCTCACTCATGTGCTGTGCTGCTAATAAATGTGATATAATTTCAGTTCTGTTGCTTTTATATCATTTAAATATGATGAACAAGACTATCAAAGTGCTTGCTATTTAATTCCATACGAAAGGTGTATTTGTCATTCATTTTTACTTGAATACAAACATGTATTCATATACATACATACACATATCTCACACATAGATCGCACTGTCATAGTGTTTGGGAACATTCATGCATAATTTAAATACATAATCACTTGAAACCTGGTAAAAAAAAATAAAACATTTTAGAAGAGAATGCAGCATCAAGGTTGTCTGAACCAATGAGCATTAAGCTGTGTCGTCAGTCAGTCGTTTCCCATCATGCTTTTGATCAGCGCAGTCGGTGGAGAACAACTGCGCGCGACTGCACAATCCGACACAGTCACCTCGTCGTAAACACAGTACTGTCAATATTGTCCATTTTTGTTCTATTTCTCCAAAGAAAATAGTTCAAAAAAATCCACAGTGAAACTGTTGTGCATCTCTGAGCAACACAAAGCAGTGTTTCGTTACTGAATGAATCCGTGTTTTTAACAAATCTAATGAGTGGCTTTAGTTTCATATTTAGAGTATCATTTCAATTTTTATTACTTTCATAATTTAATATTACATTTTTAAAAATCCATTAATACCCATTTAAAACCCATTAATCTCAAAGGTTTTATGCAATTCTAAGTGAAGTGTATACAGTCTGTGTAAATTAATATATATATTTTGGTCCAAATTTGATTTGGACCAGCCCCATAGTGTCATGTAAGAATTTGACAAAATATGATGCATTCATCTAATAAGGTGAGAATAAATGGCCTTATAAATTTAAAAATGCCCTTTTAAATCAATTTACAATTTACAGTTGCAGTGTAGAATATATATTTCTGAAATCATTTTTGTTGTTTCTGTTGTTTATCTGATGTTCTCTTCACACATTAATGCATTTGTCCACCCTGTCATCTTCATCTTTTATGAAAATAAAATTATTTAAACTAGTTAGCAAAACCTTTTATGTGATTTTTTTAATGTGATTAAGCCAGTTAGTATTCATTGAAAGTTTGTCCAGATATCTTTGTCATTTGATACAAATATGTTGCAGTACAGTAATTTCAATTTTTCAAAAAACTTTTCCCACTAAGTAAAATGTATTCTTGAGAAAGGGACAAAATATCTTTCTGAAAATATACATTTTATAATCACTATGTAATGAAAATGTATATACTCTACTTTGAATTTGTCCATGACAGGGTGGACATATTTTGTGGTTTACTCGAAAATTGTCTGCTTGCAGTTATTTTATAAAAAGTGCTGGAGCTTGACCAATATACAATTCTAACAGCCTGCAGTCTCCTTAATACAACAAATATGAAGTTTAATAGAAAATCTCATATTTTTATTTTGGATATTGTGAAGTCTCAAAGGCACTTTATAGTGATATTGACCCATATAATACTTTTTTGAAAACGCTGATTAAGATGTGTACAGTACATGCACTTTAATTCAAGGTGTAAGGCAAGTGTTACTTTTTTTTATTAGATGGTTATGTTACATCACATTAAATATTTATTTTATTGAAAGGTTTTTCAAAAGTTGCTCAAACAATACGAAACTAATATGAATACAAAGATTCGATTTCTAACAACCTGCCACACGATTTTTTCCTTTTTTTTTTATACTGTAGATACGACACAGAACGCTCTGTCCTTTCTCTTACCACTCTGATCCCCCTCCATCGGAGCACAGGCTGACTTGTGAATCATTTCGCTTTCCACATGTTAATGAATGTTTTCAACATAAAAATGAGCTGCTGGACACAGTGTTGAGAAGTAAAATGTAATTAAAATAAAGTATATTGATTACCCCACAGCACGGACTATAAATAACAGAGACCATAAATAAGCGACGAGGACAGGTGAGTTGGCTGATTTATGCCTGTACTCCTGTGAACAGCAGAATAAATCATTCACAGCTATGTTCTTATTGAGTTATGAAGCCTCTCCGCACGCAAAATAATTGCCGCCTCTATGTCATCCTCTTGTCTTGTGTATTCCCAAAGAATGGCTGAGTTGGTCGGTATGCACAGAGATGTATTTTGAATAGATCTAGTTTACTGCTGTTATTCCAGCCCTGTATTTCATACATTAAAAAATCATTAAATGGCATAGAATATTTGTCAAGGACCGTGACCTCCATGCTGTTATCCATCACAATAACGTTGCTTTCCACAAGCCTTTGCTGTAGAGACTGCATAGAACTGAAGCATCTGGGTAACAAGTGTAGTTTCTAGATAGTTTTCCATCGGTATGCATATTAGAAAACACTTGTTTGTCATAATTAGCTGAAATTGAGAGGTGGATGAGCAAGTAGGAAGATGAGTGTGTGATGTTTAGAAAAAATATTTCAAAGCAAACACTTCAAAGCTGAAAAGTAGAACTAGACCAACAGTATGTATGAGAGCTGCATCAAAAAGGATTCCAGCGTGCTCTACATGAATGGTAACCATGCACGAGTATAATCAATCATTTCATGCTAAATGCATATACATAGACCAACTATTTTTAAAGGCATAGTTCACCTGAAAATAAAAATTTTCTGACAATTTACTCACCCTTGGGCCATTCAAGGTGTAAATGAGTTTGTTTCTTCATCAGAACAGATTTGGAGAAATCTAGCATTACATCACTTGCTCACCAATGGATCCACTGCAGTGGATGGGTGCCGTCAGAATGAGAGTCCAAACAGCTGATAAAAACACAATAATCCACACCACTCCAGTCCAACAATAAAGTCTTCTGTAGAAAAAAAAAAAATGCATGTTAGTAATTAACAAGTTCATCAAGACATTTATACTTCGAGTTCTCAATCCATAATATTGCTTTCTATGTTGGTGGATTTTGATGTGAGAAGATGACAGGGAATGGACTTTTTCACCGATCTGTATTTTAGCCAGAAACAATGGTTTAAAACACTTTAAAGATGGATTAGCTGTTTGGACTCTTATTCTGACGGCACGCATTCACTGCACAGGATCCACTGGTGAGCAAGTGATTTCTCCAAATCTGTCCCAAACAAGAAACAAACTCATCTTGGATGACCTGAGGGTCAGTAAAGTTTCAGCAATTTCATTTTTGGGGTGAACTATTCATTTAATAACAAAACAAATTAGGACTACATCACGAAACAGTGTTTTGATGAATATAATGATCAGGAATATAGTAGTAAAAACAAGATACCTGCTCTTTTAAATACTCAACCATTTTAAATGTAAATTTGTTTTCATTACCAAGACAGCTAATTTAAAAAAAATTTTGGTGAAATGAACTGTGCACTGACAAACTATCAAAGCTTTTGTTGAATTATCACAAAAATAAATCCATAAACTAAAAAAAGGTGAGTAAACACTACATTGCACTCTGAAAGTCATTTAACCTTCACTGATCTGATGTTTGTATATAGATTATTAATTAGATTTTTTTTTTTTTCAGTCTGTTCCAGGACATAAATGGCTTTATCTCATTATTTAGAGTGTTCCCAAACCTTTTGACTAATGTATTTACTTGAGTTTTACAGTCATTTGTGATAAACTAAATTAGGTTTGACAAATTTTGTATTGGCTTTTCACTAGAGGATGCTGGGAAGTGGACCACCTCTGGAGCCGCACACTGGATCATACCTGAAGCCCCACTGTTAAAACCGTATACTGCCAACACACCATCTATCATGCATAAAATGAGACGTACATTCACATGCATCTTCACACACACACACACAACATCTTAAAAGAAATCTTCTCAGCATATAGATTCAAACAACCTTCATCCAATCAACAGTTAGCATGTGAGGTTGCTGTTGCCAAGTTACTGTACAACACTGCCATGTCAATAATTAAGCATGCATGGAGGTGACTGTTATTACAGTGATAAATATAGGTGTCACATGTTAACCTAGTTTCTTCTGTTCCCTCATTGGTTAATTAGCCCCACACCTGTTTCTGTTCTCCCTTGATTACGTTGATTATATAAGCCTGTGTTCTCCCTCCACTGTTTGTCTGCTATTGAGTTTACCATGTGTGTTTTGCAGCCCCTTTCTCCTGGATTTCTACTGTGGATTTGTTTCATTTGTTCTATTCATCATCGTGCGCCTCTTTAGCTGACACGTAACGTTACAGAATAGCAGACCGAAACAGTGAGTAATTAAGCGGCGTTTTTCTTTATTTCTTTTTTCTTTTTTCCTCTCCCGGAATGGATCTGCCCGCCGTCCAACTCCTATGCCTGAAGCAGATGGACCGTTCGCTGGAGGACCATACAAGGGACTTTCTCGATCTGGCGTGCCTTACACACTTCCCGGACCGCTCGCTCTGTGTTTTTTACATCATCAGCCTGAGCGAGCAGTGTAAGGCACGCCTACCAGAGAACGGTCCCAAAGAGGATTTCGCCGCTTGTGTGGAGTGGGTGCTGGAGAATAATGGACTGTTTTTCTCTGTCTGCCCCCCCCCGAGGACGACTCCAGCCCCACTCCCGAACCAGAGACCAGCCAGCCGTCACCCCGATCTACGGAGATACTGCCTGAGCCCACTTCAGACGGAGCGCCTGAGCCCGCTGCGACTGAACCACAACCATCCTCTGACCAAGTGCGTGAGCCGGCAACATCATCCGTCGCCAAGGGAGTTTTGGTGAAACTCGAGGGCTTGGAGGGAAGCCCCGCCCACACTCCTACGACTGAGGGTGAGCTGCAACTGATCTCTGGGAAATAGGAAGAGGAACTGAGAGAAATTTTCCCAGACAGACCTTATTGACTGGTGGGGAGAAGTACAAACCTGTGTCCCTGAATCTCCTGTGTCTCCGCTGGTTCCGTCCAGCCCTGAATCTCCTGTGTCTCCGCTGGTTCCGTCCAGCTCCGCGCTTCAAGAGCGCCACGAAGGCGCCTCCCTACCTCCGCGCTTCCAGAGCGCATCCAAGAGTCCGTGCTTCAAGAGCGCCCCCCAGTGCCTGCGCCACGAAGACGCCTCCCTACCTCCACGCTTCCAGAGCGCCCTCAAGAGTCTCCGCTGGTTCTGTCCAGCTCAAGTCCTTCTGTGGTCCCTCCCAGCCTCCCTCTCCCGCCTCCTCTCAAGCCAGCCAGTTCTTCGCCTCCATCTCCGCTGATGCCTGTCAGTCCCTCAGCTCACCCTCAGTCAGCGCCTGCCATGCGCTCCACTCCGCCACCTCGGGACTTCCAGTCTTCAGCTCAGCCCAGACGTGCGGATCCCCTGTCTCCACTTCCAGCCTCCGAGTCCTCGACTACACCTCGGTCCTCCGACCCATCGGCTTCACCTCGGCTCCTAGCTCCCTCGTCTCCACCGTTGCCCGTCATCCCACCGGCTCCACCGTCGTCGACCATCCGCCGCCTCGGGATTCCACTCCTCTGGCTTTGCCTCGTCACTCCATCCCTCCGGCTCTGTCAGGCTCCTCCTTCCCTCCGGCTCCACCTGCGTCCTCAGTCGCACTGGCTCCACCGTGGTCTTCCGGATCCCGCCTCCGCCTCAGTCGCCTGAGCCTTCAGCTCCGCCTTGGCCCTCCGGATCCTCAGTTCCGCCCCGGCTCTCCGTCTGCCCCGTTCCACCTGGGTCTCCTTCTCCAGCAGCGCAGTCTCCGTCAGTCGGCCCCCTGGTGTCGTCGGACCATTCTCCACCATGGCTCCTCCCACCGTCGACTCCGCCGTGGGCCGCCATCCTTGCTGGCCTCTGGAAAACCACCTGGCTTCTCCTGCTTCAGGCTCCTCCCTGGTTCCTCCCACCCTCCACTCCCCCTTGGACTAACTTTTGGTTTTGCCCCTTTCCCATTGCCTGCCCTCCTCTTGCTCCTCGCCCACCTCCAGAACCCCCCAACCTCCCTCCTCTGTTGGACTGTTTTTGTCGGCGCGGGGACACGCCTTTCCGGGAGGGGGGTGTTTTGTCACATGTTAACCTAGTTTCTTCTGTTCCCTCATTGGTTAATTAGCCCCACACCTGTTTCTGTTCTCCCTTGATTATGTTGATTATATAAGCCTGTGTTCTCCCTCCACTGTTTGTCTGCTATTGAGTTTACCATGTGTGTTTTGCAACCCCTTTCTCCTGGATTTCTACTGTGGATTATTAATAAAAGACTTTCATTTGTTATATTCATCGTCGTGCGCCTCTTTAGCTGACACGAACGTAATAATAGGAGTCCAAATGAGCAACTCTGCCAATTTAAAAACTGCCATTCACTCTCATCATGTCCTAATTAGGAGGCACAAACCCAAGTTAAACAAATATATGGGGTGCTAAAGCAGACATGGAGGATTTAGTACATCAGAGGAAATGTATGTTGATCTGTGTAACAGGAAAATGAACTATATGATCTTGAATAAATTATGCTTTGTAGCATTCCATCACCATCTACTGATATACCTTCCAAGCCTTGGCACTGACTTTAAAGCGTCCGTTTTCTCTCTGCAGCTGTCAAGTTTCAGAAATGAAGGGGTTTTAAAGCTTTCATGGATCGTCCCAACCTTGTCATTATGTGAAACAATGTCTTTTGAAAAGGTCCACGGGCCTATTATCTTACCGGATGAAAGCCGCTGCGGTGGGCGACTTTGCCGACCTGACCACTTTGTAAGCAGCTTTTTGATGTTTTGTTTTTTTTATTATGATTTTCTCTCCCCACTCAAATTCCCATGATCATAATAATATCCTGCCCTCGGATATCCAGAAGGTCTTTACATCCGCGTTTAACCGCATACGCCTATGAAAGAGATAGCGGGACAGTCAGAGCGCGTCTGGAACATCACTCGGGGGAAACGGATCTCTAAGGCCGCTTCATCACGTCAATTAGGAACTCTATCTCTAAAAGACGCATTACTGGACCTGAGGTTTGACGGATACGTGGCAGCAGCAGTTAATCCGTGATGTACTGATGCCGTGCTGTTTGGTAGACAACAACCGTCAAAGAGATCGCTTTCAAACATCTTGGGTTACTGCGCTTGACTTAGTAATGTAATTGATGGGCGTCCAGTTTAAAAACAGCACATGAGAGGGGTATATGACTGAATTGAATGACACGACGTGATGGGACGAGCAGTAACGCTGCATAGGAAGATCTGTATGCTGTAACAACTCAAAGGTCACAAATCATTGATTTAATGAGTGCCTTAATTCTGGGTTGCTTTGATTGGAGCAGCCAGATTGATCACGGTTATTCTGCTTCACTTGGCTCATCGTGGTATCAGTTCCAAACACATTTAACTCAATAACAGATGATGAGAGGAGCCCAGCCATGCTAATGGGCCACCATGCCCTGTGTCTAGGATAAAAGGCTGAAGTCTTGCCATCATCACTCAGACTACTTGTCTATTCCCAGTCTTTTCCAGCTGAAATAGAGCCAGTGGTTCTCATTAACACATGACTTTACATAGTTTAGTTAATTTCAAGCAGAGGTGCAACTAATTGTCTTGTTACAACAGAATCTTCTAATGTCACACTCTATGGTTTGGAAGGAACAATGTATAGTCTCTGTTGGAAAAAGATTGGAGATGTCATATATTATTGCATGTTATATTATATGCAATAATAATATGGGGTCATGGCACAATAAAAATAAAATAAAAAAATAAAACAAAACAGTAATTGCTCATGAACCTTTTTACAAAGGAAAATGCTTGTTCTAATATTATTTTATCAAAAGCACATTTACAAATGATTTGCAAATGACAGACAGACAAACTGTACACACATACATATATAAATTTAAAATCCCTTTTTACATTAAACAAATTACATTATTAAAATTATTATTGATTATTATATGCGTGTGCGTGTGTTTGAGGGCAATAACATTTTTTAAATATTTAATAATAAATTAATATAATAAATACTATAAAGATTATACAATAGAGACTTTCACATTGTTACAAAATGTTTTTTTTTTTTTTTATGTTTTTGTTTTGAACTTTCTATTTATCAAAGAATCCTGAAAGTTTGATAATAATGAGAAATGTTTCTTGAGCAGCAAATCAGCATTTTAGAATGATTTCTGAAGGATCATGTGACACCGAAGACAGGAGTATTGATGCTGAAATTTAAACTTTTCATCATTTGAATAAATTACATTTTAAAATATACAATGAAATAGAAAACAGTTATTATAAATTGTAGAAATATTTCACAATATTTCTCAAATATTTCTCTCTCTCTCACATAAATGCAGCCTTAGTGATCATAACATTAAACCAAACTTTTGAAAGGTGTATAGACTTACTTTATTAATATATCATTGATTATAAAGAAAAAAGCTACTTTGTGTCAAGATGATGCAGTAGCTAACCGACATTACTAATGTTCCACGAATAACCTCAACTCCCCTGAATAACAAAGAATGAGAGCAAAACAATGAGAGAAACTGAACTGCTTGCTGCAAGAGAGGAAATCACACATGCAGGCAGTAAAGAGATTGTTGGAGACTGCGTGCGTCTCTTTTTCTCACACACTTTTCTAGTGGCACTGTGCAGGCGTGAAGCAACAGCCTCAGAGCAATCCCGCCGTCTCCTCACTGTGCCTCTAATTGTTCCCCTAGCTGGCAGGTGCGTCTCTTGCTGCGGTCTCAGCAGGCACACATACATGCACACACATGCACATGCATGAGCACACACTCACACACACAAACACCACAGATAAGCAATTACATGTGTAAACACACCCCGATATGCACACATATGCTTGCATGTGCCCAAACACCCACACGTTCAGTCACCTCATACATACAGTACTTACATCTAAATTACAGAGCTGACACTTTCGGACAGGTTGATGGGATTTCTGTCAGCTTTGTTTTAGCTCTTCTGCAGTATGTCACGTGCAGCTCATTACATGCACAGAAAGAGGTGACATCTCTCTCGCTCCAGCACAAACTCTGTGAGCATGTGAGCTTCTCCTCCCACAGTCTTCCTGTAATCTATACAAGAAGTCAATATTTGCATTTATATTTATTTTCAGATGTCAACAGACTATTAATGAGATGTTCTGGATGAGGAATGTGCTCTTATTAGTGGGCTATTAGATCAGTGCTCAAAACCGCACTCAGAATGCATGCTATACTGCTGAGAAACCACAGTCGATGGCGCTTGCCCTGGAAAGATGCAGCTGCTACTTGGGTGTCTGGGATTGGAGTTTTATTATTAGCTATTTTTATTGGAAGTGACTTGTATTACACTGATTGTAGGGAGAGTCCCTCTGGAGCAGCCTGGGGTTAAGTGCCTCGCTCAAGGGCACAATGCTGATAGGGCTCTTTCAGTAACCGCTAACACCTCCATGCGGTTGAGCACAGAGCATTTTTTCACTAAAACTTATGGCATGTTCACATCTCTGCAAAATTCTGCCTGAGATTGAAAATTTTTAGTTTAAATGGCAGAACTCATAACACCAAAATGGATCCACATGGCACTGATGTTAATGAGGGCAAGAGGCGTCTTCAGCTACACAAATTATTTGTTTGCAAAACACTGCAGAACCAAGAAAGTGCACAAGTAACACAGGCAATAATAAAATGCCATATCACACACAAATTAGGCACAGTGGGTAAGCTGTAAGCTACTTAAAGGGATAGTTCACCCAAAATGAAAATTCTGTCATCATTTACTCACCCTCATAATTCATCTTTTCAAAACTGCAGAACATAAAAGATGATATTACATATATATATATATATATATATATATATATATATATATATATATATATTTATTTATTTATTTATTTATTTATTTTGTACAATGAGAGTCAATGCAAATATGCATTCCCTAGTGGAAGAAAAAAAACTAAAATGTATTTGGAATACATTTATTTTGTGCTAGAGTAAGTATAAATTGAGTACAAATGCATTTACATATTTATGTGCTTAATTTAACTGCCCTGCATGCATTTGTACTTTTGGTATACTAAACTAGTATACTTAAAGTCTCCTTAAGTGGAACAACTAATTTTATGCCTAATGCACTTTAATTGTGCTGAATTAGTGCTGAGGTCCAGCTAAAGATATACTTAATTATTTTTGATGCTGCTCAAGTGGAACAACTGCAAGTTTACTTCAGGTACACTTTAAATGTCATGCATTTGAAGACTGATATTATACAGAGATCATACAATCCTTGTTATTAGTGATATTAAAACACATTTTAGGGATAATATAAAGAAATGTGCATTGTGCAATAATAAAATAATCCAAATAAAGTTTGATTATAATTTTATATCAGTAAGTCTTAAGTGATAAGTCAATAAATATGTAAATGGATTTGAATAATAATTAGTATTGTATTTTAAATAAATTATGGCATTTTTTTTTTTTTTTTTTACTAGGAATCATTTATTTTGGACAATGAGAGTCAATGCAAATATGCATTCCCTAGTGGAAGAAAAAAACTAAAATGTATTTGGAATACATTTATTTTGTGCTAGAGTAAGTATAAATTGAGTACAAATGCATTTACATATTTATGTGCTTAATTTAACTGCCCTGCATGCATTTGTACTTTTGGTATACTAAACTAGTATACTTAAAGTCTCCTTAAGTGGAACAACTAATTTTATGCCTAATGCACTTTAATTGTGCTGAATTAGTGCTGAGGTCCAGCTAAAGATATACTTAATTATTTTTGATGCTGCTCAAGTGGAACAACTGCAAGTTTACTTCAGGTACACTTTAAATGTCATGCATTTGAAGACTGATATTATACAGAGATCATACAATCCTTGTTATTAGTGATATTAAAACACATTTTAGGGATAATATAAAGAAATGTGCATTGTGCAATAATAAAATAATCCAAATAAAGTTTGATTATAATTTTATATCAGTAAGTCTTAAGTGATAAGTCAATAAATATGTAAATGGATTTGAATAATAATTAGTATTGTATTTTAAATAAATTATGGCATTTTTTTTTTTTTTTTTTACTAGGAATCATTTATTTTGGACAACAACAATCTTAAAAATACCTGTAAATCCCCAAACTGCATATAAATGTTTCAGAACGACATGAGAGTGAGTAAATGATTACATTTTGGGGTTAACTGTCACTTTAATTTATCCTCTAGTCAAGGTGAAATGAGATTCCCAAATTTAATTAGAGACTCAAAGACTTATTTTACTGCATATTAATAATATTTTCTTAAATATATCTAGCATGGAAAAAATGCATTCAAAATGCCACAAAAAAAAAAAACAGAGGAAATATCCCATAGTTGATTGAAAAAACAATGCACTAATTCCACAATCCAATTAAGGTTGCATGGAAATATGAAATGTTACTCTCTCCTTACAGTTTCTCCGGCTCTGTGAGGCTGAAGGAGCTTCTTCACTACATAACTTTGAAGAATCTGAGGGAGCTGAGCTGAAAAAGAAAACCCCTCTTTTCAAAAGAAAATGATCAAGCAGATTCCCTACAAAGACATTCGGCCCACACTTCAGATTTCTCAACAAGACCAATGGGAAAGTATTTCCTGCATTTGAATTTGAAGCTTACTGGTTCACTTTTACCCCACTTTTCCCTTTATGGGAATACTGCTTCAGGTAATATAAAAAAAAACATTTAAAAAGAAACGTTTCACCAACAGTTTCCAAATATGTACTAAATGATACATATTTCACCAAGACAAATTTCCGAGCATATGGTTGCATAAATAATTGTACAGTTTCCTACATTAACCAGGTGACACAGTTTAAATACTGCAACTTTGAGATTATGAGTCCAAATAAATATGTAAGCAATAAGCATTGTTCAAAAAAGAAAGCGATATAAAGGAGTAAGAGTTCATTATTATCCTACAAAACCGAGAAAGCAGAGAATCCGCACATACAGTAAATAAACATCAAATAAGTTTTATTTACACACAAAAAAAGAGATGCTCTCTAGCTCAGTGTCACTGTGAGGCCAAACACATCCAATCAATCCTCCTACACACTCCGTAAAGCACTGCACATATTTATTCTCACATGTGGGGATAGTGTCACTATTGACAAAGTTTGCCATATGTTTGACATCCATCAGCAAACAGACTTCAGCATATAATGGACCTGTCATGATTCATGGCTGGTTTGGCTGATCTGCACTGACCTAGAGCTTTAATGCTAACGGTTTGCTGACGAACCAATCTCAAACTATAGCGTTAGTCTTCAAAGCTTAAACTGTGATTTAAACACCTCCAGCCCCCAAAAAACAACTTTCCCGAACACAATTGCTACATTTACTACTAACAAAATGGTCCTCTCCCAAACTCATGCCAAACAGAGAAATGTTTTAATAGCACTACAATGACACAGTATTTACAGTTTTCAGAGAAATGACCCTACGGATGTCTTTATTTTAACACTGAAAAATGACACACTTCACCTCTAAGGACAGCAGAATATAACTTCATTTAATACGCATACATATTTTAATATTCTTTCTGGCCCACTCTCTAGGGTGGCAGGTGAAAATGTACTCATCTCTGATTCAGCACGATAGGGCTGTCTGTGCGAGCTAATGTCATTTTCAACCGTTTGCACGAATACTCTCACACTTTCAATTAGATTCCCTCCATATGATTCAGTGTCTCTGCAAAGTTATTCAGACTTGAGGGAGCCCAATGGAGCAGCCCCGTGGGTCTCCCAGCCTGATCAATAACCCACTTAATGGATCAATTTAAGCACTGCTTCAAAGTAATCCCCACTGCTAAAAGACTGAGACGCGGGAAAATGAGACCCGCGGAATTTGCAGAGTATGTGCCTTCGCCGAAGCCGCAGTCAGAGAGAACTTGATGCATCTAACTGAACGTTCCCATTCACCATTGATTCAGAGGAGACTGCTCCTTCCGCCTGTTTAGCCAATAAAGCTCACGCTAATGAATATGCTATTCCTACGCTTGAATGAACGGACGAAAGCCTCAGGGAAATTCTACCGAGCTCAATACTGCATGGTTATTTCTTGAATTAAATATATGTTAAAGCTGAGAAGGGCAATTTATATACCACTAGCCATACCAAAAAAATAAAAAAATAAAAATAATAATAATAATAAATAAATAAAATGAAATAAAATAAAATTGCATATAGTTTCAGCACATTACATTAGGACAGGACAAAGTTTCTCAACATTAAAAAAAAAAGTCATTTCACTTTTACAGCAGAAACTTGAAGCAAAGATATTTTATAAGTGGGACATAAATCAGGGCCTATGAATACGGCTTGATAATTACTCAATTATGCCAGTTATTGGTTAGTTAATTACATGAATTTAATTATTAATCACTGTATGCAAATTCAAGGCATATTGTGGTGTAATTGGAGATCCCTAATAGAAAGTGGTTATTTTTAATGTCACCAAACATATATTATTCATTACAGTATGATTATGCAGATACGGAGGTCTGGGACTGAGATATTTCTGAGGAATATTGTTAGACATGCCATCTATAAACCACAGGGGGCATAAAAGGACATAAGACGTATTATGACTTTATGTAAATCGTGCAGCTCTACATGAGGCCAGGTCTCAAAGGTCAGTTTATTAATGTGGGAGAGGGAGAAGCTAGTTTGCTGACTGACTAAAGCCTATCTTGAAGACAAAATGAGAATAAGCACAATGCTAAAGGTATTACAAATGCACTGAATTTTACTAGAAAACAATGACACAAACATTGTGGCCTGTATTGGGTTACTTCCCAAGCCACACTGTTAATAAGAAAAAGGGCTGTTTCCAATGAACAAAAACAGCTGGCTTTTAATAACAAAGCTCAGCTTTGTGTTTAGAGCCAAGAATATGATCATTATTACGTCTAATATTAGCTACGCTAGCTATGTTTCCCTATAAAGTGAGATTAAAGAAAAGATAATACGAGATAACAAAAATTATATATTAAAAGGTTAAATATTGTTGGCTGGAATAATAAACAAGGGATGATTTTCCTTTTCCAAATATTAAAATAAATCTTTAGAGGTAAGTTGAAGATAAAACGATATGCTCTTTGATGCAATACATGTATATGTGTAGAGAGAGAGTTTATATTAAATATATTGAATTACATTGTTGCCTCGGGCAACAATGCATTATAAATGTAAGAGGATGCAAAAGTAAAGCAGAAAGAGGAAATGTAGGAGGTTATGAAGAGGGAAAGAACAACACAAGAAAAGGGAAAAAGAGAGAGAGAAGGAGGGCAAAGTAAACCAAGAGGAAAGAGAATATCTATTTGATGTTTAATTGGAATCGATTCTCTGAAGCTGATGAAAATTTCACGCCATTCATACATGCATTGTATGTGTGAGCTTGTAAAAGCTGCCTGAAAGAGGAGAAGAGAGCGGGAAATGAAGGAAGCGAGAAACATGTTGACTTACACATTAGAGGCAAGAGGAGGGGATGCCATCAGGGAAAAGAGCTCAGAGTTTTAATATTTCTCAACAATGATTTATTTACTCACCTTATGGCAACAATTCCAGGATGAATCATATTCACTCTCCCCAAAATAAATTATGGCTTTCCGTCCTCCTCATCATGACATGACGTCCACATGTTGTCAACAACAGGGCAAAGCGGAGTGGTCCAGCTGCAATGCTAGCCATATATTACAACATTCACAGAGCCGCAGATGATGTATACTCATTTTATTTATTCATTTGTTTGAATGCCTGTTTATTAAAAAAAAAAAAAAACACACACAGCTGACATGCAGCTAAATCACGGCCTTTTAAAAGACTTGCTGGGCTGATTCCCTGCGCTCTGGCACAACAAATGAAAACTTGGCTGAGGATGCCTAAATGAGGACCGCTTAACACATCATTTTTGTACTACACTCTACAAGTAAATGGTTCCATAAAAAACCTTTAACATCTGAAGAACCTTTCTGTTTCTCAAAAGGTTCTTTGTGGCGAAAGAAGGTTCTTCAGATTATAAAAAGGTAAGAAAGAGATGGTTCTTTAAAGAACCATTGAATGAATGGTTCTTTGTGGAACCAAAACTGGTTCTTCTATGGCATCGCTGTGAAAACTTTTAAGCACCTTTATTTTTAGGAGTGTAGATAGTTAGATACCCGTAATAGACAGACAGACGGAAAATAAATAAATAATTATAGATTCACCCATTATGCTCTTCAAACAAAAAAAAAGAAAAAAAACTTCAAATATAATATAAAATAAAAATACAGTAAATGTAAAAAAATTAAATAAGTGATGCTAATGAAAAGTTGAATTAATTAGTTAATTAGCAGAAACCTATCTTGACGTGCGCTAATTCTGTTAAAGTAAAAAAATTCAATGGTCTGACTCTTTACAGTCTCAAAAGCTGAAGTTGTGCAAAAACCTTAAGTAGTTTTAAGTAACCTCCGACTGAGGATTCCTGAATGAAGACCATAGATGAGCAAGGAACTAACTAGTTTTTTAACTAACTAATTAAATTTTTACAAAATTGCATGAGATTCACCTACTATGTTCTGTAAAAAGACACAATTAACTAAAAATAATAATAAAATATAAATAGTAATGGACCCTGGACACTGGAATTGAAAAATAATGCATCTGGGTGTGCATTCAGTTTCAATAATTCAACAATCTAGGCTCAATTATTACTCACATATACACTCTTAATATCAGAGGTTGTGTAAAAACCTTGTAGTATTGTAAGGGATGAAATAAAACAATGCATCATTTACTGGTTTTACCAGTGTGCTTTCAAGATCTGCATGCTAGCCCACTCACCTCTTTCAATCTTTTATTCACTAACACACAAACAAACAAACAAGCAGCACAGATAAACCAGCACGAAGAACAAAGAGCCTCCCAAACTCATCAAGACATCCCTGACAAACACTATATTCATAAATGGACACAAATTGTCAGTTGGAAGAAAAAGGGATGCAATTGCAGTGAAAGGAGAAGTAAAAAGAAATGAGACAAAGCTAATAAAGCTCTCAGAGTGTACATGAAGGACATGCTCTGGCTTAGAGATAATAGAAGAAAGTATGATAGACAAACGCGAAAGAGAAGACTCGAGAGTCTCGGATGGCCACACTTGACTCTAGTTACTAAAGGAAAAAGCTAAGGGCAATGTGTCCTATGAATGTTAATGGGAGAATAATTACAAACATCGTATTTTAACCACTTAAACAATGGAGCTACCGCACATTCAACCCTTATTAGGATGCAAATACACTTGCTTGAAAATCCCACCAGAGACAGAGACAGTAAAGCTAAAAACGAGTGAATAGGAAACAAAGTCAGAGAGAAACAGAGCAATATTGGTGTAGAGACAGAGGGTGAAACATAAAACAAGAGGGACATAGAGGTCTGATAAATCAGAGCGATAAACAGAGAACCCAGTGAATGGGATGAACACTGAACGGCTATCCTAATGGACACAAATTGCCGAGCACCTCAGTAAGAGCTGCTATTCGTTAAATGTGGGAACTTAATTGAAATTCAGCAATAATTAATATCCAGGGAGGGATTCGGGGAAGAAAGCTGCCCTTTTTATTCAACCCATTTCACCAGTAGCTATTAAAACAATGCTTTCCCATTGACATGATAATTACTGTGTGTATCCGTCTGTGTGTGTGTGCGCTGCATAACGTGGCTTTATGGAAATATTATCCTGCCTTGATTATCATATCTTCCTCTGAAAGGGCGTATTTGTATGGAGAATTATAAAAGGTTATGTGTTTAAACGGGTAAAGAATATGATGAGACTGAAATCCTCATTGTAATGGAGTATGAAGTAATTTACTCAGCATCTCTTCCCGAGTGCCTCTTTCTTTATAGGTTAAGATGTGTACAGCACCAATTCTCTTCAAGAAACTCACACTTCTCTTTAACCTTTTAAAACTATATTCATATTTCTTCATATTTATTTGTATCTGTGTAATATACATATAAATATTGCATAAATGCAATCAAAATGATCTTGCATGTAGGTGTCTTTATTAGACACACAGAGACATCTAATTTACTTGATAATGTATGGGTGAGTTATGCCCACTCGTTTTGCAACATTAAAATAACATTTAATTTCAAATCAATTTTAATTTCTAACTCTATATATCATTTATGTATGTAAATGAAGTTTGCCATTTATCAATATTAATATACTTTCTTGAATGCCAACTGTATACAGAAACAACTACAAGAAAAAATACATTGCATGACTCCCCCGAACATGAGTTAGTTCATTTACTAGCTGCTTTATTTTATTAATTTATTCATGCATGCAGGGAAATGATGACAGTAAAGGCATTTAGAATGAAAAAATAAATGCTGTTCTTTTGCACTTTCTATTCACGCAAAAAAAAAGTCTCACAATTTCAGCAAAAAAAAAAAAAAACATTAAGCAACACAAGTGTCTTCACTATTGGAACTGATTCAACATTGATAATACTATAAATATTTCTTGAGAATGATTTCTGAAGGATCATGTGACACTGAAGACTAAGAGTAATGACTGCAGAAACTACAGCTTTGCCATGACAGGAATAAATTGAGTTCAAATATATTCAAATAGAAACGATTATTAAAAATCACAATAATATTTCTTGCCTTGGTGCGCATAAGAGACTTCTTTCCAAAAAAATAAAAACCAACCCCAAACTTTTAAACAGTATTGTATAAAATACCAAAATAATGCTATTTCTTAATAACTTTGTTGTCACTGAGCAGACTAGACTGAATGACCAGACAGCTGCCCCTCAAACCCCAGACAGAGGCTACAATTCATTGCCCGAACTGCCAAAACATCTGGCGGTCTCCTTCCTGGCAGCAACCCAGATGCCAGATATCACCTTGATCACTTCAGTCCTGAGGACAAAAGAATGTGCGAATTTATAGATGTTGCAATAAAAAGATGAAAGATGCTCTTTTGATGTGACTTACAAAGTCCATTTTATTAGACATGGCAATTAGCTTGGCAAGCGGCTTGAAGCATTGTTTTCCCTCTGCGTCAGCATCTTATGCATTTGCCAATATAAACTATTATCAATGATAGATTGCGGTGAAGCTGCAGGTCACGGAGGTAAACAGTGTGTAACTGTTTTCTACAATCAGAGAGTGCAAATCCGTGTTGTTCTTGTCACCGTTTAACCTTTCAATGCAACTCAATATCGCAACGTCTCGTTTTAGCTGCGTTCACATTTCTACCGCACACCTTTATCACTAAAAACAGACTTTAGACAGAGGTTCAATTACATTCCATGCAGGACGCAGCTTTTGGTGGTGCATAAATGTAATAAGATATTCCAAATATCATTCCTTGTCTAAAAACTCCATCACAGCATTGATTTCCATTCCAAAAGCCCCAGATGCCACCATATTTGCTTTTCTTCTTTCTGTAATAAGAAGCAGCAAGTAATGCATGATATTTACCATATTCCTATCCCACAAAGGGCCTGCAAACAAACAAAAGCCGTAGGAGAGGAAAGTAAACAAAATGTATAATCTAAAACAACGGTGTGGACGGACACTATGATGGAACGGGCGCATGTATATGTGTTCGCTCCCCTCTGCGGCCCGTGTTATTCCTACCTGGCATTATTACCAGTCTTATCTGCTCTCAGGACCCAAGCAGAAGCAGAAACATGGACCATCTGCGCAGAGCCGATAAAATAAACATCACACGAGGCTGCAGTGATTGTCTATTTCCCTTCTGAACCGGGGCTCACCGCATTCCTCCTACATGCTCCTTGTAATCTTGACAGCAGCGTAATAATGAGATAATGAATTACAGTCACACTAGCCTTTGCCCCGAGCTACCTAGGTCACAGGTGAGGACCAAAGGCAACGATGAAAGACCCGATCTGAATCATCAATCAGCCCGGCTGTCACTTTGACGGACACAAAACGCCATCCAATGTGACCCCAGCAGCCGTTCACATAGTTCACATTTTTCTGCCCATGTCTAACAAAATGGTTGTTTGCATTACAGTACATGTAAAGTATTGCTATGATATTTATATCATCTTCTTAAAAAATAAAATAAAAAAAAAAGTGGGGGGTGATTGCAGTCTTCACAGCCTACTTTTCCTTTACTATCATTGATACACTATTGTAGTTTTTATTAATATTTTGAATTAGTTTTTATTTTTATATTTTCCATTTTAATTTGGGTAAAAACTTCAGTAATTTTGTTGTGTGTTGTTTTATTTTTTTAAATATAGTTAGTTATTTCATCAAGTTAAACTAAATTAAAATGAGAAATGTTACCAACCAGTTTTTAATCTAATTTAATTAAATTTTTTATTTCAAGTAAGGAAACCGCTTTGTGTTTTTAGTTTTAGTTAACTACAGTATAATAACTCCAATATTATATATAATCTTTAGCCAGAAAGGTTTCTAAAGCCCCATATGTAAGCCCCACATACACATATTTATTCTCTGTTTAAACACACTCACCCTGTTCATTCAGCTTCAAAATAAATCTTCTCATTTAATATTCATAACATGCACTAGATTTATAATGTCCCCATATCCAAGTTACTCCCCAGCTCTTTGCTTAGAAATCACACACATAATGCAGGTGTTTGTGAAGCAGTCGCTCTGATAGTAATTTCATTTATTTCTCTTTAGATTAATGGGACACTCGCCTAAAAGGGGTGGGGTCTCCTTTCCAGCACAACAAATTATGAACAAGCCCTCAAAATATGAATCATTACAATACGGCCAAATCAAGCGAGTCTTGGAGACGGAGCTTTAAAACTGTCTGAAAAGCCAGACTAAGGGGAAGGAAGATGGAGAGGCCTTTGAAGGTGGCTAAAATTACAGGTTGAAAGATACCTTCTAAAATTATACTGCTCTTTCATTTCATGCTCATGTTTAATTCTGGTGTTCTAGATAACAAATGTCTTTTCTTCCAGTCACACCTGAAGATAAATGGAGTCTCACAAGGTGGTCCACAGCTTTTCATAATGTTGGGCTGCTCTTTTTCCAACACCTATTTCTGTCCGTCCCTCCCCGCTTCCATGTTTGTGACTCATTCAACAAAACTTGTGCGGTGCTGCACATCTGAACAAACAATGGAGCTCGGCATTGGTGAATAGTGTCTGGCAACAGCAATTTGTGATAATCCGCTGGACTGAATTTTGTCTGTTTTGATTGATTTTTCTACTCTGTACGCTGAAAAGTTGATTTTCTCCTCATCACAATCTAATGGAGGCACTCTGGGCCATAACCTTGCTGTCAGTTCCAGGAGAAACGTGGGTTTATGAATAAAGTTTTGATTTTACACCTTGAGCGGAGCATGCGATTCATGAAATTCTAAAATGTGGCTGAATCACACTGTTGTATTGTATAAAAGACGAGGGAGGCAGACGCACCTCTCCATCAGCCCAGACCGCTTCGCCACAAATGGACACATCAATCCTCATTTTACAAGTCACTTCACCTCTCAAAGATTATGGAAATCTTAGGCAATTTCACACAAAGAAAAACACCTTGCTCGGGAGCACTCAGTGTGGGACACGGTAATGGCCTCTGTGTCCTTGTAGCTTTCATTAAATGAGCGCAAATGTGAAACGTATGAATAGCCAAATGTCACCTGAAAGTGGAGCTTTGCACTCTCTTATTTTTCTTAAAAGTCCAGTCAAAAACTGAACTGAGGTAATTAAAAGTTTGGTGAGAAGCGTGGCTCGTCCTTGAGGAAAGATTAAGAAATTATACTTTAAATTCAAAGTTCACAATATGAGAGTGTTAAATAAAAAAATAATAATTAAAAAAACGATTGTTCATTTACACAAAGTAAAAGCATTTATACTTTTGGATACTAAAAAATGCTTAAATATGTGAATTTCATTGCATTACATAACACGATATCAAGAAATAAAAAGCCTTGCCATTTCCTCAAGGTGATTTCCTCAATTTCCTCAAGGTGATTTTTTGAGGATGTTTTGGGTCTATAAACCATCTTTTTTGGCAAAATTAGCTTGAAACGTGTTTGTGCATCAGAGGTGAGCCTACACTGAGTGGGGGCCCTAGGCAAAAATAATCAACGAGAATTTTTTAAAATTTTTATTATTTTATTTTTTTAATCAAATATTCATTACCTTGAGATATACAGTAATTATACAACATACAAAAAATAGTCAAATCACATCTAAGAGAATATAAATAGTTTTTACAACATAAAAACTTTTATATCTTATAAAAGAAGATACAATATAATGCAATCTTCAAGGTACAGTACAATCTTCATAATATTATAACCATATATATGGTAGAAATATGGTTAGCATCCTAAATTAATCTTTATTTTATTATTGGCAGTGGATACTATTAAATGCTATTTACACTAAGCAAAAAAAAGCATATTTTCTTAGCAACAGATGCCATTTACACCAAGTGCAAATAGCTATATTTTCTATTTACACTATGTAAAGTTACATAGTGCAAATAGTGGCAGATATCTGTACCTCAGTATTGTACATTATAAAACAGTTTGCAATAATAACGTATTAACTGTAAATTGTCATATTTATTAAATGGATGCCACCTTATTGGAACAATAAAGCCTTCCCTACATCTACCCCACCCATTTCTTAAATAAAAAAAAAAAAAAAAAAATCCAATCTGATATGTGATGGGACAAGGAAGAAGAATGAGTTTGGCAAAAGGCAGATTCGAACTCGGGTTGATCGCGTCAAATGTTACTGCTTTGCACCCCTACGTCTTATGCCACTGTTTCTATTGTATATCTATTGCATATCGTGCCAGCAAGGTGAGCAATTTGCACTTAGTGTAAATAGACACTCCATTAATATTAACATTTCTGATTGTTTAAATGATCGTCCCTCTAGGCCCCTTTAAAATTCAGGGCCCTAGGCAATTGCCTGCCTTATTGCTATGCCTCTGTTTGTGCATTAATAATAAAATGTATATGCCATTTGGATTGATAGTTTGCTAAATTGTATATAAATAGTGTACAAACACTTTCTGGGGCCACTGAAGCTACAACAAGGTGATAAAGGACCCAATCACACATCTGTGCCATGAAGCATCCCAACAGTTTCTGAGAGGCTGCAGTGAAAAAAAAGGTCCAGTGAATAAACAAGCCTGCATTGGGGAGCACTTTTGTGATGCATGAGTGCGTGCTGCACTTAGTAGACACTTTAAGACCCCCTCCAGCTCCCCAGCAGCTACAACACTTTAGCTAATAGACAAAAGAGGCATGGTCAGCGTTATCCAGGGCCATAATAGCAAAGCTATGGCAATGATAAATGCGAGGTCACTGTACAAAACAGCAGAAGCCTTCTCACTTGGGCATCTGACACACTTAGTGAGATCATATTTCAGTGCTATGAGGCACTGCCTGTGGTCCATGAGTGATGGAGAAAGTCACTGACATGTTTCTCTTTATGGGATGTGACATAAAGCTAGTGTACACAGGTTGAGCCCTTTGGAACAGAATTCAAAACATCATAAGGATTATCTGCTATTAACTGCAATAAAGGAATGTCGTTAAATAAATCTTTGTTCCTCACCGTTTGGCAGAGCACAATAAGACATTTAATTATCAATAAAGAATTAAAAGATAAAAACAGAATATGAAGACCCATAAGAGTTAGCTCAGTTATCAATAATTTCCATACAACTGAAAACCACGTATGTAACCCTGGAGCCTGGAGCACAAAACCAGTTTTAAGTAGTACGGGTATATTTGTAGCAATAACCAAAAATACATTGTATGGGTCAAAATGATCAAGAAAAGATCGTGTTCCATGAAGATATTTTGTAAATTTCCAACTGTAATATACCAAAACTTAATTTTTGATTTGTAATATGCATTGCTAAGGACTTAATTTGGATGACATTAAAGGTGATTTTCTCAATATTTAGATTTTTTTGCACCCTCAGATTCCAGATTTTCAAATAGTTGCATTTCGGCCAAATATTGTATGAAATGATGTATAAATCTCAATTTCCAAAAATTATGACTGGTTTTGTGGTCCAGGGTCACATCTATGTATGTATGTATGTTTTTGTGTACAGTACAGTATATATATCTCTATATGTGTGTATATACAGAATCTCAACAGCAGATAATCTTTATGTTTTTAATTCAGTATTTACTGATAACATTAATAATTCTTACTACAGTACAAATGTTTGCATATGCCTGCTTAGTGAATGAGATCTATTGTTATTCATGTGCTTTTCAGTGCATTTCTGGCCTCATCCATTTCACACGAACATTTCATTAGGTAAACATTAAGTATATTATGAGAGCTTGAGAAAAATCGAAGGGGCAATGAATTGCTGGGAAATATGAATTAACTGCAACACTGGAATCATACATAATGCATATTAACATTTCGCATGTACAAGTATGGTTAAGTCCCACATTAATTCATTCCTCTGTGGAAAGGGAAAGAGGAAGGCATTCTGGGAGATACATTCAAGGAAAATGAACAGGAACATTTATCAAAGCACAGAGGGTTGCTTGAAGAATCCTCAGAGAACATTTAATTGTGGTAAAGCTTCAAATGCATTCTCAGGTTTTAATTCATCATTTCACAAGGTCTGAAAAAAAACTGGAATGGATTTTTGCAATATTAAACAAAAAATGTGTATAATGAAGTGTAGCCAACCAGTATTATAACATCTATTCTCCATAAGAAGCTACGTTAAAAGGTAGAGCATTAGCCATAACTTGATAATTAGTAAATACACTGTGTGCAGAATTATTAGGCAAGTTGATATTATGGTCATATTTTTTTGCCAAGAAAATTTTACCAATTCCAAACCACATCAATCTTAATAACTACTATTGATTTTGTATTTAATCATTTCTAAGTTATATATAATTGTACATGAAGGCTGAAAGTCAAAAACTCCTTATTTCAGGTGTGCTGAATTATTAGGCAGGTTTTCTTTTACAGATAAAATGAGCCAAAAAAGTGATTGAACTCAAAGTAAAAAAAAAAATAATAATTAAATGCCCATGAGAAGGATGCAATATTAATTCAATAATAGAATTAGCAAAGTTAAGGCATGACCATTGGGCAGCTAAATGCTCATTGGGTCAGCAGGGTCAGAAAAAACAGGTGGAGAAGAAAAGACACGTTAACTGCAAAAGAATTAAGAATTAAGGTGAAGAATTAGCTGTGAAACCATCAGGAACCATTTAGTCTCCAGCACCATCATTTTCCAGAACTGCAACCTTCCTGGAGTCTCCAGAAATACAAGGTGTCAGGTTCTCAGAGACCTTGCTTGGGTAAAAAATTATTTAAAATGGCCCTCACTTAATATGAATAACATGCTGAAGTGTTGTGAAATACATGAAGACTGATTTTGTATAGGATTTATGGACAGATAAGTTGTGAGTGACTCTTGAAGGACCAGCATCACATCCTCTTGTACCACTGTTTGAAGAATTTATCTTCCAGAATCTGGCAGTAAGTTTTAGGAGCTCATTTTTAATCAATCCTGCAAGACAGACTTTTCAGGATAGGAGATGAACTAAAATGAGCTCCTAAAACTTACTGCCAGATTCTGGAAGATAAATTCTTCAAACAGTGGTACAAGAGGATGTGATGCTGGTCCTTCAAGAGTCACTCACAACTTATCTGTCCATAAAGCCTATACAAAATCAGTCTTCATGTATTTCACAACACTTCAGCATGTTATTCATATTAAGTGAGGGCCATTTTAAAGAATTTTTTACCCAAGCAAAGTCTCTGAGAACCTGACACCTTGTAATTCTGGAGACTCCAGGAAGGTTGCAGTTCTGGAAAATGATGGTGCTGGAGACTACATGATTCCTGATGGTTTCTCACCTAATTCTTCACCTTAATTCTTAATTCTTTTGCAGTTAACATGTGTCTTTTCCTCTCCACCTGTTTTTTCTGACCTTGCTGACCCAATGAGCATTTTGCTGCCCAATGGTCATGCCTTAACTTTGCTAATTCTATTATTGCATTAGTATTGCATCCTTCTCATGGGCATTTAATTATTTTTAACTTTTATTCTTGAGTTCAATCTCTTTTGGCTCATTTTATCTGTAAAGGAAAACCTGCCTAATAATTCTGCACACCTGAAATAAGAAGTTTCTGACTATCAGCCTTCATGGACAATTATATATCACTTATAAATGATTAAATACACTGTGTGCAGAATTATTAGGCAAGTTGATATTATGGTCATATTTTTTGCCAAGAAAATTTTACCAATTCAAACCACATCAATCTTAATAACTACTATTGATTTTGTATTTAATCATTTCTAAGTTATATATAATTGTACATGAAGGCTGAAAGTCAAAACTCCTTATTTCAGGTGTGCTGAATTATTAGGCAGGTTTTCTTTTACAGATAAAATGAGCCAAAAAGTGATTGAACTCAAAGTAAAAAAAATAATAATTAAATGCCCATGAGAAGGATGCAATATTAATTCAATAATAGAATTAGCAAAGTTAAGGCATGACCATTGGGCAGCTAAATGCTCATTGGGTCAGCAGGGTCAGAAAAAACAGGTGGAGAAGAAAAGACACGTTAACTGCAAAGAATTAAATTAAGGTGAAGAATTAGCTGTGAAACCATCAGGAACCATTTAGTCTCCAGCACCATCATTTTCCAGAACTGCAACCTTCCTGGAGTCTCCAGAAATACAAGGTGTCAGGTTCTCAGAGACCTTGGGTAAAAATTATTTAAATGGCCCTCACTTAATATGAATAACATGCTGAAGTGTTGTGAAATACATGAAGACTGATTTTGTATAGGATTTATGGACAGATAAGTTGTGAGTGACTCTTGAAGGACCAGCATCACATCCTCTTGTACCACTGTTTGAAGAATTTATCTTCCAGAATCTGGCAGTAAGTTTTAGGAGCTCATTTTTAATCAATCCTGCAAGACAGACTTTTCAGGATAGGAGATGAACTAAAATGAGCTCCTAAAACTTACTGCCAGATTCTGGAAGATAAATTCTTCAAACAGTGGTACAAGAGGATGTGATGCTGGTCCTTCAAGAGTCACTCACAACTTATCTGTCCATAAAGCCTATACAAAATCAGTCTTCATGTATTTCACAACACTTCAGCATGTTATTCATATTAAGTGAGGGCCATTTTAAAGAATTTTTTACCCAAGCAAAGTCTCTGAGAACCTGACACCTTGTAATTCTGGAGACTCCAGGAAGGTTGCAGTTCTGGAAAATGATGGTGCTGGAGACTACATGATTCCTGATGGTTTCTCACCTAATTCTTCACCTTAATTCTTAATTCTTTTGCAGTTAACATGTGTCTTTTCCTCTCCACCTGTTTTTTCTGACCTTGCTGACCCAATGAGCATTTTGCTGCCCAATGGTCATGCCTTAACTTTGCTAATTCTATTATTGCATTAGTATTGCATCCTTCTCATGGGCATTTAATTATTTTTTTAACTTTTATTCTTGAGTTCAATCTCTTTTTTGGCTCATTTTATCTGTAAAGGAAAACCTGCCTAATAATTCTGCACACCTGAAATAAGAAGTTTCTGACTATCAGCCTTCATGGACAATTATATATCACTTATAAATGATTAAATACAAAATCAATAGTAGTTATTAAGATTGATGTGGTTTGGAATTGGTAAAATGTTCTTGGAAAAAAAATATGACCAGAATATCAACTTGCCTAATAATTCTGCACACAGTGTATAATGTGCTAAAATGAAAAATGTATAAAATACATTAATTGCAAAAGCAGCAAAACACATAAAAGGAAAATATTTTACTTTCAGAAGGTGAAATGAGACTAGATATGATAAACATTTAAAGACGTGAAACTTTAAATGGAAGTGATTGATTTTTTACCTCAAATTTGAGGTTGTACATTAATTTTCTCTTTTAATAAATATGGCATTATCTCTGAATAAATAAGCAAGCACATCTATTCATTTCGGACAGGCAGGCCGGGTGGTCGTAAATGGCTGAGCTGTTGGGCTGCGTTTATCACGCCGGGACAGATTTGATGGGCTGACAGGACTCTCCCTAGCTGTGACAGACATGGGTCTGCAGGGAGATCGGCATTACCCGCTCCGCTTGGACGGCCTCACATTAGCTCTGACACCACTAAGCATCCCACTGACAGCCCAGACGACGGCCGGCACCAAGCCCCCAAATCAGCCACTCTGAGCAAATCACCTTACAACCAGTTAACCACCATTACCCACAAACCCTTCAGACAAAGCTGCCATTCCGGCTACTCCTGAGCCCCTCGCTGCTCAAATTGCACCCTGATTACTCTCCATCTACCCTCAGCCATTCTGTTAGTCGGGAAAGCAGAGGAAATGAAATGAACGCGGAGACAAAACAATGGTAATCGCTTTGAATGAAGACTTTGCTCCAGACTATTTGTTCTGACACTTCCATTGGTGCGTCTCAGGTCCTTATGTCCAAACTGAAAGCATTTTGTGGAGTTACTCAGTGAAAGAGAGAGATGTTGAAGGTGACCCTGGATGGAATGTGTTATTAGTGCCACGTATCAGACAGAGAAGAGGACGTCATAGTACAGATAGACAGGGAACAGCTGTCACATGAAAAACACAATTCTATCAATCACAAAACCTCCAAAACTCCTTTCAAATGATCCGTCCTTAATGCCCCATAGGGTACAAGGTCGTATGTCCAACAACTCCTGACCCTGGTCTCAGCCTCTAATGACATACTGCATCTTGATCTGGTGAATCTGACTGCCTGACTTTACACACCATTCAGCAGTTAGGGTACCTTTTTGTTTTGGTGTGTTTTGTTTTATTTGGCTTTGTTTTATTTTATTTTTTTATTTGTTTGTGTGTGTGTGTGTGTGTGTGTGTATGTGTATATATACAGTATATATATATATATATATATCTGCTACGTATAAAAGAGTCTGTTAAATGACTAAATTTAATTGTAATGTAAATGTAATCAGTTCACCAACAAACAAAGTAGTGGTTAGTGATGTGCAAAACTAGATATTTTCACAATGGACTACTTGCACTGAGCCTCATGAAGCACTTCCATTTTGAAATGATACTGCTCAGTTATTTCCGGTTATGTATATTTTCAATGTGCTGTAATCCTGTAGTTGACTTAAAGGCTTGAGAGTCCACGGGATGATTTTAAAATCCAGACATATCCTGATGATTATATGTGCAGAATTTTTCAAACTTAACAGAACGCGAAGTTTTAATCCAACATAAACCAATCTGAGAAAGCAGTGGCTGGTAAACATATGTGATTGTTTCACCACAGGGTGTCAGCGCTCTAAACTAGAAATTGTGAAGCTGAAGTGTGTGTGAGATCTGATGAATAAAATGAGAATGAATCTTTATTAATCTGTATTAAATACGTTAGTCACTATTATTTGGTGTCATTTTTCATTCACAATATATGCAATGCCAAAATATGATTTTTCAAAGTAGTCACAATGCGTTACTGTTTAAAATGAATTGTATTGTATTATTGCACATTCATTCAGCCATTTTAAACACTGGAATAAGAGCACCAAGCTCACGAGCAAAAAAAAAAAAAAAAAAAGTTGTAGTTAAGCCGTAGTAACGACAAATTAAATTAATTAGTTTATGGTTAAAAAAAAAACAAAAACAAAAAAACACGGTTACTACACTTTTACCATAGTAAAATGGTTAATTTTCATAAGGGTGTTTATCAGTCAAACTGTAAATTCAACAGGTATGAAATATAATCAGTAAGAGAAGAATACTGTTAATGAGAAGACAAGCGGTAGACCTCGGCAGGTTAGTGAGGAAATATATTCATTATTCAGAATGCACGTTTGGGAGGGAAACTGCTGAGACACAAGCAGAACGCAGAAGTGGTTGAGCAAGTAGTCCATTGGCTAGTTTGTGGGCTGTCTGAATAACTAAATGGACTATTTAGGGTTATTTAGACATTTAGGATTTGTTAAAATCATAAAACACATTCTTGCACTCAAAACAGATGGACAAAGCACAAAAACAAAATTCAGCCGTCTTGACTTCTTTAAAAGCTGGACTGCTACTAACTTGACATGCTGTCTTTAGAAACTCAGTGACTGTGGCGGGACACTCAGAAAACACTGTGAGCTGCAAAAGCTGCCAGCTGCCAAGACTTCTGCCTGAATGTGTACTGTGTAAACTGCCTAAGCATGATGCTTTAAAAAGGTTAAAAAGGTTAATGAATTTAGAGATGCAAAGCTTCTAAGTGAGGACACTGTCAGCAAGGTAATTACAGAACTTCGCGTTCTGTTAAGTTTGACAAATTCTGCACATATAATCATCAGGATATGTCTGGATTTTGAAATCATCCCGTGGACTCTCAAGCCTTTACTAAAAAAAAAAAAAAAAAAATGTAGATAAACTAGTCAGAAATATAAATATTTACAGTAGCTGTTGGACACTGCACTGTGACTCATCCCTATATTACGTGACAAGATATTAGAAAAAAGTTCTTTTGATGATGCGATTTGCCAATTTGTCAAGTTTAACGGTTAGTGCCATCAAATCTGTGAAAGACATAATGAACAAGATATCCATGAACAGAACAATGTTATTGTCTAAAACTAAAACTATTAAAAAGCCTTAACTGAAATAAAGCTGAAACTAAATAAAATATAAATATTAAATAGGGAGAGGGAACACAATAGAAATGTTGCCTTGGCACTTAACTGAAATAAAATAGGTTAACAGTGTGTTGAATACAGTACTAAAATAACTAACACTAAAAATGCATTAAAAATACAAAAAAGCTACACTTCAAAAACTAATAAAAACTAAAACTAATTCACAATATTAATAAAGATTTACAATAGTATATAAATAGCACTAACATACGTAACATGAGCAGAACTGTATAACTTCTCCACATACACTACATCACTGGGTCCCATCATACAGGCACATGGATTCTCATACCATTGCTACGCTGATGACACACAGCTCTACCTCTCTTTTCAACCAGATGATCCAACGGTAACTGCAAGGATCTCAGGTTGCCTGGCGGACATCTCGGCATGGATGAAAGAACATCACCTGCAGCTCAACCTGGCAAAGACTGAGCTTCTTGTCCTCCCTGCCACTCCGACTCTACAGCATGACTTCACGATCCAGTTAGGTTCATCAACAATAACCCCATCAACTTCGGTCAGAAATCTTGGTGTAATCTTTGATGATCAGCTGACCTTCAAAGACCACATTACAAAACTGCTCGATCTTGCAGGTTTGCACTATATAACATCAGAAAGATCAGGCCCTTTCTGACAGAGCATGCTGCACAACTTCTTGTCCAGGCCCTTGTCATTTCTAGGCTGGACTATTGCAATGCTCTTCTGGCTGGACTTCCGTCTAATACAGTCAAACCTCTACAAATGATTCAGAATGCAGCGGCACGACTGGTCTTCAACGAGCCCAAAAGAGCCCATGTTACACCTCTCTTTATCTCCCTGCACTGGCTACCAATCACGGCTCGCATCAAGTTCAAGACACTGATGCTTGCATATAGAACAACCACTGGCTCAGCACCCGTTTACTTGCACTCTCTATTAACAAACTACATCCCCTCCAGAAATCTGAGATCTGCTAGTGAGCGACGCCTCGTGATACCATCACAGAGAGGCGCAAAATCACTCTCTAGATCATTCTCATTCACCATTCCTGGCTGGTGGAACGATCTTCCCACCTCTATCCGAATGCTGGATCCCTGTCGATCTTCAAGCAACAACTGAAAACTCATCTCTTTCGACAGCACTTGACTTCATCCTAAACTTAAAAAAAAAAAAAAAAAAAAAAAAAATTATCTTTACTTATTCCTTCCTTTGGTAGTTTGTATTTATTTGAACAATGTCTGAGACTTGGTGTTGCAAGCACTTCGTATGTCTGATTGCCTCTTCAAGATTAATCGCTCGATGTATTCCCCAATTGTAAGTCGCTTTGGATAAAAGCGTCTGCTAAATGACTAAATGTAAATGTAAATGTAACTGGTTCATGTTCTGAATTATCCATGTGAAACATTTATCAATACTTTCGAAATGAAGTCTATACACATTTTCCTCTGCCTTTACAGTGTTTTCAGTATTGATCACCACACCATTAAGTCAAAAAGTTTGGCTAAAGGTCTGGCTACATGAGACTAGAATGAACCAGACTGAACCTTTAAGGCTCAGCTGGTTCTCATGCAGCTACAACAAAGTGAACTACACTCACCACCGAACCGCAAACTGACTGATATGAAAAATTGCCTTTCATCTGAAGGGATGACAAAGAATAATTGATGGGGCCTGTCTTTGATAAAAATCAATCTCATATGGTTATGTTATTAAGATAAAGAAGAGAAAACTCAGCTCCAAACGATAACTCTCGAGCTGTAACATCAACCGGTGTGTGCAAAAAGCACACGCAGTGCTCTTAAAGGCACAACACTTTCGTAAATGAAACGGTCATGGTGAATGCAGATTGGGAAATGAGTGCATTAGAGTTAGCGATTTACTGTCTGTCATCTGTCATCTCACCTACAAACCCTCCACCGGCTAAACTACAGTCATTTACTCTGCCTGCTATGCAGAAATAATTGCACTCAAACATGACGGCAGTTATGCAAATAACTACAAATAGAAACAGCTCTGCTAACATAAGACAGGCATGACTGAATTATGCAAACAAGACTTTAGAAAACAATTGCGGGATTGATTACAACTGAGTGATGTCTTGCAACTCTTCCTATTAGAACGGTCATTATCTAATATTCCTAAATGAATAGTAATGATGTACAACATATTAGATGCACCAAGCACAAAAAAATAAATACAATTCAAAAGATCAATAAACCTTTTGTGTGAGATACAATTGATACATTCACATAAGAAAAAGACTTCAGTCATGAAGGCCATTGTGTTGAGATAACATGCTGAATGCTACTCATTATTTTGGTAAGCTCTCCTATTATTGGACAATTTTAGTTTACAGAGTATAATAATGAATGACAAAGCAGAAAAGTGCATTTCTAGAACAGCAACTAGAAACCAAAAGCCTTTGATTTCACACAATGCTGAACTCAACATAAGTTCGAATGAATGAATGAATTCTTCTAGAATAAGCCTTAAAAGATAAAACATTAGGGTTCAAAACACAAAAAATAAAATAAAATAAATTAAAAGAGCACCTTTTTCCCCTCCTTTTGGAAGTTCAGCAGAATATTAATAGACAACCATTACATGACCTTTACCAAGAAAACAGGCATTCAGCTGTTCTTTATAAGAACCACTGAAGACATGCATTTCTATATTGGGCAGATGTAATAACTTATTTCAGAGTTGTGCTTAATAGCTTCCGTTTTTTTCTTTTCTTTTCTTCTAACAGCCATTATAATCGGCACAGTCCCTGCAGACATTATCCTCAAGGCACATCCTTCTCCCTGATGTACCACAAAATCTCTGGAGAGAGACTAACAGATGGGAAGTGTTTATGTTCCCTCTTAATCAAATTAAACACACTTTAATTTTCTTAATCATGGATTAAGCGACTGAAAGGCCTCTGTGCGATATCTTTATTATAAAATTTTGGTTTAATTTTTTAATTAGTGAATGCACTGAAGTGTTGAATTATGGTAAATTGGGGTTCTGTAAATCGCGGTATCCCTTTTGAGTTCCTCTGTCTCGCTGATAATCCCTCCTCTTTTCAGTGCTCGGGGTCGAGCTTTCCTAGCCCACTGCACTCTGGTGTCCCTCCTTCCTCGTGTTTGCAGTCGATCTCTCGTGTTGTTCAGACATCTCTTCTATCTGCCTTCTCATGGGAACTTTTGACCCTGCTTTTGTGCTGGCTCCAGAGCTTTTAATTACTGCAAAACCTCTAATTACTGATCTTACACAGATCAATTGTTCATCCCAGAGTATAGTGCCCACAGCACAGTTTCTCGAGATCTCACATTGAAAAAGTGTGCTGAACGCAGCAGATATGTGAGTTCTTTCTACACTGAATAAGTTCAAGCATGAACTTGAAAATAAGAAGGCCAGTTCTACATTTGTCCTCAATTCAAGCATGCAGAAGTGAGTGCTCTATCTTACAAGTAAAAATTACTTAGGATACATTTACATTTACAATGAATCCTTGAGTACAGATCTCATCGTAGAAGAATGTTGCAATGTTTATTGCAGATTTGAGTAAATGTCAAAGGAATAAAATCAAGTAAAATCCACTTAACTTTACAACGCAGGAGTTCCGAGCTTGTAAGAAATATGAATAATTAATAGGGATGCATGTTGCATGTATTGTTTACTTTGTTATTGTTGAATCTGATTTGTAAATTCACAGCACTTTACAATAGGGTTCAATTTGTTAATTAGATAAGTAATAAGCGACTGAACATTAACATGAACTAAAAAAAAATAAAAATATTCCAAGGTATTTATTAATTCTTAGTTAATTCACTAATGTTGTGCTATTAATTTCATACTACTGGAGAAAAAAAAAAAAGACATTTCTGTCATCAAAGTCAACTGCCAGCTGACCAAAAAGTATAATTTGCTAATATCTTTTGCAACTTTCTGCATGCAGACAGTGACATTCATATGTATAACATTAAGTAAAACATTGTGACATAAATTGGAATAAAGAGAGTGAGTAAATCTAAATGATTCAAAAGTATGATATCTGAACGTTGCATAGACAAACATGAAAACTTTAAAAAATACATTTCAAACTGATCATTTAGAGAGCTAAATCTTTTACAAAATCAACAAATAATCAAAGCCTTGAACACCCACATTCTAGTAGAGTGTAATATTGGCATCGCAAGTAGTCAGTACAGATCCACTGCTTCACTGATTATAATGAGGATAAAAGGAACCATTTCTTTGCAGTACAGTCTTAGTCATAAACCTTCTCTACTGGAATCCTTGGAAATATTTACTTCAAATGAGTACAGATGAAAAATTCACTTAATATTTCATGCTCCAACTATTTTACTCAGTCTAGAGCTTCAGAAACAAACCTATTTGATTAAGAAACATGATCTAGCAAAGTTCTTCCTCATTTATTCCCAAGCTAGAGGCTTTAATCTGCCGTTTGATATTTCTAAGCAACAGCCAGCAGCACCTGCTTTCTCGTGCACTTATTTTGCAACTTCTTCCACAAAAACCCAGACACATGCAAATAAAAAGACCCTAAATAAAGATAGAGAAAACAAGTTCTTTCAAAGTCTGCCCCCGACTCCCGAGAGACAGGTTGAGAGAAGATGCCCGCACGCCTCCCAACATCTGCAGCAGCGTAATTAAAACAGTACTGTCTGGCCATCTTAAATATGAAATGAAACAACTAATCAAGCTTTGCAGGGTCCTGAATAAGCCAGCTGCTTAATAAGAATTTCATTACGAAAGATAAAACAGAAAGTGCCCCACAGTGTTCGCACTGTTTTTCTCTCATTTGAATAAGAGATGTCCTGAGACAACCTCTTACCAAACAGTTACGGGCCATCGTCTGTTGAGCGAGAGGCTAAATCCTCCGTAATCACTGCTGCAATATCAGCATTATACTGTAATCTCATTACGCCGCAAAGTTATCACTGACCTTCTCACACTCTAATCAAGAGATATACAGTCATTATACTAATTAAAACTCTAGCTGAGACTTCTTTGCGCAATTAGCAAAACTTTCACCTGAGAGAGAGAGAAGAGGTTTCTGATGCTGGAAAAGCACTTATTTGTATTAAAAGTCAAAAACTGTGAAGCGGTTCATCTCCAGGAGTCAAAAGCCCAGCTGCACTCCTCTAATAGGACTGACAAATGAATTGTCAGAAAAATAGCTGTTTTGGTTCTCTTCCAACATGCTTGGGGGGAGGGTAGAAGTAAATTTTAAAAAATTGCATATATTTCGCATATCGGACAACTGTCACAGACCACTAGCAACTAATTTTCTTTAGCCTCTGATGGAAAGGCACTTTTGCTGAGCGATCTCGCATGGATCATGTAGAGTTGACGTATTGGCACTTGTCATTTAATGATACTGCGTTTCTGTCAGGCCAGAGGGCATAGATCAAAGGCGAGGGCAAGTGTGGAGCATTATGGAGTCTCTGTATTAGGTAAGGGCCAGCTGCTCTTTAATGTGATCACAGATGCCATCAAGTTCCTTAATATGAAAAAGAAACCCCTCAAAAGTCATTAATACTATAAAGAGATGGATTAAAAGTGACTCAGACAATTTACAAGCTGAGATCCTGCATTTGTTCATTGATACACAGGACAAAAGAGGCAAAAGACCACCAAAGGTTATTTTTAAAAAAAGTTTTTTTTTTTTTTTTTTAATCTAATCATAACAGGAGGATATTAGTGTCTCCTTACTTTACTTTCATAATTATTCCACCATTTTTAATTAAAGAGTTCACAGGGAGATCTTATTCTGCCTTTACACTTGGTAAGAACATGCGTTTCATATCCTGATAATATCTGGAATGATTTGATTGCACTTATTGCACTAAATGAAAACTGCACATATTACTTGAAAGGTTATGTCAACATAAAATATTTCCATTGACAGATGATTCTAAATGCTTTCCATCATTTTGACATAAAAAAATGGCTCTTGCCAAAGAAGTTCATGTGATATAAATGGCACATTAAAAACATGAATCGTTATATTTTACTGACAGTTTAAAATATTCTGGGAAAAATCTAATAAATGCATTAAACTAAAAATATTTTAAAAATATGTTTAATGTAAACTGCTGTTCAAAGGAAACTAATATTTTTACCAATGCACTGCTCTTTTTAAGGAAATTAATACTTAAAACAAAAAGATGCAGTAATCTAAAGTAACAGTAAAGACTTTTAAATATTTTTACAAAAATATATATTTCAACAAATGCTGTTCTTTTAAACTTTCCATTCAAAAAATCCTAAAAATAGAATTCATTACAGTTTCCACAAAAATATTAAGCAGTGTTTTCAATGTTGATAATCATAAATGTTTCCTGAGCAGCAAATCAGCATAGAATGATTTCTGAAGGATCATGTGACACTGAGGACAGAATGATGCTAAAAATTAAGCTGTGCATCACAGGAATAAACTACATTTCAAAATACACTACAATAGAAAGCAGCTTTTTTTTTCTTTTTTTTTTTAAATTATACTGTATTTTTTAATCCAATAAATAAATAAATAAAGCAAGCAAGCCTTGGTGAGCAAAAAAGAATTCTTTTAAAATCATTCAAATAAATCCAATCCAAAAGTTTTGAACCATACTGTATTTTCTAGTGATTTGATCACAATGTCTCTCGTGTATATTTACACCTTGCTTTTAATGTGGTTAAAGTATGTTAACCCTTGTACTGTGTTTGATTTCTGGGTACGAATTGCCTTCAATGCAATTCCCTAAATTTCACATTATTAAAAACAAGAAGGAATCAGTTATGAACAGAAAAAATTTAGTATCAGTATGTGTCACACAGTGCAAACAATTAATATGATAAAAAAAGGATGATTTTTTATAAATGTGTTTAACCACATTTTTTAACCCCTTAACTGTTACCGTCCCGCTGGTAGAAGTTTACTACTATGCTTTACTACTTTATTACAGTTAAATCCTAATCTAATCATGACAAACTACATATCTGTGGAAAGGTCTGAGTCTCAAGATTACATATTTGGTGGTTATTTTGTGATAGAAGTAATATTGAGAAAACAAAATGTATATATTTTTGACAGAAAAATTGCATAAAAAAAGAATCAATGGAGTTTGGAATTGCACCCGGTGGCTAGCTTTTGTATAACACCTAAACAAATTTGCATAGGAACCTCAATTTTTTATATATCAACTTCAAATTTGGAACACAACTTATTTAGACATGTCCATGGCCCTAAATGAGAAAAAGTTACAAAATTTCTGGAAGAAAAAGATAAGTTAAATAGTATTTCATATAAACTGAAAATATAAATGATAGCTCACTTTTACCGTCTGAGTCTGAGAAAGTCTTTTTCAGCATTGAAAATAATGAGAAAAGGCAATTTTTTTTCCCTTTCCAGGGTAGTAAAACACCAACATAACAATATATATCCAAGAAATATATTTAATTTGGGTCTGAACAGTTGCCTTGAAACAAAAACCAAAAAAAGTGGGTCAAATTGAACAGAACATCAAAATCGTCCGAATTATTTGTGTGCACTTCAAAACACATCAGTGTATCCTCACTTTGTATGCAGGTTCATGGCCCTAAATGAGAAAAAGTCACAAAATATCAAGAATAAAATCACAGATTAACTGGTATTTCCAACAGTTCGAAAATCAAAATGGGTCAAATTGACCCGGAAAGGCAGCACTGGCGCTTTAGAGCTCCATTACAGACAAGCCAAATCCATTCACCTTCATCAGAATTTCATAATTCTGCCAAGTGAAGAACATGAACATACAACATAAACAAGCTCAGAGAGTCATTCTAACACCTATGGTGTGTAAAAAACATACTACTCAGACTTAAAAAACAGCCTCTTAGCTGCGAGACCACACTCGTTGAATAACAGAATCAAACATCACAGCTGACCAGACTAAGTTCCTTAAGTACACCTTTTAACATGCAAAACCCGTTTTAAGAGCTGCTGAAAAAGGCGTCCCACAGAGCGAGTCGTTGTTTCTCGTTAGGCTCGCGACTGAGTCGTCGGCACGACCAGATCCTGACACGCATCACATCCAATCACATTACTGGCCCGTGACGGACTGAATAATGAATGAAGACACATTCCACGGTCTGACCCAGATGGATGTGTTTTCCTTACCTTCCAAAAAAACAGCTTAACGCATGACGAGACTAGAAGCGGGTTTGCGCAATAGCCAATCTAATAGGTAAAACACAATCAACGTGCATGCCAAAAATGAGAGCCATCCAAATGACTTTAAAACCATGAGGGACATCATTATGACGGGGTGAAATGATCTAGATTTTACAAAAGAGCTTGTAAGGCCATGATGAATGAGTAATCAGCATTGTACACAGGGCGCCTGAACCGCCACATGCAGTCACCATCCAGTAATAACAGTCTAATGATGCATTTTTGCAATCTGCTGCCCACTCAGGTTAGTAAACATTACTCACAGTGCAAAAGCTCATCACACACGAGCGCAAGCACACAGATGGAGCTGGACGCAGAGATGCGCAGAGGACTGTGATTTGCCTCTCATAAATACAGGTTCATAAACAAAAACAGATTTAAAGGGCACGGTGGAGACAAACACACACACACATACATCTGCACACGGGCACCTGAAGAGCGATCAAGATGCAGGTATATTTCAAGTTGATGTAGTGTGACAAGAGAATTGGTTGTGCTGTGAACGGGGCTAAGGTTAACATTCCTCCTCTGCATTTAAAGAGCCGGTGTAAAATGCATCTAAAATGGAGGCCTGGGACAGACGAGGTGAACATTCATCATGGCAAACAGCCACACTCACCGATCCGCATATATACACGCGTTCAAACGCACCTCTCCCTCTCGTGTTCCGATTCCTTCTGCCAGGCCAATACATCATTGCACTCCCAAACCAAATGAGGCAATCGCTCAAAATTATTTGCATATAAACTAATGAAACATTGCAAAGTTAAACTCTCTTGAATGTTAATTACAAACGTAATGCACAATTTGCTGATTAATGTTTCATTGAATCTTGTAGGGAGGGATGGTGGTACTTGGGGAACAGCACTGTGGCTGTACGCTAAACAGAGGAAGGTGTTTATGCTCCCTTTCTGTGTGCATGTACAGGAATTATTAAAGGAATACAATCAAAAATTTAAATTTGCTGAAAAAATGCACTCAGTGATTAGCCCTCAGGCCATCCAAGATGTAGATGAGTTTGATTCTTCATCTGAACAGATTTGGAGAATTTTAGCATTACATCACTTGCTCACCAATGGATCCTCTGCAGTGAATGGGTGCCGTCAGAATGAGAGTCCAAACAGCTGATAAAAACATCACAAAAATCCACAACTAATTCACGTTACTCCAATCCCATCAATTAACATCTTGTCATTAAGACATTTGTGGTTAAAAAACAAATCCTCTATCCATAATATTGCTTTCTCCGGTGAAAATGTCATCTAGTCTGAATCAGGAGAGAAATATGCACAGATCAGGCACTGTATACAAGCCAAAACAGCTCTAAACACATATGGTGGAGAATTTTGATGTGAGACAACAAGAGATATACTTTTTACCGAAGGATATGTAATTATTAATTATGTTTTTTGTTTTTTTTTGTTTTTTTTTTGTATTTTGGCCAGATGCAAAAGTTAAAATGCCTTAATGATAGATTACAAACACACAGCTTTTCACTTCACAAGACGTTAAATGACAGACCCATTCACTGCAGAGGATCCATTGGTGAGCAAGTGAGCCAAAGGATGATTACATTTTCAGCATATTTCCATTTTTGGGTGAATTATTCCTTTAAGTGCACTAATGACTACTGACATCTAAGTTATGTCATCATGATAACTGATAACTAATGATGATCCTCACATGTATATACTTCTCTGTATTTCATCTACATTCATGCCCAGAAATGTTTGTTTTAAAAATTCTGTTTATTTGGCATCCTGCTCATTGGCTGTGGCACAGAATGAGAATTTGCATAAGGAGGAAGAGGATCATCTGGCACTGCTGCATGTAGAGCAGAAAGAGGCATTGTTATCAATAATGCATGATCAATCTATTCATCCTTATTAATTATTCATGCTCTCAAAACTAGACAGGAAGGCAAGGTGTGAAATGTATGTCATCATGGTTTTTTTTGGCCGAACAGACACTATTTTTATTCTATTTCAACACTCGACCCAGGTTTCTGAAGCCTGTCGTAATCGCTTTAGCTGGCAGCTGGAATACCTGACGTTGTAACGTGATTCTCTCTGACCTTTATTTCTTGGTCTGAGAGAATTTGCATAGAGAGATGTCTTAAGGCAGATAATCACCCAAGATCCCTAGTACAAATGAAATTTGGATTTGTTGTAGTAGGGATTATGACTAGTGAATGTTCTGAGTGCCAAATTTCTTCCATACAATTAATCACAGAACATCTGGTGTATGTACACACAAAATTATGCTCAATAGCCAGTAAATTTTACATATAATTAATTTAGCCTGTACCAGTGTAGACACAGCACCGGAATAATTAAACAAGCAGTTCAGAAGATATGATGCTGAACAAAACCAGAGGTCACACCATAACATAATAAAGGTAATGAGATCTACAACACCTGAACCTTATTGCTTTAAACTTGCATAAAATGTTATGAATGGAGCTCGGTATCCAAAACACACCTATTCACTAAAACAAGTTACCAAAAATAATTTAAAAATCCTTAATTAAAAAAAAACAAAACTGTGCTATCATTGCAGCTTTGCATTAATTTAATTGCATATAGAATGCAATTTGTGGTCAGAAGCAAACTTAGAAACTTCAAACACTACACTCTGACTTTGCCGGGAATATAATATCACTGCAATGTGCACAACTAATGATAAGCATTCCCCGTTAAGCAAATAAAACGCATCTGTGAGAAATAGTTCCTCCATTAGATGATAATAAACCCTGCAATTGATAAAACCTGTTATAAGGCAGGGAAAAAAAACAAGGAAACAGGTAACAATTTCATTCTGTTGTATGTCATCTTCTGAGCATTGAATAAGAGAATGCTGGGCGATAGGGTGAAATTCAAAAATATTAAGTAGGAATATCCCACATCCGACTTGAACATTGTTGGGCACATTCACACAAAAGAGAAAAACAAAAACTCCTACCAGTCACAGGAACGATGAGGCCTCCTGTCTCCACACACATGAGGGCCCCATCTACAATTAAAAGTAGAGCAAATATTTAGAAACAGTCTTATAAGACATATAATTTTGTTTTTTCTTGTCATTGTTTTGACCCAGAACACATTTTCCAGCTGAGAACATCTTGTAACCATTGGCATTACCCTCAAGTAGAAACAGGTCTGAGCAGATTTTATACGGCACATATGTTGTGTATAAGAATGGGCCGTGTTCTTATTCTGTGTACTAGAGGTGTGTGTAATGCATTCATGTGTTCCTCTGCTTGACTGACTAACTGACTGATGGATTGATTGGCACTGGCAGGCCTGACTTATTCATGTGGGGCTAGAGGCGGGTTGTCAGGCTGGTTCATTGGGGTTCTGGGAGAGTGCCGGTCCTGCGTCTGGCCCTGGAGAGAAAGGGGCTGCACGAGCAATGGTCTGGCCCACTCACGCATAGCCGAGCAATGGGAGACTGCAGCTGTTCTCCCTGGTGTTGACCACTTTTTATCCCACTGCCTGCTCTGGACCCTGACAGACCAGACACAGTCTGCTACGCCTGGCTACACGCAAGCCTTTGCCACCACAATACAAAACTGCTCACACAAACACACATTATCACACACACATGCAAAGCCACAGAAGAAAGAAGGCGACATTTCTGAAGTATATGAGAAATTCTCTTTTCCAAATCACAGTATTAATGTGAAAACACTGTTTAACTGTTGATTTTGTCCCTCTATTGCAAAATCTTAATATGCAAACAGAGATGAAGAATCACAGCTGTTTCTGAGGAGATAAGTAGAAATAACAGAAATAACCTGCATATTATGTACTGTATGCAACACAAGATAACTGATGCATTGATCGGTAAATAATTACCATTGTCACTGCAATACACTGTCAAAGTATTTGTCAATATACTGTTTAGTCAGTATGTTTAAATTAAGATAATCTAACCCTTTTTCAGCTAATATAGCTTAAAAACTATTAAATGTCATTTTTTTTTACTTTTTTTTATGTTTTTGAAAGAAGTCTCTTATGCTCACCAAAGTCACTTTATCAAAAACACAATAAAAACAGTAATAGTGAAATATTCACTATTAATATATTATAATAATATTATTATTATTTTGATGCATTTTAAAATGCGATTTATTGCTGTGTTGCAAAGCTGAATTTTCAGCATCATTACTCCAGTATTCAGTGTCACATGATCATTTAGAAATATTTCTAATATGCTGATTATTATCAGTTAATACTGTGCTATTTTTATTTTTATTTGTAAACTGTGAATAGGAAGTTCATAATCAACAGCATTTATTTGAAATAGTCTTCACTAAAATGTTATCAGCATGCTCTATTGCTAATAGTGTTAAATTGAATTCACTAAACATGATCTAATTTGATTTGTTAAAGAAAAAAAATACAATTTGATTACTATTTAGTACTGCATATTTGTAGAATTATATATGTTAGTATTTCCTCAGACACTTTCTGGACATTGTAACAAAACCATAAATTATGTAGGTAATAACAAATTACACTAATCTCAAAATATGAAGCAAATGATTAAAAAAAATGGCAGAAAAAGAGATTTAAAAAAAACGATAAAAACAGGTAAAAATATGTTATACATGGTTAAGTTGCAGTCTGTACTGAAAGTGACCAGATAAAAACACAGTCTACCACAAATATAACACACAAATAATCTGTAACAATGATGTAAGAATATTTCAACATGAAATAAAAATAAATGTGGGAGCAACTGGGGGTTTCAGTGCCGTATTCAAGAACACCTCAGTCATGGGTATTGAAGGTCAAAGAGACTTTTCATGTACTCCCCTCACCTGCAATTCCTGCCGGTACTGAGACTCAAACCCACGGCCGCTGGGTTACAAGTCCAACTCTCTAACCATTAGGCCACAACTACCTAAATATGATAAGTCTACCATGACTTTGTAAATTGCCATACAAAATCTAATACGTACCATTAAGAAAAAAACAAAAAACACATGGCACAGAACATGGCAAGAAAAAAACTAATGGCACAGGATGAGAGTTGAAGGATGGGGAAGAACTGTCATCACAGAGACAAACTGAGATATAATTAATAAAATAATGTTAGCGCCACCCTCCATTTCCCATTTCATGGCAGCAACAAGAGGGAGCAACACTTAGCTCCACACTGCTGCCTTCATAATCTATTCCCTCTGATTGTCCCTGATTCCTTCTCTTTCTTTCCCCTTCACCGCTCGGCACGCCATCGCTAACAAGCTCAACCAGCCACCAATACATCAACTGCTTCTCCTTGTCAGGCCGGCCACTTGGCCACATCACACGCAATTACGCCACTTTGCACAAGGCCCGTTTTGCATATAAGAAATACATCACGAGCCACGGTCCCCACAATCCTTGATTCTCTTTGAAAAATGTGAGCCGAGATCTGGTGGAAAGAGCTTCAATCGGCAGGGCGTAAAGGCATCTTCTGTGTATGACCGCTTATTTTTGATGAGTGTGAATTTCCCTCTGTTTGGTACGTGTTTAAGTGTGTGTTCAAAGACAAAGGTGAAGAATGTGTCTGAGATAACAAGCGGGAGGAAAAAACAGAGCCTTGACGCTTATGCATACATAGTGAATATCCGATGGTGGCAAGACATCGCATTTCCGACTGCTTTTCAAAGGATGCGATGAATATTTAAATATGCATAAAACTGACAGGCTAACCTATAAAGAATCGGAATGAATAATAAGAGTCGGCTCCTTTGTTGCAAACTTTTCTCAATGCCGCCACGCAACTCCGAAAGAGGAATGTGAAGAAATTGAGCAGGAAGCCGAGGGTTTGAAATTAAAGAATTAGTCAGACAAAGGGACTGACAGGAAATCGAATTTGTGGGTTAAAAGGAAAGATAGGACACAGTGACGGAGAAACTTCTGAAGCATTATTTCAAGCTGATCCAACATGCCTCGGTCCACTCCATTTAACCGCTGAGATGCTGAATGGGCTACAACAGTCCTTGGGATTGTTTGCTGCTTGTTTTCTCTTTGAAGTGTGTGGCTTCAAGATGAAGCGGCACAGGGCGCATTCACTTATTTTCAAATGGCAACTATTTACAGCAGCCATTTAAAGGCTTTGAGCAGATCATTTGTTTGTGGGGTTTGTGTGTAGTTAGATACCACAACCCACATATTCCCTCATGAGGGTTTAGACCGTTTTCCAAGCTTTCTTCATGGGACATTTTTTTTTTTTTTTTTACCAACAATACACAAATGTTACCAAATGCTTACAGTTAGTCCAACCAACAGCTGGGTAGGGAAAAGGCGCTTTTCATCCAGAGCAGCTTACTGGAGAAATCTGGGGTTTGATTAAAAATTAGCAACTAAGAGAGGGCAATATACTGTTCCGAGCTATTTTTCAATGGCTAAACCTGTTGCGCCACAGTAATAGGAAATTAAGACAGTACTGGTTAGATAAAAAGAGACAAAAGATTAGAAAAATTGGTCACACTTTATTTTAAGGTCCAATTCCCACTATTAACTGTAAACGTTTGCAAAGGCGGCGTAACTTTTATTCTTGCTGTAGTATTGTTGCCGCCGCCATGCGCAACATTTCCATCACACGCTTGAGGTATTCAACCAATCACAACACACTGGATAGCTGGCCAATCAGAGAACCATGCGGTTCTCAGAACAATGAGCTTTGTAAAAATCGACATGTTTCAAAAAAGGCAGGGCATAGAGGAGCAACAATAATGTATGGTATGTGGAAAATAATGTGTTTTTTGAAACTTAAACTGCGCAAATACATTGCATTACACCAAATACACAAATTATTTTCTTTTTAGCAATGTCATATAACCCTTTTAATATGTGTTTTTTTAAGTACTAGCCTAATAAACAACCAATATGCTAGTAATATGCATGCTAATACGCAACTACTTAATTTTGAAAATTGATCCCTAATTTAAACTGTTACCATAAAAAGGCAGCTAACCACAAAATAAGAGCAAACATAAATAGGTATAATAGATGAAACAGTGTTTTATAAAATACATTTAATAAATAAATATTAATCTAAAAAACTGCATAAAATAATAAAAAAAAATCTAAAAAAAAAAAAAAATACAATTATTATAAAATATAAAAACAATGCATGAAACAAAACAAAAACACAAAGCAAACTTGTGATTGACTTGTGATTGGCCTAACATTTTTTTTTTTGGGATCATTACATAAGGACCCCCCGTTTCCCCTAAAGTTTGAATATTATTGCAAATCTAAATTGATGCCTCAAGTCTCAATTAATCCATTTGTCCATATATATATATACAGTGAGGAAAATAAGTATTTGAACACCCTGCTATTTTGCAAGTTCTCCCACTTAGAAATCATGGAGGGGTCTGAAATTGTCATCGTAGGTGCATGTCCACTGTGAGAGACATAATCTAAAAAAAAATCCAGAAATCACAATGTATGATTTTTAACTATTTATTTGTATGATACAGCTGCAAATAAGTATTTGAACACCTGTCTATCAGCTAGAATTCTGACCCTCAAAGACCTGTTAGTCTGCCTTTAAAATGTCCACCTCCACTCCATTTATTATCCTAAATTAGATGCACCTGTTTGAGGTCGTTAGCTGCATAAAGACACCTGTCCACCCCATACAATCAGTAAGAATCCAACTACTAACATGGCCAAGACCAAAGAGCTGTCCAAAGACACTAGAGACAAAATTGTACACCTCCACAAGGCTGGAAAGGGCCACAGGGAAATTGCCAAGCAGCTTGGTGAAAAAAGGTCCACTGTTGGAGCAATCATTAGAAAATGGAAGAAGCTAAACATGACTGTCAATCTCCCTCGGACTGGGGCTCCATGCAAGATCTCACCTCGTGGGGTCTCAATGATCCTAAGAAAGGTGAGAAATCAGCCCAGAACTACAGGAGGAGCTGGTCAATGACCTGAAAAGAGCTGGGACCACCGTTTCCAAGGTTACTGTTGGTAATACACTAAGGCGTCATGGTTTGAAATCATGCATGGCACGGAAGGTTCCCCTGCTTAAACCAGCACATGTCCAGCCCGACTTAAGTTTGCCAATGACCATTTGGATGATCCAGAGGAGTCATGGGAGAAAGTCATGTGGTCAGATGAGACCAAAATAGAACTTTTGGTCATAATTCCACTAAACGTGTTTGGAGGAAGAAGAATGATGAGTACCATCCCAAGAACACCATCCCTACTGTGAAGCATGGGGTGGTAGCATCATCTTTGGGGTGTTTTTCTGCACATGGGACAGGGCGACTGCACTGTATTAAGGAGAGGATGACCGGGGCCATGTATTGCGAGATTTTGGGGAACAACCTCCTTCCCTCAGTTAGAGCATTGAAGATGGGTCGAGGCTGGGTCTTCCAACATGACAATGACCCGAAGCACACAGCCAGGATAACCAAGGAGTGGCTCTGTAAGAAGCATATCAAGGTTCTGGCGTGGCCTAGCCAGTCTCCAGACCTAAACCCAATAGAGAATCTTTGGAGGAGCTCAAACTCCGTGTTTCTCAGCGACAGGCCAGAAACCTGACTGATCTAGAGAAGATCTGTGTGGAGGAGTGGGCCAAAATCCCTCCTGCAGTGTGTGCAAACCTGGTGAAAAACTACAGGAAACGTTTGACCTCTGTAATTGCAAACAAAGGCTACTGTACCAAATATTAACATTGATTTTCTCAGGTGTTCAAATACTTATTTGCAGCTGTATCATACAAATAAATAGTTAAAAATCATACATTGTGATTTCTGGATTTTTTTTAGATTATGTCTCTCACAGTGAACATGCACCTACGATGACAATTTCAGACCCTCCATGATTTCTAAGTGGAGAACTTTATTGAAAATGCAAAGTCGGCAACACCTAAGCTCCAAAAGTATCAAAGAAAATTTATTTATAAAATTCACATAGGTGTAACGTTTCGAGCACACAGGCTCGAAACGTTACACCTTATGTGAATTTTTTATAAATAAATTTTCTTTGATACTTTTGGAGCTTAGGTGTTGCCGACTTTGCATTTTCAATATGCTTCTACTTGTTTTAGTCGAGCACCCATTTGAGATAGATGTGCGTGCTGTTGTTTGCTCTTTAAGTGGGAGAACTTGCAAAATAGCAGGGTGTTCAAATACTTATTTTCCTCACTGTATATATATATATATATATATATATACATAATGTCATTACTGTAACTTAAACAGAACTTTTCCAGTCTAGCTTAAACCCGGTTCTTGCAAGCTCACGTTCATCTGTCTTCACTTTTGAGCACAATGTCCACATCCCAAAATCCACTCACCAATACATAGAACCAATTCCCCTTTTTTTTCCGTTTACACTTAGATGAAGGTCATGTGTATAAGAAAAGATATCTCACTACTTTGGTTCCAAGAAAAGAAACTCCAGGATATCTCCAAGCACCTGAATGGCTGATATCGCTTGGCTTTGATCGACAAAGATGAAAGACAAAAACAAGGTCACAAAAACATGAACGCGTACATTCTGGCACGTGGAAAGCTACTATCTCATTCAGGAACGTATGGGAGCACCTCAAAGCTCTGAGTGCCAGAGGTTCTGCTGGATCCGATAAAGAACAGAGTTCACCAAACCTCACTGTGACTAATGACCCAAGCAAGCCCATCCCCTCCTCCCAGCCCTCATATCAGCTCCTATGACATTTAAAGCAGTAAATGCCAGTGGCTGCTGGCGAGGAGGGAAGGATATCTAATGGAAGGCATGGAGGCAGCGCAGCTGATTCAATCATAATGGGTAATAAAGCCCCTCATCATGGGCCGCAAACATCATAGGCGCTCAATCCACGCCAAATGAGACCCAGAGTGATCACAATAACACAAACATACACAGAGAGCTGATCTTGGATCAGCTAATCAATGCATTAGCACACAGTCCAATGATTCCGCACTAGGCCAAGCAAAGGCCTGTGGCTTTCCAAAAACTGCAAATTAGGAAGCTCAGATAGGGCTTCTCCATCTTGGAAACAGCTTGCCCTCCCATTTCTCCTCCCATGTTCTATGTCGCTCTACCTCCCTGCCTACTGATGGAATAAATCATGGTGGCGCGATAGTTTTAATGGCTTTTTAATGAGTCTAATGTTTTCTGTTTTAATGAACTTCTTACATCAGCTTTAATCATTTTGAAGGAATGAGAAATGATTGAGGAATGGCCTACATTAATTTAATTTACTGTTCAATCTGCCCAGCAGTCTCCTCCAACCAAAAACAACAGAGCGAGAGGGGGGGAAACAGGACGACAAAGGAACTTGTCTGGTCTGATCTGCGGAGGCAAACAAGTGTAATTTACGACGCGACATTAAAGGCTTGTTGTTTCTTCCTTATCACCAATTAAATAGCTTTGTCGTGACCCATTGATTTGGGTTAAAATCCCACAAAATAAAATGTGGCTTAGAGCATCAATGCGTTAATCAGTCTAGACAACTGCTTGTTCCTCTGGTATGAGCATGTCAATCACTTTGAAAAACACCGGGGATTGGGCTGACGGGGATGGAGGGCCCTGGATATGAATGGATAAGTTGCTGTCAACTAGAGTGTTGGGAAAAAATTAAGATTGATTTCGATTCTGCATTAATTCTTCAGGCAACGAACACCTGTCTGTCCACCATGCATTTCATTTAGAGGAGGCAAAACTAATAAACACCTGTCATCCTATGTGTTATCATTAGTATAACCCAATTTACATTTATTTTTACAATTGAATTTGTTTCTATTTGTACCAAACATGTGAGCGTGTTTGTATAGAAGACTTCCAGCATGTGTTACCTAGTCATTGATTAGTTTATTACAGTCTCAGATCTTTAAAATCATGGGGCGGTGATATGCTTCACCATCATTATGCTACCAAGCAAAAACATAGGTGCTCACAAGAGAAAGATAGTCACTAGGTGGGGGGGAACTCTGCTCTACAATGTCTGTCCATTCATGACATGAATTTAGTATCACCTGAATGATACAAGCACAGCTAAATGGTTAAAAATAAATAAAATTAAAGACAAATTTAATCTTCAGTAAGCTTGTTTACTTACATAGTGAGGGGCTTTGATTTGATTGCTTGATCAGCCTGTAGCTGTTTTAATAGGGCAACGAACTTCAAAGCTATCCTCATTAGCCTCCAACACTCCTCATCACAGCACTGTTGAATATTTAAGACTTAAGATCAATGATTTATTTTTCTCACTAGCATGATATACACATTACAATTAGCCTTTCCCTCCTCACAGCCAGTGCCACCACTAACAGTTTTAATTTCAACCTTCAAGATTTCCCCCTTTACATGCAAAATTGGTCCTTAAATCCGCTCGAAAGGTGAATGGCTGTATAAAGAGTCCTTAATTACCATTATGTTCAAAAGTATAAAAAAATAATCCCTTACTGATCCACGAGGAGTTTTGCCATTCAGCCACCCAACAGGAGAGTGCATTATCTCTACACACAGGATGTATTAAATTCAATATTCAGACGACACAGAAAACCACCTATCAAGGATTAAGGTTCCCTAAAGAATTAATGACTCACTTGTACCCTGTCTTTCTCGCCAAGCATCATCAAATGATACAAAAAGTTACTCATAACCAGTCGCTATGTTTAACAATATATAGCAGTAATATATATATATATATATATATATAAATGCAATATCACACTCGTAGACGTGAGATATGGCTGTATATCGCCACAGCTGTGATTACCTACCTACCTATGTGTGTGTGAAGAAATTAATGATTTTATTCAGCTAGGCTTCATTTAATTTATCAAAAGTGCCAGTAAATACAAATATATTGTTAAAGATTTTTCTTTCAAATAAATGTTCTTTTGAACTTTTTATTCATCAAATAATCCTAATTTTTTTTTTACAATAATATTAGACAGCACTATTATTATTAATAATAGCAATATAATAATAAACGTATACATTCGTATACTTTACATCAATATTGAAAATATTGTTTCATATACAGTATATAAATATTTTGTATTAAATATTACAGACTAATTAAGTAAACATTGTATGAGTTTTGTCTGCTTTCAAACCATTTTTATTTATTGGGTTTAGTTTATTTTTGCATTATATTAAACATACACAGTAAAAAGCAAAAATACAAGATTGAATACAATTTACAAGAAAATACAATTCATATACAGTGATTGTATCATCCGTTTTATCATCACAGGAATAAATTACATTAAAAAACATTAAAATAGAAAACAAATATACTTTTAAATTATTGTTTTCACTGTAAATTAGTGCAGTCTTGATCACAAGGTACGTCTTTCATGCATAAGAAAATTCTTACCCACCACAAACTTCTGAACGGTAAAGATGACTGCTGAATGATGTGTATATGTGTGCGTACATATTTATAAAAATAAATAATAAAATTGAAACATAAAATATATAAAACAGCAGGCTTTTTACTATATGGCACAAAGGCATTCAATCTTTTCACAGTTGTTGTGTGAAGCGATGGTTCAGATTATGTGGATTTTGCTGGCAAATTAGATTTTTTTGCTTAAACAAATCATTAATACGAAGGCTCCACCTGCATTCATCCCGTTTCCATCTTTATCCATCATTATAACTTTGCTGAAGGCCAAACCAAGGACAACCCAGCAATCGGGCACAAGTGCAAATCCCAATTTCAGCTGGAGGTTTTTATAGGGCTGTTCTCATCCCCTGTGGCTGGAATTGCTTTGTGTTACTTTAAATGTTTGTCCTTTATGGATGTGGCAGCAAGGTTCAGCTCTACTGGCCATATAACACATCACTGCAATCCTTATAGGAAAAGCTGAGGGATGTTTAATGGCCCAGCACTGTATCTCTCAGTGGCTACTGACTAGATGATGAAGGTGCTTAACTGACACACAAACACAAATACACCTTAAAATACACAAACATTTAGTAACACAAGCAGCACTCTGTTTGTGTGTGTCAGTGTGAGCTCTGTCTCACTTTTAGCTGCCATGATTACAGTGTGTGCAGGTCAGCGCTCCCACTCAGTGCACACAATTTACATTTCCATTTGTTTTCCCAGAACCACAGCCCAGAGACGGGGACGAGGCCTCTCCAAAGAAGCTCAAAGAGTTTGATTACCATGCTGCATAAACATTGCAGTAACTTTGAACACAAAGAAAAATAATGAGAAAAACAAAAAGGAAAGAAGATGTTTTGGCTGAGCTGCAGTGTGACCGTCATGCGGTATATTTATCAGCTTTGCCTTGCACTGATAGGACCACACAATTTCCATCTCAAAGCACTGACGGCACGATAAGAAATACCTTAACTTCAAATGTGAAATGTATGTATTTCGTTTCATCGAGAACAGTAATCAATATACCAGAACTACAAAACTTCACTTTTCCAATATGTTTACTGGCAGCTTAGCGTTGCCGTACGTGATCACAAACAGATACCAGACTTAATGTTGTGTTATGTTTTTATGCTATTTGTAAATTGCTACCAAATAAAAGGCACCACATTTATCTATAGAGGAAATTATTTTTAACAGTAATTAATAACCTTTAGGGTTGCAAAAGGGTGGAAAATTTCCAGTAAATTTCGGAAATATTCCAGAAATTTTGGAAACTTTCCAGGATTTTTTGGAGTATTCCAGGGATTTTTGGAAAGTTTCCGGAAATTTACCGGAAATTTTCCACCCCTTTGCAACCCTAATAACCTTTGAAGACAGATCTACCTGAAGTTGTTAATGTATACTATACAATAATGTATACATCTGTTGAAGTCATATATATACATACAATGGGTACGGAAAGTATTCAGACCCCCTTAAATTTTTCATTCTTTGTTATATTGCAGCCATTTGCTAAAATCATTTAAGTTCATTTTTTTCCTCATTAATGTACACACAGCACCCCATATTGACAGAAAACACAGAATTGTTGACATTTTTGCAGATTTATTAAAAAAGAAAAACTGAAATATCACATGGTCCTAAGTATTCAAACCCTTTGCTGTGACACTCATATATTTAACTCAGGTGCTGTCCATTTCTTCTGATCATCCTTGAGATGGTTCTACACCTTCATTTGAGTCCAGCTGTGTTTGATTATACTGATTGGACTTGATTAGGAAAGCCACACACTTGTCTATATAAGACCTTACAGCTCACAGTGCATGTCAGAGCAAATGAGAATCATGAGGTCAAAGGAACTGCCTGAAGAGCTCAGAGACAGAATTGTGGCAAGGCACAGATCTGGCCAAGGTTACAAAAAAAATTTCTGCTGCACTTAAGGTTCCTAAGAGCACAGTGGCCTCCATAATCCTTAAATGGAAGAGCCCTGACTTAAACCCAATTGAGCATCTCTGGAGAGACCTAAAAATGGCTGTCCACCAACGTTTACCATCCAACCTGTCAGAACTAGAGAGGATCTGCAAGGAGGAATGGCAGAGGATCCCCAAATCCAGGTGTGAAAAACTTGTTGCATCTTTCCCAAAAAGACTCATGGCTGTATTAGATCAAAAGGGTGCAAAAGGTTGCTTCTACTAAATACTGAGCAAAGGGTCTGAATACTTAGTCAATATGGGGTGCTGTGTGTACATTAATGAGGGAAAAAAATGAACTTAAATGATTTTAGCAAATGGCTGCAATTTAACAAAGAGTGAAAAATTTAAGGGGGTCTGAATACTTTCCGTACCCACTGTATATGAATATATATGTAATTATTAAGTGTTCTGCCATTTTTGTCTGCTTTTAAACTTTTTTAGTTTATTTTTGCATGACATAAAATATATACAATACAAAAGCAAGAAAATACAATTCATATACATTGGAGGAAAAGACAGAAAACCCGTAAGAACTTATGTAAAGGTACTGTTCACCAAAAAATGAAAATTAATAAATAATTTTCTCCCCCTCAAGTTTCTCCAAACCTGTACGAGTTTCTATCTTCTGCTAAACACAATAGAAGACATTTTGAAGAATGTTGGCAGCTAAACAGTTAGCGTTAGTCATTGACTTTCATAGTATAGAAGAAAATAAAATTAAAACATACTCAACAATCTTTGTTTTTACTTACAATTTTATTTATTTATTTATTTTTGCATGTGTGTGTATCTGCCTGTAACTTCAAAATAAAATCTGTAATATTGTCATTTGTTGCAAGCTTGTCCCTATGGAAAAAAACAAGTAAGAAAAATTAAGAACCAGATCACAAAAAAATAAAAAAAATAAAAAATCCAAACAACTTAGCAACCACATCACAGGTCATAGCAAGTGTAGTATGCCAGTATGAGATAGTAGGTTTGAGAGTCAGTGAATGAATGAGTGTGTGAGAGACTGGAGGAATTACATTTTTACTGTAAATAGTGACTATGGCAGGTATTGGAGGTCTGATTGGAGAGATGGGACTGCGAAGGGTTATTCAGAGAGCTGCCAAAGCCTGTCACTCCTCATCGTTGTTCAATTACACTCCTCACCCGCAGCACCCACCGAAACAGCTCATCTTTTTAAATCATGAATGTCGCTGAAATACAATTTCACTTTGACTACGGGCCACTCCACCTGTCCTTATGCTGACGCTACTCGCTTTGTGGAGCAGAAGTGATTTTAAGAGAGAGAGAAAGAAATGGAGAACACACTCTCTACAGTTCTATTCAACCTCAACAATGCATCTCCTTCTGACTGTGTATGAGGGATCAGATTGCATGCAAAAAATACAATGTTTGAGAAAGAGAAAACCAAAAAATGAAAACCCTAATATCTAGTTCACCCTAATAAAAACTCCCGAACACATGGAAACAAAGCAAGCACATACAGAAAAAGCACATGGTAGTGATGTCTGATTCATGGTGAACAAATCTTTTTGAATCGAACGATGAAAATGATTTGACTGAGATGATTTGCAAAGCAAAACAATTTGTAACCTTTTTTGTATGTGTATGCATGCATGTATGATTTATTTATTTTTTTCTAAATTGGCCAAAATGTTATCTTTACAAAAAATGAAAAAAAAAAATAATAATAATAATTATATATATATATATATATATATTTATTTATTTATTTATGTTTTTATATATTAGGGGTGTAATGGTACACAAATATGACGGTTCAGTACGTACCTTGGTTTTAACGTCACGGTTCGGTATGATTTCGGTGCAGCAGGGGGGGAAACTAAACTTTTTTATTTTTAATAAACAGTGGTTTACTGAACAAGTCGCTCTTTCTTTAAATACATTCAGTCATAGTTTAAGTTTTCTTAGTGATAAAAATCTACCTCAGCTAATGCTTAAAACTATAGGGAGCCTTTTTACATTATAAGGTTACAATTAGGCCAAAAAACTTTTTAAATAGATGATCAACACTCAACTTTAAAAAAAATAAAAATGCATGTAAACATAACACAGTTTTTAAATTAACTTATAAATAATAAAATTACTAGGCTATTTGTTAAAATATATTCAATTACACACTGGCTGCCATAGCATGTTTCATAACAGATTAATTTAAACATATATTAAATAATTAAGACTAACAGGTTTAGTAAAATATGAGTATATGGTGCAATATTTCGTGAAACGCTCCTCTCTAGAGTTCATTTCTCTAGTGAACTACCGAGCTGTGGACACTGATCATGATGACTTGCTGAGGTAAATTAAATGCTACGTGACATTTTATTTCCACACTGTTTTGTTGATGTCTTTCCTCGGTTGAAACACTGATTGAGCAATTACATGAGGCATGAGACGGTGCGTCACAGCTCAGACACGAGAACCGGACCTAGTATTGGGTTTACACATGCGTACCGAACTGAAAGACCTGTACCGAAGCGGTTCAGTACGAATATGTGTACCGTTACACCCCTAATATATATATAAACAACTGAAAAACACTAATTAATCTAAGCAATAATAGTCATAGTGCAGTAACAATATTTATTTCATTATAAAAACTAATATAAAAAAATGCTGTACAGGGACTTCAGCAAACCAGTGAATCAGTTCATTGAAGCAGACTATCTGAATTAGCCTAACTGAATCACTAAAACCAGCTGCAACTCTAGCCAGCAGACATGAGGGTGTGGGAAGATACTAGGAAAATATAGAAGACAGGAAGGATAGAGAAAAAGAGCGATTTACGTTAACAGCTAACAGACCTAATCAGAGAGGAGATGGAAACGTCCAGACTGTCACAGCGACAGATTAGTGACTGTAAGGTGACCTGAAGGCAGTGACATCTCTTGCTTATTCCCCCAACCGGTTAACATCTGGGCTAGCCGCTGCCGTGAGCCTCGCACCAGAGGCCAGAGACATCTGTCAGCCCTGACAGGACCCACACAGATGGATGCTGGGACGAGAACATCATATATTTCTGCTGTGTGACATTAAAGGCAATCAGGCAGAGAAACGGTCAGCTAAACTAAAGCATATGTCCATGACTTGCCCTTCAACCCTGAAGACAAGCAAGTCAAAAAACCCTGCATCCACCTTTTTGACAAACACACACAAAAAAATATGTATTCTGAAGAATGTTTCAATTGTTTTGTTGCAAAACAACACTGGACCCCAACAACTTTGATTGTGTGTACAAAAAATGTCGTCTTCTGTGTTCAAACAGAAGTCAGTCAGTCATACAAGTTTGGAACAACATGAGGATGAATAAACGATAACAGAATTTTCATTTTTGAGTACATTTTGCCTTTAAAACACAACAAAGATGATTAGTTATCAGTCAGTAGATAGCTCTACCAAAAGCATAAAAACTCATTTTCCAAAGCAAATCCAATGACATAGTCCATCGCTGCATTTTGCGACGTTTATTGATTTGGCAGCTGCTTATGGACTCAAAATTTTGCCAAAGAATTGTACGCATATGCCTCTGAGAATAGACAAACATCAGTGCTATCAAGCACACAATAAAATCCGCCATCTCTCTCTTCCTCCGCTTCCCTCCATCGCACTCACACAAACACTTATTTGCCGCACCGAATTTGGCAAAGGGGTAGAAGGGTTACCATCTGTTAGAAAGAGCCGTACAATGCGAGATTTAGTTTTTAATAGCTGACTATAGAGAGACAGGCCCCCCTCACACCAGTTGGCAGCATCTGATGAGAAGAAGAAGAGGGAAAAAATGGTAAAAAATGAGAATGTTAGGCAATCAGCCATCTGGAATACTCTGCCGAATATTCGAACAATTTTCAGACAAAGAGAATTGGCAGACTGCTTCCAAGAGGGCTCAATTTAGTTTGAAAAATGGTGCTCATATATCTAATGGGGGATGCAGGCAGGGGGAAGGAGAGCCCGTTCTGTCCAATCAGAGCCCTTGGCGTTCACTCATTTACATCTAAACAGTCGCAAAGAGAGAAAATATAAAAAGACAGTTGTCCTAATTGAGAACAGGTCTTTTTGTTTAGCTTTTCTGCGTCCCGATCAAAACGGATGCGATTTTGTCGAGATTAAGACACCAACTGCTCTAATTCATTAGAAGAGAAAAGAGAAGAAAAACAGGCTTTACACATCACATCTGTTCCCCCCTATGACTGACTAATAGACGGCAGAGTACGTCTCCCCACAGTGCTTTTGGAGATGGGGAACGGAGGAACCAGATGAAACCATTGTGGGCGAGTAGAGGTGATTCATCTTGGTGGAGCTGCCAGCCCGCCGACCCGCCCCTCTCAAGCGCACACGCAGGCACACCAGCCCAGGAGACGGATGGAGCCAACAGTCAGCTTCACACCATTTACCTCCTCAAGGCTGCTGATGCGGGGCGCTCGAAAAGGGGGGTTATATATGAGCTGGAGAGAGAGAACGAGAGGGGGAAACGAAAGACAGGGTAGACAGTAAATGAAGGACAATCTGCTCGTCGCGCATGACTGGTTAAATCGGAGATGCTACCTTGAGACATTCTGCCAGGAGAGTCTCTGGAGCTCTCTGTAATGGTGACTGAATACCGGTACAAGCACAGCCCATCTCTGCTTACCTCCGCTTGCCCTCGTGAGACCAACGCCAGCTTACTGTCACACAATATGCTTCTGTGCTGAATTACCACAACACAAAATCAGAATTAAACACTGCGCTGTGTCTTCCTGTGGTCATAATCTTTGATTTAATATGGCATATTTATAGCACTTGCTAGTTCCTCTTAATGCAAGGTTTGTGTGCTAATCTAATACCTATCAATTACACAAGAATGTATAGTTTGCCTCTCTCCTGGCGATCATGGCTTTAAGTGTCCCTGCAACACCTCAATGCCATCTTTCTGTAATCTACAACTAAATAAAAAAAAAAAGGGAAAAATGGCCTCTCTGCACAGCAGGACCTTCATCCTGAGAACTGATTCCCCTCACCATTTAGGATCAGATGAGGAAGTGAAATGTTTAATTTATAGACTCATTCAAATGTTGGTCTTTTATACACTTATATACAATTATTTCTGTCCTTTATGACTGGTGCTTGTATGATAAGACCCTGGTGAAAGGCAAACTTTGGTATATCATACAATCTGGAGTGGAAGTGAAAATATATGGACATTAGAATAACTGAATTGGATCATAATTACATCAATCTTCATGTAACTGCAAATTCAATGGCATCCACATCATAAGCAAAAAAATAACACTAATACGACTTCTTTTGCTTGCGCAGATCACTGACGCACTACCAGCAAGAAATCTGAGACTTTTGTCTGCATTCAAAATGAGGTGCTACACATCTCAAAAGAGCCTAATGTTCCCCATTCAGAACAGATTAATGACAGGGCCACATTTTCATATGAAATGAGACTGGTCTTTTCTTTCTTGCATCTATTCAACCACCTACAGTCACAGTCATATTAACTTTACATTGAGTGACACTGCAATTCAAAATTAAAGTGCCTCTATACCATTTAAAATTTAATTTTGCTCTCCACAAGGCTGCACTTGATCAAAAATACTCAATACAATTCTACTGCTGCCTCAAAAGCACTACACTGCAAATCTTGTTGTCTTTTGAAACGCATTAAGAGTGCATTGCTATCCATGGTCCAGTATTGGTTGTGTATGCATTGAGCTGATAATGCATTTCACTTGGCTATCGCTAGAGGTGACAAGTGTGTATAGAGTCATGCGTTATTTAACAACCAGGACACAGATGCGTGCGCAAGCGTGTTTTTGAAAAGGGTTATGGCATGCGTCTCCTTCTACATGCTACTCACAATGAATGTCCTTCCCCGGACACACACACACACACAATCTCACATCCACTCATTTACCCAACAAGAATCCAATTACTTAACTCTGCTTCAGGTTCTATTGCTTCTTGGCTTCACCACCCTGCCAATCCCTCCGTAATCTCCTCTAACAGTCCACACCCCCTCAGCTCCAGCACACATAGGGTCCGCTCCTGACCCCCTATAAGAACCTGATTAAATGAAAACTGTGATGCCCATCTCGCATTCCCTGGGCCAATGAATACCAATGAGAGACATGTTTTACTGACGTCTTTCTGTGTGGTCTTATTTCTCTGTATTGTATCTAGCCTAGACAGTCTGTTAGATAGAAAGAGAGTAAAGAGGTGGGTGATAGAGACAACATTAACCCTGCTAAAGAGATTCAAATTCAGACAGAAAGGGTTAAGCTCAGATCCCCCTCCTCTGAACTTGGGTTAATTTATGATCCTGGTATGTGGTATTGTTGGCATGTAGCGTTCATATCTGCTGTCTTTCTCTCAGTCGTTTTCTTCTAGAGTGTGGTGGACTGCAGGATCACTTATTAAACTCAATAATGAAGAGGTCATGCATAATTTCATTTGCTGTAGGAGGACCTGGGGACATTTTCTTATTTCAATAAAATACTTGATATTTTCATTTGAAAGGCCATAATTCTACTGCTGTGACAGATATTGGGGTCACTAATGGTAAATGGGCGATTTATGGATTCAGCTCGGCTGGAGAATTTGCTGTTGGGTCCTCGCCAGTTCCTCCAGAGCAAACCCATTCATCGTCCTTTAATTCTCCCCACCAATGAGATGCCGGCAGGATCACTCTTGAATCACCTATGAATCATGTGAATCACCTCAACATTGAAACCTTCCCTAACTTTCCGATGTGCTTTGTGTGTCCTTCTTATACCAAACGAACACTTTAACAGTTTGTTTACATCCTCACATGTTGTGAGTGGTTCAAATTTATAGTTTCTCTTTCTATGTGGTTATACACCACAGGTTTGTAAACCACTGGTGCCCACCACTTAGAAAATTTCGGGGATATTAAAAGGGGATGCAATAAAAATAAAAGCAAAATTCATACATAAAATATTAATGACCTTGAAGGCACTTTATGCTTGACAAGTGCACGCCTAAAGCAGGGCATCATGTGAAACGGCAGTGGAAATAAAGCAGCCGGTGCTGCGAGCGAACGAAGGCATATCTAAAGACCCTAGGCTCCCCAATGCTGTTTTACTGTGAAAAAATTACAACAGGATCCTGTCCAATCCCGCCAGCCCATGGGATACCAAGCAGATGCAATTATTAAAAAAAACCCTGATATTTCCCCATAAAGAAAAGAGAAAAACAGCAGTAAGCCAAATGCAATATTCAAATGGCAGTGCAGCACGCATGTAAGGAAATATTTTTCTTCAGTTCCATTTTGGAAAGTGAGAATGTGGTAGTTCCAGCTGGAAATTAAATTAATTTAAAACATTTATGAATCTCGTTGGGATGTTCAGTTTGTCCCACTGTTTTATAAAATGTGAGTAATGGTAAAATACTTATGAAATTATCTGTATATAAAACAAGATTAGTTTTATCTAAAGCCTATGTAACGTTGTCAGGAAGACTATTGACTCATTCCTCACAAAAATCCAGTTTACAATAAGACACAAAGTGCACAGAGGAAAGGGAAACTAGATGAACACTACACCAGGTTAAATGCCACAATGCACATAGTTCTCGAAGTATAAACACCAGACGCATGAAACTATTGTGATTATAGCACTCACTATGTAAATAACCATGTAAAGCAAATAACCATGCTAACTTCCAAACAGCACATTTGAGGACAGCAGGATGGAACCTTTAGGATTTTTTTACATTGAGAAAACACTCATAGGAATCACACCTGTACCACATAACCAGAGGTTCACATGACTAGAACAGTAGTCACATTTAAAAAAGAATTATGTATACAACTATAGACAACTACAGCTCTATCACACATTGTGGGGGCAAAGAAACAATATTATCTGCACTTTTCAGCTAAAAATCCTCTATAATGCCTCACTGAAGTGAATTATAGATGCATTATTGTGAAAATGTTTTTGTTTCACCTCATGTTTACAACAGAGAGCATCTATACTGTTAATGTTTTTAAAGAAGTCTCTTATGCTCACCACGGCTGCATTTATTTGATCAAAAATAGAGAAAAAAAACAAAAAACAAAACAGTAATATCATGAAATATTACAATTTAAAATACCTGTTTTCTATGTTTATATACTTTACAATTTAATCTATTTCTGTGATGCAAAGCTGAATTTTCAGCATTATCCAGTCTTCAGTGTCACATGATCCTTCAGAAATCATTCTAATATGCTGATTTTCTGCTCAAGAAACATGTTGCTTAATATTTTTGTTGAAACAGTGATAGATATTTTCAGGATTTTTTGATTCTTTGAAATGAAAATCTTTTGTAACACAAATGTAGCCTATTTCCTGTCTTTTTTGATAATGCATCTTTGCTGAATAAAAGTATTAATTTCTTAAAAAATCAGTAGTATATACGGTGTATAAAATATAAAACTTCTACTAAACCTGGAAATTCCTCTGTGAGAAACAAGACATAATTTATACCAGAGCTACATATCTGCAGCAATGACATCATATGGCCATGCTTAATGGAGTGTCTTGGTTCCAGCAGTATAGTCTTGACCTTTGCCTGTGGAATGTGAGCCTACACAGAACCATATTTTTCTTTAATATGACTAGCGTCAGCTGTCTGGTCCCATGGGAACCATAGTGAGAACATCATGCTGGTCCAAATGGCTTTCTATCAAATGTGTCCATCTTTATTCTGTCTCTTCCTCCTCTCCCTAAAGGACCGCAGGAGTCAGACTATGTAGTCCCCCCTTGGTCACTAAAGGGAGAAAGAGAGAAAAACAATCAAAGAGGAACAAGACAGGTAGAAAGGGCTAGTGATATGCGTTGGTTTGAGTTGTTGGAGCAGGACCAGTAATGCACTGAACATCAGAATGTTATGTCAATCAACAAGAATATTTGAATTGCATCATATATTTATTGTCTTTATCTTAAGTCTGAAAGGCAACCTGGAAAGTGATACTATCCATTTTCAGCTTTGTGATTTCTCCCTTTAATTCGTCTTGGAGCAACAATCACCATTTCATCCTGCCTCGTATGTGTTGCCAATGAGAAATAATCACTTGCACAAGACTAAGTTTCTCCTTGAGAGAAGCTCAAGTTGTGCAAACCAAGAGATCTTCTACAATAGCTTGATCCTCGATAAGAAACACATTCTGTCTTTTGTTCTGTTTATAAAAGCAGTGAATATTACAAAAGAGAAAAGGTCCCAAAAGCTTTTTGGAAAAGCATTAACTGGAACTAACTGGCAGTCTGAAAAATACAAGAAGTGTGTGTTTGTGTGTGTTTTGGGGATAGTTGCACTGTGAGAGCATCATTTCCATATTGCTAATGGAACTCCCTGCCATCACTAAATCACATGAAAACCATGCAGCCAGCAAAGTAAATTGGTTAATGTCAAATTCAGAGGTGTTCTGCATCACTACGTCTGTTAAAATTCTTGCCGAAAGAGTTTGGGGGGGAAGAGGATGGAGAGATGAGAAAGCTGTCTTTAGAGATGCAATAAAAACACAAGGAGCATTTTTACTGTTCTTCGTGGTGTTCATAACTTCTTTAAAAGTGAGGTGTGAAAACTGTCTCGCCTGATTATAAAAGGTTCTACTTAGGTGAGATGGCTAACGAACAACACCACTGTAATTGATTCTGACAAAGCAGGTGAGAATAGTCTCTGCATACACACCGCTGAGATAATTAACATGAGTAAGTAACGCTGTCCACCGAAAGAGTCACCTGTGGCCTTCCATACTAGTGAGACTTGATTCACCAGATTGTGCCAATTATATCGTCACAGTGAACCTTCAAAAATTCCCTTTTCTCACTGACCTGAAAACGGCTTATAACGAGTTCCTCCTTTTTTATAAGACGACAAGATTTCCCTATTATGGCAAGCATTCAATTACTGTTGATATCACAGGAAGAGAGAAGAGGCTTGTGTAAAATTGTACTTTTATACAGTTTTGTCCAGGTATAATGGTTCTGGTCTCTCAGAACCAATATTAATAAACTAAACAGCAGCAAAATAGTCCAAATCTATTCAGACAGGTGTTCTCAACCCCCATAAACTCAATAATAAACATAACACCCATAAACTTGAGATTTCTCAGCCAATTAATTGACCAGCTGTTCCTGAAAAACAAGGGGTCCGTTGGGAAACGCTGACTGGTCACCTGTGTGACCTCACTCTGAAAGAGCAGTCGGGGGAAGAGCTCCATTAATGAGTTTGTTTACTTGTTAGTTCCACCTTGCACCTCATATTTTGCATTTTCAGCATGCTCAACAGTGAGCCACATCGGCCCAGGACAGATATAACCATAATTTGATCATAAAATGCTGGTTAAAAGCTACAAAGTGAACATAAATCTGCTTACAAGTTAATCAACAGCTATTATGTGTTGCTATTGGTGTAAAATCACACTGATATTAAAACTAAAACTAACAATTAGACCTAAAGACTGCAGAATGGCTTAAAAAAAAAAAAACTTACATGTTTTAAACTGAACTGTTGCTTGAAATATTATCAAATTGGTTAAATAAAATTAAATCATCAAATAATTTAAATAGCATCACTTCAAGCTGTGATTTTGAGGAAAAATGAATAAATATTCAAGCAGCAGAGGATGTACAGAAGAGATGTCAATAACCACACACTAAAGTCTGCAGAGCTGCACAAAAATTCTATTGCCGCAAAAGTGTGTAGAACTGGATATGATATTTCTATTAAATGTCTATAATCTGCTGACTTCTCTTATGGCTGATAATCAATAAACGGCTGATATTAAATTATTATTTAAAGCTGATTTCTACATTCTACATATTTATGTCTAAAACAAATATAATATAAAACACTAAAATCAAATCAATTTTAAATGCTACTGTCCTGTCAGTTTAGGCACTAAACATTATAAATGTACAGTATCAAAACTGGATATTAATTTGGCATGATTTAACAGTGTTTTACAGATATGTAATTGGAAAAACGAGAACGCACAATTAAACAATATCAACCAATACTGATAAATTAAAAACAAAACATTTAAAAAAATAAATAAATGAAATGTGATATACAATCTCACTGTTTTCAGGGTCAAATTTAATATATTCTTAAAAGGTTTCAACACCGTAAAATGTTAAGGGGCTAAGAATACTACACTCAAATGGCAGATTAAAGCATAAATCAAATTCATTCTAAATATTTCATTAACACTCACAGTCAGAATTCATAAATCACAGCTGACACCTGTTCCAAATCCTTGGAGTTTTATGGAGAGTCGTAGTGTGTGTAAATTCCATTTGGTCCTAAATATATCTTACCAGTAATTACAGACACATCAGTTTAAAATAAACCCAGTACATTAAAAAGTATTGTGGTTGTGTTTGATTGCTGCAGGTGCGTGTCTGCTCCTCGGAGCCTGTGGGAACTGCTGTTCTCCTGTCTGGGTTGGTGCCGTTGAATGAGGGGTGAGGCTCCTGCCATCGCAGCGGGCCCTCAGGCACCTCACCCAATCCAGCTAACAGGCTCACTGTGGATATTGCTTACACTCATTTCCCAAAACCGATTTGTTTTCCTCCGCTCAACCTGAGCGGCTCTGAAGATGTAATACCATAAAAGCGTGAAATCAATAGCCCGAAAAGCTACTCTCATTTATTATTTTGATGGAGAAAAACCCAAATAACCAAAGCATTCTGGGTAAGTGTGAGTACTGAGGAACTCAATGACATACGACTACAAAAGAGTACACATTCTAATGCATTTTTAAAGCTGCAGCTGCTCTCACACACACCTAAACAAACAAAATGCACCTTATAGTGAAAACAGAAGAAGAATCACTCCCCATGCACTGCACTCCTTCACCTCTTAATCTGCACTGTGCAGTGCTGTCCAGCAGATGGCAATGTTTAGGAAATATTCCTAACTTAAAATCAATTCCTTAAAGGAAAATAAATTAAGTCTCCCAACACAAGAAATACTGTAGTGTGTAAAAATGTGTTTGTATATCTATAGGGGAAAATGCCCCCCTTAAGAGCAATGCGCATTTACTTTTAAATGTTAACATATTTAGTTGTTTTTTTTTATGTTGTCATGTGCAGGATGATGATGCATCAGCAAATGTGTTATTATAGGAAATAAATAGAAACATTTACTTATTTAGTTGTTATAGCACAAAATGTAAAATTATTCAAAGAGGCCATCTTACCGAACTACTGGGAGCCCCCTAGCTGAATACCAGTGACTTTTGATATCAGTCTTATTAATATTTATATATTATATTATATATTTAAAGTGTCTTTTATGTAAAATAGCAAATCAACTATTCTATTTAAAATTTTGATAAATCAGTTAAATAACTGAATAACCCATGACAGACAAAGCAGAATTCCAGAGATTAATTTAAAAGGGAAATATATTCGTTGCCTTATGTATAGGCCTATTTACATATTTAATTGCAATAAGTATTTAATTAAAAAAATAATAACACTAGTAACAACGTGTCACTTGGGTCCTTCTGTGCCAATTCGGGGAATGGGGGAAGATCATCTCACCCCAAGGATTTAATTATATATTTTTTCTTCAAAATAAAAACTATAATATTTACTCCACAAATCTAAAAGCATGTGTGTGTCAAACAAATCCCTCATTAATAAAAAAAAAATGCCGATTTTCAACATAATACAATGCCATAGATTGCTATTTTCCAGAGACACAAAATTAGATAAATTAACCAGTTTCGACTGAATAAATCATATAAATATTCATTTAGACAAATTTACAAAATTAAAAAGTGTAGTCATTTACATATTCATGTACACACAAATGCATAGATGGAAAAAGTAAAAAATAATAACAAGAAGAAATATGGGGAGAAAATGCAAAACAAAGTAAGGAGAGAAAAGAAAAGGTCACCTGAGGGAAAAACACGCAAACAAGTCTAAACCAAAGCTAAAGTTTAGAATGTAAAATGCTGCTAATGCATGAAGTACAATTACAATACAAAGAAAAATCTAAAATACATGACTCAAGAGTTTGATAAAGCTCTTGGCCACTATAGCAGTAGCCAAGTCTAAAATTCATCACATTCAGCTTTCAAGGAAATTAAACGACTTCAATGCTTTATTCACCAGCAACATTCAGTACATGTGTCCATATCTTCTACTCGCTTTCTCATATACTCTCCAGTTCAGCCCTTTTCTCTCTTCTGTTACTCTTCATTTTCTTTCTCTATCTAAAACCCCTCTCTAATACGTGATGGAATAAATTAGAAAGATTGCCTCTCTCCAGCTCAGCAGTGATAATAGCTTACCGGCTGTAGATGAAAATCAGTCACTTTACTGTAAATGAGCACTGCAAACCGGCTCCTAAAACATGTGAAAGGAAATCAATGAGATGTGCTAAAAGTCCCAGGTGCCTTATTTCATCTCCCATTGGAGAAGAATTTGGAATTAGGAGACCTGGAGAAAAAAATGCTCAAATCCATTATAGGATGTAGAAGTGGCGTGATAACACCTATGTGTAATATTTAACAACTGTAAAAAGAAGCTTCATCGCAGATATTTTCACGGAATCAACTGGTACCCGGCACTGAAACTGTAGAGATGTGTTGGAAACAGGATGAATTACATATTCAGTCTTAGTTCAAGTGAAGAAAAAATTTCTCAAAAATGGTTTTAACAGGAAAGCAAATATATAGGTTGTTCAGATTTATTCTCAAAGAGAATGCAGGAAAAGCATCAGGGACAAACTCATTTGATTTTCACTTTGTTGTTTTTCTTGCCCATACTGAACCAAGAGCATTTAAAAACATCTGCAATCTGCCACAGGTACAATATTCTTTTGAACCAATTAAGAAGCATTTCCAGGCAGCCCAGCAACAAATCAAAAAGCCTGCATGGAATAACTAATCTTACAGGATGAAAAAGGCTGTTATTAATCGGTTCCATTTGTGTGTGGCTGAATAGGAGCACAAATTGTTTCATTCTTCAGAGGAAATATTGAAAGTTGCTGCAGTGCTGCACTGGCTCTAATCACAGGACTTTCTGTTGCTGATTTACCAAAAAACAGCTCAGTGTAGAATGTCATCGTGAAATTATGGTAATTATAACATGGTGTAAATGCAGCATATATTATATTTGCTAATATAAAATAAATATAATAAAATAACAAATAATATAACATAACTAAAATAAAACATAACATAAATAAAATAAAGCATAACTAAAATAAAACAACTAAAACAAAACAATTAAAACATAATATAACTAAATATTTTAAATATATAAATAACTTTTGTATTATATTTGGATTGTGAAATTGTTATTGGATTGTGAAGTTATTATGAAAAAGTACATTTCTATGAATGATTAAATATTTTTTTAACACACACATACAGTCATGGCCAAAAATATTGACACCCTTGGTAAATATGATCAAAGAAGGCTGTGAAAATTAATCTGCATTGTTAATCCTTTTGATCTTTTATTTTAAAAATTCACAAAAATCTAACCTTTCATTGGATAATAAGAATTTAAAATGGGGGTAAATATCATTATGAAATAAATGTTTTTCTCAAATACACGTTGGACACAATTATTGGCACCCCTAGAAATTTTTATGAGTAAAATATCTCTGAAGTATATTCCCATTCATATTCACAATTTTGAGCACTCCAGGGTGATTATGAACATGAAATTATCCAGCCATGGCTTCTTGATTCACAGAAATATAAATAGGAGGGAAAACAAAGGCCAAATTCCCTTAATTATCCATCACAATGAGAAAAACCAAAGAGTATAATTCTGATGTGCAGCAAAAGATAACTGAGCTTCACAAATTAGTGAAGTGGCTTTAAGGAAAGAGCTAGAGCAGTGAACATTCCCATTTCCACCATCAGGGAAATAATTAAGAATTTCCAATCAACATAAAATGTTACGGGAACGGCCTGGAAGGTCCTCTGTAAATGGTGTGTCTATATCGTCTTAATGCACGGTGAGAAGGACAGTTTCAGTGGGTAAAGACTCTCCAAGGACCACAGCTGAAGAATTGCAGAAAATAGTTGAGTCTCGGGGTCAGAAAACCTTAAAAAAAAAAAAATTGTCAAACAGCACCTACATCACCACACATTGTTTGGGAGGGTTTCAAGAAAATTCTCCTCGCTCATCCAAAAACAAACTCCAGCATATTCAGTTATCAGACACGACTGGAACTTCAAATGGGACTGGCTTCTATGGTCAGATGAAACTAAATGAGCTTTTTAGCAGCAAACACTCAAGATGGGTTTGGTGAACACAGGGATAAAAAGTACCCCATGTGTACAATGAAATATACTGCTGTATTTTTGATGTTGTGGGCCTATATTTCTGCTGGAGGTCCTGGACATCTTGTTTAGACACATGGCATCATGGATTCTATCAAATACCAACAGATAAAAAAATCAATAAGTGACTGACTCTGTTAGAAATCTTATAATGGGCCATGTTTGGATCTTCCAACCGTACAATAATCCAAACACAAACCTCAAAAACAACACAAAAATATGTATATATGTGTATGCGTGTGTGTGGGCCCACAAATAATTAGTTTTAGAGGTGTTTCAAATCGGCTTATGTAAGCCATGTATTTTACTTGTTTGATATTTTTAATCATTATGTACATAGTACTTGTTTTGCATATCAGAAAATCTGTCTTGTCAGGCACTGTATATATGGCTTGCAGCGCTTAAGTTAAAATACTGAGTGTTAAATAATACCGGTAATATATGTTAAAAATAATGTTTGCTCTTATCATTCTGTGTACAAAATCCCATGAACTTCACCCTGATTGGGAGCTGTATGTGCACTCATCTGTTTTCAATGCAGCTTAACCTCGCGTCGCTTCATGTCATCTTCCCACTCATTAAACTATGACTGGTCCTTTACTGCAAAAAGACGGTCATTGCGACACTAAAGTGATGAAACAATGGCGCCACATGATTTTTTCAAATGACTTTCATAGGTTTCACATTATATTATCGGCTCTGAAAATATGTAAATGTGACTAGAAACCGGAAATGTAAAGCACCGTTCTAATCGGGGGAGACTTCCGCATTCAGAAAAAGGTCTATACAAATACAGTTGAGAAAAGCCTTTCCTATCTGATTGGCTGTAAAAGATATGGTCCCGCCTTCCATACTGGAAGGAGGATTCTTATTGGATGATGAGGGAAGAGATGTGGAGGAACTGGGTAGAGCTGTGATGCCGAGTGATCGTTAGGTTCTCTATGGGGTTCAGGTCTGGTGAGTTTGCTGGCCAGTCAAGCACACCGACACCATGGTCATTTAACCAACTTTTGATGCTTTTGGCAGTGTGGGCAGGTACCAAATCCCGCTGGAAAATGAAATCAGCATCTTTAAAAAGCTGGTCAGCAGAAGGAAGCATGAAGTGCTCCAAAATTTCTTGGTAAACGGGTGCAGTGACTTGGACCAACATTAGCAGATGACACTTCACCCCAAATCATCACAGACTGTGGAAACTTAACACTGGACTTCAAGCAACTTGGGCTATGAGCTTCTCTACTCTTCCTCCAGACTCTAGGACCTTGGTTTCCAAATGAAATACAAAACTTGCTCTCATCTGAAAAAGAGGACTTTGGACCACTGGGCAACAGTTCTTCTTCTCCTTAGCCCAGGTAAGACGCCTCTGACGTTGTCTGTGGTTCAGGAGTGGCTTAACAAGAGGAATACCACAACTGTAGCCAAATTCCTTGACACGTCTGTGTGTGGTGGCTCTTGATGCCTTGACCCCAGCCTCAGTCCATTCCTTGTGAAGTTCACCCAAATTCTTGAATCGATTTTGCTTGACAATCCTCATAAGGCTGCGGTTATCTCGGTTTCTTGCATCTTTTTCTTCCACACTTTTTCCTTCCACTCAACTTTCTGTTAACATGCTTGGATACAGCACTCTGTGAACAGCCAGCTTCTTTGGCAATTAATGTTTGTGGCGATCAGCAGTCTTCCCCATGATTGTGTAGCCTAGTGAACCAAACTGAGAGACCATTTTGAAGGCTCAGGAAACCTTTGCAGGTGTTCAAAAAATTTAAAAAGTGTTCACAGTGGGCTGTATTTCGCTGCATTCGGAAAATATCAGAATCGATCCAAGAATCAACTCTGCAAGGACTTATCGGCCCAGCCCTTTATATATTTATTTATTTAGAATTTTTATTATATTTGGTTTTTACACAACAGTTTGGGGTTTTTTTATGCATTTTTTTATAGATAGGACAGTAGAGAGAGACGACAGGAAAGCACTGGAAGGAGAGAGGGAGCGGGAGCGGCAAAGGACCTTGAGACGGGAGTCGAACGCCGGGTCGCTGAATCTCTACACAGTAACCACGAGCCTATTGGCGCCGACAAATTAAATTATAATGAAAATATTTTTTAAACTGTGTTTAGTCAAAAGAGTTATAGCTCTTGATGTCATTTCAAATACACAGTACAAAATGAGAGCGGCTCAGGATTTCACAGAGAGAACAATAAACTTGTGCCTCTCATCTCTGAGGAGGATAGAAGAGACTAGTGAATTCAAAAAGCACCTCATCAAGGTGACTGATGGCCAGTCAAGGATAAAATCTGTCTTTTTTGACAATGAAACAGCTTTCATAAGTGTGCCTCTTAGATGCAGCTGTCACTCAACATAAGCTGCTGTTTCAGCGATGTTCCACAAATATGGCATAAAGCCCGCAAGCCATTCTGAAACATTACTAGCACAGATTCAAAGCAACACAGAGAAGGTACATCAAGCAGCAACTAGCTTTCTCTTTCTCACTCTCAAACGCACACACCAAACTCCTCTCAATCAATCTCTATTCATGAGGTCAACATTACAGCTGTTGTTGCTGCAGAATGCTGCTTTGTGCGTCTTAATACGCCGCTTTTCCTTCAGCATTAAAGGCATTTTGTCCCAGAAAAGAGGCAGGGGAGGCAGTGTGGGATAGATGAGAATGAATAGGACGTACTGTCACAGACATGCTCAAGGTACAGGGATCACAGACAAAAGAATGATATTCCTTTCTTTTCTGTTAACAAACAAAAAGCGGATCCCTAATGCCTCAGTTCTGATTTATAAATCCATTTTTAATAGGCAACGAGATACATTGTAACTTTCATTATATACTTATGTGGACGTCTAGGAGCATGTTCAATTTATGCATTATTTATTTTGCATGTGATCACGTGAACAGCACTTCAGGCTTGAAAATTGCATGTTGAAACTATCGTCACAGTGGGAACATGTGTGAAATGTGCAGTAAGAACAAAAAAATTCAAAAAATTTTACACACGTGAAATTAATTCAAAACAGGTCTGTTCTAAAACAGTTGCAAAATCATTTTTAAAAATATTTGATACAAAATAATATATATCCATCCCACACTGCCTCCCCTGTCTCTTTTCTGGGACAAAATGTCTTTAATGCTGATGGAAAAGCAGCATATTATAAATAATATAGGTTTTAATAATTATTATAGAATAAAGTCACAATTATCAATTATTTCAACACCAAAAACTGACAGTAGCCTAATTAGCTTACTGAAGACAAGTAAACAGTCAGTAATAAAATAACAATGAAACTAATTACAAGCAACAGGACAAATAAATACAATAAAACAAAGATGCAAATGAAATAAAGCTTTTCAGGTAGTTTTATCTAAAAGAAGCAAGAAATATAAAAATAAAAGTAATAAAATGTACAAACACTGTATGAATTCAATATACAGTGTTTCTTTTGAAGATTTTTTAATTTTTTTTTTTCCCTGCGTTTGTTGCCTTTATGATGATAGGACAGTATAGAGGAGAAAGAAAGCGAAGTGGGAGAGAGAGAGGGGGGTGGGATCAGGAAAGGTCCTCGAGCCGGGATTTGAACTCGGGATGCCCGTAACGCAACGGCGCACTGCCCACTACATCGGCGCCAACCAGTGTTTCTGGCTACAAAAATTATTATAAGAGCAGTGAGCGATTCCCACTTTGTTGTTTGATTAACATTAATGACACAGATAGCAATAGGCATACTAGGCTGCAGTCATTTTAAGACCTAATTCACGGTTCTAATTTATAGATACATTTGTTTTTCTTCCATCTGTTTACATTAACTTAAGACATAACCAACTGCATTTACAGTATGTGAATTCTCTCCAAAACGCGAATTTTCACTTTGTTAAAAAAACTATTTGAATAAAATAAACTGTAATAAATTATAGAAAAAAGGAAACATTCTATAGCTAGCTGCAAAGAAAAAAACATCTTATTTTAACTTAATTTAACGTAATGTACTAAAATAACTAAAAATAAAAACTATATTGACATTTAAAAAAAAAAAAAGGTAAAAATGACAAGCTCAGCACAATATTAAAAGCAAGTACAGGTCAGTATAGTATGGTTTTTGACTTTCCCCCGTGGTATTTCATATGCTAAATCCACCAGAACAGCCATTCACTCAGACTTCCCCAGCTTAATCAGCTGTGTGAAAAGGGTTTTCAATTACACAAACCGCATCAGTAGTCCAAAACAGCATCTCCACATAGTCACTGACCACATACACATGCACACTGATCAATACGGCCTCCATACTCAAACATGTGGTTTACAGAACGAGTTAAATGCAGCAGACTTCGCTTTAGAGGGTGAACTGACGGCCACAACAGCATCCCACCACTGGAAGGTCACAAAGACACATTTTCCCCCTCACAGGGGCCATTGCTTAAAGTCAGATCCCCTCGAGTGCCATCACTGTAAATATGAAGAGGTGCGGATAACAGCGCTGGAGAGCAGACACGTGCTGGAGAGAGATGTGATCCATCATCCCATGACAGCGGCGAGAGCAGATGTCAGATCCCACAGCACTCTTGGCCTATCCTGCCTCTGTTTTTCACTCTATGTAACTCCCATGTTTTCCTCCACGGACGTCCTTTCTTCTTTACAATATTATTGCTATCACTATCTGACATGCAGCCGGCTGCTGAGAGAAGCTGATAAGAGGGGGCATGGACAGCGTCTGAAATTGAATTTTGCCCAAATGTGGCATTGATGAAGTGGTTTTCATACCTTGCGCAATTGTCTCTATCGCACGTCCTGTCCAGGCTTATTAAAGATGCCCTGTTTACGACGCCAAAGCCCAGTCATCTCACATTTAAATAACACAATTGGAAAAGCAAATTCTCTATTGGGCCTCTTTATCTCGGTGATGAGGGAGGCACTGAAGCCTGTCATAATGAGACTATGTCTCTTTGCTTAATGCCTTTTAAAGAGCATCTACCCCTCCTTCTCATTCACTCTTTCTCTCTTTCGCTCTCCCTCAGTCTCTCACCCACTTCTTCCCACCCTTAGGCCAGCTTTAATAATAGGATAAAGTTCAGCAAATTGATCCAGTCTCACTGGCTTTGGGGATGAGTCAATAACAAAAGTGTCCCGCTCAGCAAAGAGAGAGGGAGGATGGGAGAGAAAGACCAGGTGTTGAACCCCTCGAGGATGAGTTTGTCTGAAAGAAAGAAGGATAGATGAGGGGGAATCAATTTTGAGTCACGCTCTTTTTCTCACTTGAAGATGTTAAAAATTCCTTCATCTAAAAGTGGAGCTCCCATAAGATGTATTAGATAAGGAGGGTCCAATCTCAGGGTTGTTATAGTATGGAAAATTTCATTACGCTTTTTTTTTTTTTGCTTTTAATATGAAAAACAACAAAAAAGTTATGTTTTTAAAACATAAAATATGTTTTTAACATGAATTCCATAAAAATTATGGAAGTGAACTAATCCTTAACAAAGATAACAAACGCACAAAATGCATATGATACAGAACATAATTTCGATGAGGATAAAACAGCGCTTCGAAGATATCATCAGAAGAGCACAACCTATAGGCTGCACTGTGTACAGAAATGTCCAAAGACTCAGGAGACCACCGCAGGAAAAACAGCAAATGTCTCTTCTTCTGTGCCGCTTTCACCTCAGCCTCTGCTCTATTCCTCTACTTTTTGTTTCTCTCTAAATCTTTCTTGTTCTCTCTGTCTCCCTTTCAGTATGCAGGTGAGGTTGAAACCCAGCTGGACCTTGTATCTAGCTTCAGTCAAATCTGACTGCCTCCTCTGTGCTGTGTTTAACAGAAACGAGGCCCAAATATATCCATATATCCCCAAGCCTCTGCCTTTCTGTGTCAGTCACGCTGCCCCTGCAAGGTTTTGTTTGTTTTTGGTCTCTCTACACTTTTGAAAGAGATGAGGAACAAACACTTCAACACTGTGGTGGGATCGGAAAACAGGCCTGCTCTTATACTATTAGGGATGTAACCGTATGAACATTTCTTATCACAGTTATCAGTATTTTCACGGTATTGTTAAAAAGTACCGACACATAAATCACTTCAAGTTTTATATTTAAAAACCAACAAACAACAAATAAAATGACTGTTTGTTTGCATAATCACTAAAACAACAGTTCAGATATCTAATATAAATGTTCAAATAAAGCTTTGAAAAAGTTTCATAAAACGGTTTTAATGATAATTAAAATATGAAACAGTAATGCTAACCCTGGAAAATTTTATCATGATTTATCGTCAAACCGGTAATCGTTACATCTCTATATACTATATATGTTATTAACATGAGGTTAATAAATCAATTAGAATTTTTGATAGTAGATACTATCATCACACAATCTCTTAACTCAGCAAAAAGCAAATGCACAAAAGCTCATTAGAAGAATGCACATGAGGATATGGGTAAATTGTAAACAATCTTAGAGAACATTGCTTGAATGAACCAAAAGTGCTTTAAGAGTTTGTAGAAGGTCACACAATATGAATGAAAGATGTTACACTTGTATGCAATCTATCATGTTAAATAGAAGGCCCTAATGGATGGTCCTAATAGCCCATCTCCAGCTTAACGGTTAAACATAGCCCTGCTACCACTTCTCAGTCATGTGACCCTGCATTTGGGCTGTTCCTCTCTGCTTATTTTCCAACTCGAGAGCTTTTTTCCACCCCAAAAAATAATGGAAGATGAGAGCAAATGCAGAAAAAAGCACTTAAGCTAAACAACAGGCTGATGGCTGAACTTATTTTTCCCCTTTCATTAGTATTTTCTTTTGGTTTTTGGAACACTTTGATCACTTAGCACCATGTTTGGCACTCAGCTGGCTAAATATGAGAAGCCATTTGACTTCCAGAAAATTACTACATTTTGCTGTGCTTCAACAATGGGTTGACTTTGAAGAAAATGTACACTTTGTTAAATGAAGCCTGAGGATTTTAATGAAATCATACACCGAACAACATGAAAAATAAAGCTTTTAACAAGAAAAAGAAAAGAAAAAAGGTTGTCTGTCTTTATTTCCTTCTTGCACTTTATAATCCAAACATGTACAATTTCGATAAGACTATTAAAATTTATATCCCTTAACTGCCTTTAAGCTCTACAAAGGAAAAGTTATAATGTCGGAGAGATGCCAGTCACCGTCTGTTTCATTGTATAGACTCCTCCTTTGAATATTTTTTTCTTAGATAAATTAACAATTACTGAACTTTGTATCACAGTCCAAAAAGGCAAACTGTCATGCACAGCAGATAAACAAGTAGAATACTGGAAAATTAAATGTTCCACTATCCATTTTTTTCTTCTTTCTTTATCACATTGTGCACATTGACCCAGCAGACTCTGTCAACATTGTTTACTTTCCTTGAAAGGAAGCTGCTGTCAAAGCACCAGAAACTTATTGAGGTGGCAAAACAGCAAGAACAACATCAGAGAGTCTAAATACAACTCATCCCTCTGTTTGAGAACACTGGAACACACAGCTGTATAGAAGTGCCAGTTTTACAGCAGTATTTTGTGTATACAACCCTCAACTATATTGGAGTACTGGATCCGCATTACAACTTGAAAACTATGAAGACTTGCAACTGGATTTTAAAATTAGGGGGGTTTTTTGGACAGTATAACATGAATTTTTAAATAATAGCCTATAATGTATTAATTGTAAAGATGTAGAAAGCATAGCAACCTATATCATTTATAAACTTATATAGAATTTTACACATTTTTTTTATGATCTGCTAAATGATGCAATGATTTAAAATATCTGTGCTATCATTAACAACAATTATCCATTAATCCTAGATTTTCAAGTCATAGATTTCTACACTGCTGTAATGTCTTTCCCTAAAATCTAAAGTCTAAAGCAAAGAGTGGATTCAGAAACCACTTGTCATTACACTGCTAACATTCTACAACTGTAGACAAGAAGAACTGAACACACAACTGTACTGGAGATTTCTTGACTTTTTTTGTAGTCTAAAACTTATTTCTACTTCCACTTGTATGGGACTTGAAGATACTTCAGATAAATATTACATTCTATATATCTTCACACAGGATTGACTGCTCAAATATGACAACTTTTCACATTTGTTTAGCCTTATGATCACTGAATAACAGTAGAGGTGGATTTTGGATTGCAACAACAGAATGACTGGAATGAAGAGGAGGACTTGGAAAGAGTCTTATGTTGATCCATTTTTTCCATGAAACAAGATACTCAGAGGACTGACAAATATGAGAAAGGCTGCACTCCTTAGAGGTTTTCCCTGCACCTATTTGACGTTAATCAGTGGGCAGATGTAGAGCTAACACAGTTCCAGTTCACAGATGACAGCTATTGATGTAAGTATCCTGTGATTGTTTCTAATTATGAGTCACCATCACTGCCTGGCCTATAAAGAACTCAGCTCCACAAAGAGGAGCAGAGAAACTGACTCCCCTGTCCCAGAAGAAAGGCCAAGCAAAAGGAGGAGAAGAGGTCCCAAATACAACTCTGAGAACAGCCACAATCTTCACACTGTCAAGACTGTTCATTATTGAATTCAAAGCATAATTATGGTATCACGTGGTGTCTGTTTTCTATCTTTGCAATCTCACATCACTCATTAGTGATCATCAGAGAAGCCAGTACAAACTTCTGGGGTGAAGCAGAAGATGACTATCCTTTAATCCAACTATCATTATCTATCAAATACATATCTACCTTAACCATCCACTTCAACATACAAGGGAAAACAATTATTCATCCATCCATCCATCAGTGAAGATCTCTCTATACACATCCATCTACAAATCCATCAGTTCATCCAACCATCCATGCACCTACCAACCTGTCTACCCATCCATCCTTCGACAGTATATATTCATCATTGGTTAGATATTCCATTTCTGACCATCTATCTACCCATCCATCCATCAATCTGTCTAACCATCCTATTTATCTGTCTAACCATCTATCTACCCATACATACCCATTCACTCACCCATCCATCAATTAGGGCTGTGCAAATAATCGAATGCAATGATCATGTGCATCTAGTCAGTAAAGCCGGTTCTGTGATTAGTAGTAAATCTCCTTCACATGCTTTCAAATGGAGCGGCATTTAATACACAGAGCCGTAGTTCCCTGACAAGCTACGCAATATCGAATGCAATTCATGAACACTTTACTGACTACATGAGCATGATCATCGCATTTGATTATTTGCATAGCCCTACCATCAATCCTTCCATCAATCTACCCATCTATCCACCCACCCGTTTACTTGCCAACAGAGACCTATCCATTCATCTACCTACCTCTCTACTCATCCATCTATCCCTCCCTCCCTGTACCCATCCATCCATCTTCCCTTATATCTACTCATCTATCCAAACATCCATCTACCCATCAGTCTACCCATCTACCCATAAATATAGTTGTACATTAACTTATCTATACATACATCCAACAAAAATATAAATATATACACATCTCGTGCCATCAAAAAAAAAAAAAAAAAAACACACATCTGTAAATATACCCATCCATCCAGTATATTAATAACTGCTGGTGCTTAGAATAACTTCATACAGCTGAGTAACAACTGAAGTGAATGGCCTTTAGGCAGGTTACATAAAGCTGCTGTCTCTCTAACTGACCTACTACTGTGTTCAACTGTCTTGACAAACTTGTCAAATTTCCATCATAGTAATAAGAGGCACTTAGGAGGCCTTTTTAGAGCTAAAACAAAACTTCCGTCTGATGCTGTCAGTGCACTGAGCCCAACAATCTCCCCAAACCCATGGAGTGGTCAGTTCTGGAGAGATGTGAAGCAAATTTGACCTTTATGGTGCACTAACTACCTGAAGCCCAGCCAGTGAGCGGTCAGATTCGATACATTTCAGCACCCTGCACCCACGTCCTGTTGCCATGAGTGACCTTTTTAAACCAGCGCTGTCACCACGCGACAGATTAATCTGAGTAAAACCCAGCAGCTCAGGCATCCTCCACCCTGCATGACACAACGCACGCTGACCTTTTCTCTAGGCCTCTCTCTCTTTCTCTCCGATCACTCTTCTCCTCTCACACACCCTTATCTCACTAGCCTGTATTTCTGTAGCTCAGCCTACATTTGTCTCGTCCTCGTGTTTGTACTATGACAGAGAGACACATAGAGAGTGTTACTGTGACTCACTCTTTTGACATCTCGGGTGCAGATTGGAGGCAGATAACACTGATGAGCAACACACTGTTTCACTTGGATTAAACGTCAATGTTACTCCTTTCAGTAAAATCTGGCCAATCAGTGCAGATTCTCAGGGGTTATTTGAAGTTGTTCTAAGTCATCTAAAATAATATTTTAAAAAAATACATATGAATATAATTCAAAATCGTAACTTGACTATGGTCTGAATTTATTTTATTTATTTATTTTTTATTGTATTACTTTTTTTGAGGGCGGGGCATCTCAGATTAGATTACATTTTTTTTTTTTACCATTCCAGACTCATGTAAATAATAAAATGTAAAATGTTTCGGTGTTATATCCTTCTCACATTGAATTCAGATTTGAATTCAATGACAAACTGACAGTGTGAACAGTCCTAAAGAGTGCATGCAAAGAAGAAAAAAATCAGCCTTAGAAAATAAATGGTCCAGCATAAATTTCCAAGCTGGTCCAAGTTAGTTTTTGCTGGTTTGATACTGAAAAAAGGAAACAACACCAGCATCCAAAACTTTGTAAAAACTAACCCCCCCCCCACCTCCATAATTGACTGTAAGCTTGCATTTATTTTCAATGCAATGCCCACATCTCAAAATCTCACAACCAGTGGATAGAACCAACTCTCCAACTCCCGTTACACTCAAATGTACATTACAGCATGGATGAAAAGATTTGTAATTAGTTACTTTTCAATCCAATTTTAAAAACAATGTCACGAAGGAACTAAATGCTCAAACCATTTTCACAGGGCAAAACTGATGACAGTTATAAGATGAAGCAAAATGTTGAAAGCTTTTGATGGGAAGAGATAGTCTGTTCCTTCTGGGCTTGAATGCTCAAAGCATCCACAAATAAATAAATCCTGATGTGTCATCGGGTAACTTAAGCAGTAAACTCGCTTTGAAGATCTGACACACCAACTTCTGATACCTTGTAAGTTAAAAAAGAGAATCGGCAGTAAGTTTACCTCTCTGGCCGCTGAATATCAAGGGAAGAGGGGTCGAGCCAGCAAAGGAAATAGATAGAAAAACTCCACCCTGTAACACAATGCTTGTAAGAAGTGATGGCCTTTGAAGAGGGGGAGGACGGATCCCAAGAGAGGAGAGGGAGATGAGCTTGGGAAAACAGAAGTTGCTTTAAAAGTTTCAAAGCAGGCACTAAAAGAGCAGCTTCCACTTTTTCTCTATTGCTCTAACAGAATTCACAACCAGAACCAAACAAACAAATCATCCATCCTACAACACCACAGTCCATATAAACCCATAGCTGGCACCACTGAAGAAAGTCACCGCCAACATAATAGCATCACTCCTTGGCTTTGAAAGTCTCAACACTCTTTGTTTAATTTCTCATGCAATAAATCAATCAATAAATGAATGGCACCTGTACACAGCTAAACCTGATGACAGTATGGAAATGGGAGACAAGGATCCAAGAAAGTAATTTCAGTGAAAGCATAGGCCTCATGGGCAAAGTTGATTTGAGTGAAGGCTCCTCTGTGCTTGACCTACAGGTTAAACACCAATCAAGCAGAGATGGCAGTAATCAGACATACAGCACCTGTCACTGCCTGCTGCTCTCATCGGAAGCACACGGCAGCACATGTTGCAGATGCAAACACCGTGCTAACAGCCACCCAAAATATTGAGGTTACTCTGCATGGTATCAGTTGCTGAAGTATGGCTGCGGACCAGTGTTTTCTTTCCTGGTGACACTGCTCTGCTGCAACTAAATTTTATACCAGCAAATGTGAGCTTGCAGTATGAATTGCGTGTGATGCAACAGCAATGTGGCATACCATAAAATAAATTAAAGACAACACCTTATGCTATTGCATTGTATTCGCTAGATGCTCTCGAACACAAAAATGCAGAGTGCGTGACTGACTGGCTAAGTTACCAGTGTGAATCAGTCTTCATTGGATGAACTCACTGAATCAGTCACAGCCTGATTACACTACCATTTAAAAGTTTTGGGATGGTATGATTTAATGTTTTTGAAAGAAGTCTCCTATGCTCACCAAGGATACAATTATTTTATCAAACCACAAAAGAACAAATAAATAAATAAATAATGTGAATTACTATTACAGTTTAAAATAACTTTTCTTTTTTTCATATATTTTAAAATGTAGGCTAACTTATACCTGTCATGGCAAAGCTGATTTTTTTTATCCTTGATCCTTCAGAAATCATTCTAATACACTTTGGTGCTCAAGAAGTTTTTTCTCATTATTGTGAAAACTGTGATATACAATTTCATGATTTTATTTAATTAAAAATAGAGTTGATTTGAAATGTAAATCTTTAGTATTGTTATAAATGCATTTACTGTCACTTTTTTTTCAATTTATTACATCCTTGCTGAATAAAAGTATTAATTTCTTACTAACCCCAAACTTTTAAACAGTGGTGTAAAAACATACAAACGTATTACAAACTCACACTCATATTTATTTAAATTAACACTGAACAATATTTAAATCATAAATACAAAAAAGCTACATAGAAAGTTTTAAAAAAGAAAGAAAATAGAAATTATGTGTGCTAAACTGCAAAACAATACACTGGAAATACACATACTTTTATGATTCAGGGACAGACATTCTTTGTCTTCCCACTCTTTCTATCTCTCTCAAACTGTCATCCACGTGTTAGTGCAAGCTAGCGCTTATCACAGCTCACGTCAAAGAAAAGTCAAGGAAATTGATTGCTATTTAAGACTCAGTGGTATTTTCCTGTGGGTAATCTCTGGCACTCTCCAGCAGTTGATTTTGATGAAGTGGCTGCTGCAGTCCAGCCAGGAGACAGTAGCTGGAATGCAGAACGAGGAGCGTTCAGGGGAATATGACATTGGTTAGGGAATGAGCAATATCTGGAATTAATGTTCAGCTATTAGTGCTGTTCAGTTTGTGAATGAAAAGGACACAGAACATTTGTACTATTAAAAATGAATCTGTCAAACTGGTCAGAGCTTGGTCAGTGAGCTCATTATTATTTACAACAAGCGAGCTCATGTAGAGGGCCATTACTGACTTGCACCAAGTCTTCATTGAACCTCTCAACAGAAGCACCATGGCATGCACAATAAAGATTTTGAAAGAGAAAAGGAATTTCATATTTACCAGAACATAAGTCACATTTTTTTATCTGAAACATGCTGCAACTTGTAATATTGCAATATAATGCGATAATATTATGCATGCAAAACATGTGCAAAACACATACAATTGAATTGTGCTGAATGAGAGAGGTAAGAGTTCAGAAATGTATTTGTGAGCAGAAATTTACAATTCCCACATGCACATATGGTCGGCTTCGCTTGTATTAAATGTGTTAAGTCTTTATTTTCCAGAAAATGCAGTAAGAGTTAAATTAACGTTATGAAATTATTTTATAAAATTTTCATTATTTTATAAAGAAATAAGTTATAAAATCAAGACAATTAACAAGAAAAATACTGAATTTTAAAGGTCACTAATCAAACCACCAAGATTATCAATTATTTCAGATAAAAAAAAAACTTATATAAAGAGCCTATATGTGGCCTTTAAAATGAAATACAGCTGCACTACTAATAAAAAAAAAAGATTTATTCTATTCATTAAATTATTCTAGAAATTCAGTTGGTATACTCTGTGAACCTCTACCACCCTGAGGCCTTAAATACAAGATGGCAGACACCAGACCTGCAGTTCACAGTGTGCTTCCAGAAGCACAGCTGAATATACTAAACCTCTGGAGAACATATGGGCAAACTAAAGCATTTGATTGAGATCAGCTAATTAATGAGCACCAGACAGCCCATTGTTCATCGGTTGTGTCTAGAAGCTGCACCATCTGTTTTTCCCACATAGTCCACAAGTAACGTCATTAAATGACATTTGACTGACACTTCTTCTAAAGAACATCTCCACATTTCAAATAACCTATGTGTGAACAAAGCTAAAATTATTTTTTAGACATGTCAGGAGATGCTTTCATGCATCCATGACGTGTCCCTTATATTGTGCTCTTGTCCTTGGAGTAACTGGAGTCAAATCATTAGCCACATCACATAGTTACACAATGATCTCATTAAGCCATTCTGGACATGTTTCGTGTAACCAGGAATCACTTAATGCCTAAAACTTAGCAAGTTATAAATGATATTTTGCCTAATGAACAAATTTAGCCATTAACAAAACTGTGCTCATAATCGGTCCACAGCCAATGTTTATACAGTAATTACTATAATGAATCGCCCAATATAATGGCTAATTCAAAATCACTGGGCATTACTCCACTGGGTTGTTTAAAATATAACAATGGAGTTTTTTTGCAACGAGTCCAACACTTTAAGACATGATGGGAAAGGATGCATTAATGAGTCTGCCCTACTCCCTCACACACACACACACACACAAGTTTTTGCAATTAAATGTGAAATACAACTCAATCCATCAGATGTTATTTCTTGATTATTACCCATTATTTCCCTCCCAGAAAGAGTAAAACTCTAATGGCAATTTGCAGTAATGTTACATCCAATAACTCTTGCTTTCTCTGTTGGTTGTATCAATGGATGTTGTAATTGGCATTTTACTCATAGCTGATTGATTAGAACATAAAGTAACAAGAAAGGAACAATTATGTCAAGGAGACAGATGAGCACGCTCAATGGGCCAACTCGGATTCTGCTGATTTCTGGGAATCGATCCCGCCCTCTTCCCTCGCCGGGTGACAGTCTCGCCTATAACTCACTTCTAGCCTCTTGGGTTCCTTCAAATACCCCAGCAAGGCGATATGTGTGCGCCTGGGCTTTAGGTGAACCGTGACTCCTGTGTATGACAATGACTGGTGTGCTGTATGTGATTGTAGGGTTAATGGTGTGGCCACGGAGCTGTCCAAGGTGCTGAATGAGCTCTATTTGTGAGAATCCCTGCAGTAAAAAGAGATTTACTATTTGTGCTCTGTGTAATACGGGCAAGAGCTAGAGAGAAACGGATCATGTAGGAAATATTGAGCAAGCAGAAACTGTTCCAAATGCTTTGCAATACTTGTGAAGCTTTTTTCAAGGAAAAAAGTAGCATGATACTGAGACACTTCTGTCTAATGTACATGCATGATTAGGCTACAACAAAGCTAACAAACATACATAGATTTTTACATTCACCTGTGACCTGATGTCATGCCGGACATGACAGATTTCTGGTACGCAAAACAAGTACTTTAAAGGAATACCTTAGCTTATTGCCGTTACTGTGACAGCCAACAACAGCACAGCTTAACCCTCTGCACATTTTTATATTTAGTTATATTGAAAAAGTTTCAATTCAGTCAATCTTTTTTACCTCGTTTTAACATGGATTTCTATGGAGACTGGCCGTTGCTGTTGGGCAAGATGGCAGATAGCAGCAGCGGCACATAATATACACGTTAACTCCAAGACATTTATTTATTAAGCCATTTTATTCCTTACTGTTTTATTAACTGTGGAAATTCATCCAGAGAATGCATGACATTTTTTTTTTGTAAACTGTTAATTGGTTTTGTAATAAGTGGTGATGATGATGAAGATGAAGATGGGTTACGACCACTCGTACTGGTACTTTCTACTAGTTCTTTTGTACTGAAGTATCGAAGGTTAAATGTGCAATGCTGTCTATGTTGTATTACTGTTATGCTGACTAAAGAGGTTGTGACTGCTCACTTTTAAGGGAAGATGAGGTCAAGTTTGCGTAGTTTGAGAAAAAGGATTAGTGACTAAAAATATTAAAGGGTAAAGCTGTGATTAAGGTTCAGAGAGGCAATGAATGTTCGAATGAACTGCAAAATCTCCTGTCAATCAAGCTCTCTGCAAATGGTCAATTCTCACTATTCACTAATTGCTTATTAGCATGCATACTACTAGCATATTGGCTATTTATTAGTACTTATAAAGCATATATTCTGCAAGAACATATTCTTCATCCCTAATCCTACCCAATACCTAAACTTAAAACTACCTTACTAAGCAGTAATTAGGAGTTTGTGGCAAAAGTTGTAGTTAATAATTTGACCATAAAATAAAGTGTGACCATACTTTTTCGTTGCACCATTAAACTTAACAGAAAACATAAACTAATTATTTATGAAAGCCTTCGACCAGAAGTAATAAAACAGCAGATTAATTAAACTGCATCAATAAATGCAATTTTTTTACCTGATAAACTTAGATTCTTTAGACAAATATGATGTTGACATTTAGACTTGTTTACTTTTCAAGAGTGACAACATTGAATAAATGACTTGTTAGCAGCATGAACCCAATCAAAACAGTGTGTGCATCAGTCAATGAATTTTTTTTTTTTTTTTGGTGTCAGTATTTATTTATTGCTATCAATTTTAAATACATTTTCTGGATGTTATTTTCATGCTTATGTTATATCATGCATTTCAGTGGAAACACATGAGATAGTTACATAAGTTACACGAGGCAAAAGTTACATTCAACAATAACTGGATAAACTGACATTTACAGCATCTCAACAACCTCTGCGCACAAATTTGAAGGCTGCTATTTGATCATTAGGTAAATGCTGCATTGCTTTACAGAGAGCTTACAACCTACTAGCTACATTATGCCTTAAGAACAAATGATGCAACCAACTTAAGAGAGTTCCTTCAGTGTAAGGGTAAGACTATAGGCTATTCCCACCCATTTTATCATTGCTTAGAAAAGTAGCACATCTAACCTCAACAAATTTGCACAATTAGAGGTATGATTCATGAATATCAGGATAAATTAGTTATATTTAAGCTTAATATTTACAAATAAGATAAATAATAGCCATGCTTTCCTCTGTATTAATTTTTTTTTTTTTTTTTTTCTGAAATTAAAGCAGACAACCAGTACTTTGTGTTATTTTGTCACAAACAAACCAGAAAAAAAAATCTCTTCAAAGAGACTGCACAATTTTTCATATTAAATCGACTGGCTTTCAACTAAAAAGCAGACGGATGGATCAAAGAAATGTCATTTTCAGTTGTTTTTAAAAATAAGTAGGGCAATAATTTCTGCTCCTCCCCTGTGCCTTGATCTAAAGGCTACCATAAAGCAAACCTGTTCAGCACTGCACCAATCAAATACATTTGATTAGAAGACCCTCTGTGTTTTACAGCACTGCCTAAGTTAAAAGTAATGGAAAATAAAGTCAATATCATTGGGGTGAGGGGAAAAAAAGAACAGAGACTTCAGGACCAAAGTCCACGCCGTAGGGAGGAAACATGAGACGGCTGCCATTAATGACAGAGTCAATAGAGCAATAATACCCATAACAAGGTCAGAGCCGCACCAGAGCGTACGATGCTGGCAAGTGTCCGTGCCGCCCCACAGACACTGATGAGTAAACACTGGCCTGGTCTGGTTTTTCATGTTGTGCCTGACCGTCAATAAGGACGTGATGGATTCTGTGTGGCTCTGAACACTGGGCGGGGTGAGGTAATAAATAAGCGGCCCATCAAAATAAAGGCTCTGGACGCTGATGCAATTACAGAGCAATGTCCAGTTAAACCTCCAGCAATTAACATGCTACCAGAGCACATGATGCAGGGTTTGTCCACCGGTCCATATAATACACGTCTGTCGATGCAAACTCAATAGGCTTAATTAAACGGCTCAAAAACGTTGTCAGCACAGGAGGAGGAAAGAGCGGTGGGGCTACATCTAATGTCCGTCCAGCAAATGAGTTCGAAAATATGGAAGTACAGCGCTGCTCCCTTTTCTAATTAACTCCCAGCAAACCTAATCAAACACATTCTATATGTGTGTAATTTGTTTCTTTTATTTTTTGTATCCGTTCAGCACAGTAAAGTTAAGTTGTTAATGGAAAAGACGACCTGAAACAGAACTGCTTTGTGAAGATGCAGCAAAGCGTTAAGATAAAGTGTTACTCAGGTATCTGGTGTTAACTACTTTTAAAATGCAGTCTTAAAAAATAGATAAATAAATAATAATAGGCCACAACAGCCTAACAACAACAAACAAGCATTGTGTTTACAACTTAATTGTAAAAAAATCTGTGGACTGTAGGATAATGATATGTCCGTGTTCAAAGATATGGAAATAAAACAAACACTTTTAATCGAGTTATAACACTGTATAAAACCACTGACCAGGATGACTACCATGTATGTCACTCAGCAACCGTAGGATGACATCAAGTGACCTACAAAAATAATGGCAAACGGCAGCTGGGGTGAGATGCAAGGCAAGAATGGTTCAAAACAGGCTCCTAGGGGCAGGGCAAAGCCAGAAAAAAAGCCCTTCATCAGTGAGAAGCAAAGAAGAGCCAGGCTGAGGCTTGCAAGGATTGGACCATAGAGGACTAGAGTAAGGTCATCATCCCTGACGAGTCCAATTTACAGCTTTGCCCAAAACTTGGTCATCTAATGGTTAGACGGAGACCTGGGGAGGCCTACATGCCACAGTGTCTCGCACCCACTGTGAAATCTGGTGGAGGATCAGTGATGATCTAGGGGTGTTTCAGCAAGGCTGGAATCGGGCACATTTGTCTTTGTTAAGGCGCATGAGTCAAGCTACATACAAAGTTGTCCTGAAAGAAAACTTGCTTTCTTCTGCTCTGACAACGTTCCCCAAATCTGAGGATTGGTTTTTCCAGCAGGACAATGCTTCAAGCTGCACAGTCAGGTCAATCAAGGTGTAGATGGAGAACACAGCACAATCTCCAGACTTGATCCCCACTGAAAACCTCTGGAATGTGATCAAGAGGAAGATGGATGGTCACAAGCCATCAAACAAAGCCGAGCTGCTTGAATTTTTTTTGCACCAGGACTTGCATAAGGTCAGCTAACAACAATATGAAAGTCTGGTGGAGAGCAAGCCAAGCTGCATGAAAGCCATGTTAAAGTTAAAATATTAGTATTGTGGTGTTTTTTTAGAAATGAATATGAACTTGTTTTCTGCCATTTTCTGCAAATAAATGTTCTAAATCACAATATGTTTAGGCCTATTTGGAATTTGGGAGGAATGTTATCAGTAGTTTATTAAACAACGTTCATTTACTCAAAAGAGTATTTCAAGTGGAGGTCAGCAGATGCTTGTTTAGAGGTGAACCGAAGGTCTGACATGAGCCGTAAAAGGGTCATCATGACTAACTTCTAGAAATAAGCTAGTTTGCAAATATGCAGATTTAAATACCTGGTTAACAACAGCATTAAATGCCTAAAAGCAGACAGAAAGAAAAACTAAGAACTTATAAGAAATTATACTTTTGAGTCTGGCATTAATAGGCAAACCACAAAATGTAACATATGGATGTCAATTCTGTCTATGAAAACAGTGTACAAAACTTTTATGAATGTAACTTTTGAAGGCTGCAGTATACCAGGTTTATGACAGACTGCAAATAAGTTATAAAAACTCTCAGCACTGCAGCAGGGTAAATCAAGATTTACGAGTATTGTCTTATTTATAGTATGACGTGAATTCATCACCATTGCCATGAGTCTCATTCCAACGGCTGACTATTTTGCCAAAGCAAAATGAAGTTATTTTTCAGAAATGCTTATAAAACTTAACCATCATTGTAAAATCGGCAGCTGTTTTACTGAGAAATAATAAATCAGCAAAGTACACAATAAAACACAGCCTGTATATACTGTATTTATAATTCTGCTGTGCTGTGGTTTTATTGACATTAGTGTAATGGACTCATGCAGTTAGCTTTCATCAGAGATGGAAACAGGTGTTTGGATTTTCACAGATAGTTCATCTTTAGGGTGCCACAGTTAAACAGCTTTGATCTACAATCTGCACACAATCTGATCAGCATCAATCACTCAGTTTATCTCCAAGTTCTCCTCTCCATTACTAGAGCATTTTATACTTCAACTTCAACCATTTCTCTTTTAGATTCAAATCAGCATTTGGCTCGAGAGTATGAATTGAAGGAACCTTGCTCATTCAATTCAGCTCATTTTTCATGACTTTGTCCTTTACAAAGTCAAAAGCTCTGTAACTCTCTTGAGAGATGAGTGAGCACAATAGGTTTTGTGCTTTGATGATTACTGAGAATTAAGGAATAAAGAACATAAAAATGTGCCTACGGCACAAAAGAGTTTCATTCTTGAGAGACTTCTACACATACAGAAACTATACGTGTTAGAGGTGTTAGGCGATATAACCAAAATATTACTTCATTTATATCCCAGAAATGGACATTGTTGCACAGTGTGTCATGTTTTATTGCAAATTAAAGCCAAAAATGTTTTATATTTTAAATATTTAAGCCTGCATTTGGAAAAAGAAGAACAAGTAAAAGTAAGAAGGTAACAAAGGCAACAAAGAAGCAGAATGTCTGGTCAAAATAAATGCAGCCTTGGTGAACAAAAGACTTACTGAACCCAAACTTTTGTATATTAGTGTGTAATTGTTTGGTTACACTTTATTTCGATAGTCCACTTTAGACAATCTACTAACTATAAGTAACTTTGTAACTACACATCAACTACATGTCAACTAATTCTCATTAATTTGTAACTACACGTCTACTAACTCTAAGTAGGGTAGGTTTAGGGTTAGAAGAATAAGTTGACATATACTTGTAAAGTTTCTCAGTCAGTATGTTGTATGTTGTGGACCCATCAAAATAAAGTGTTAGAAGATATTAAACAGACAGTCTACTAATACTCTAATGACTGCTAGTTGACATGTAGTTGCAAAGTTACTTACTGTTAGTAGAATGTCTAAAGTGGACTATCGAAATAAAGTGTTACCAAATGTTTCTACCATTATACAGTCTGTGTGTTCAATGATTGCACAAAGAAAAATAATCAAAGTGCATATGTTTCAAAATGTGGCTGACCTTGGCGGTTTCAGGGATTTGTGTACCTCATAAGCTCGATTTGGACGGTAGTTGTTTCTCATATGGACGTCTGTAAAAATAAATTTACATAATCACTGTAGGACAGATACGCCATTGAATCAACTCATCACAAGGTCTAAACTAATCATCACTATCACGTGACAGTCAATATTCTGAGTCAGTTCCTGTCAGCGCCTCAGTCGTTATCTACTTAGAAGAGGGATAATAACTCAATCAGGAGAACGACAATAGATCTTCTCTTACAACACGGGCCGAGGAGAAGCACCTCATGGGTGCAATGTATGGAACTGTTATATCCAACAGGAAAAGGACGAATAAATTAGCTGACACCCTCAGGCCTGCAAACATGGTATCTATACGTGACTGTCCCATGACTCGCGACCATCTGCTTCCTGCCTTTCTGAGCTTCCAACTCACCCTTTTTTATCTCCAACAAAGAACAGAACCTTGCAGGACGATTTTCAACCGATAAACATTCAAAATCATTTGAAGTATTAGAGAAATATACTCCCAAATAATATGCCTTATGTCTTTTATATGATTGATATGTTATTGTATCCAGTGAAGTCTAATCAATGTGTATAACCTTTTTTTTTTAGCAGAGAAAGTAAGTAACATGCGTGTAAACTATGTGAAGTTTGGTCTTGAAAGGAAGCTTATTTTAAATGCAGAATGTTGAAATTAATGAAAAATGCATATTATATACAGTGTTCATAAGGTGACATTTTTGAACAGAAATTGCAGAGATATTCCCCACGTGGAAGATTAAATATTAGGTTAATTTGTGTCCGAAGAGGAACAGTACGGGGCGTAGCTAAAGTCCTGCAACCACGTCCGATTGGAAGATCGCATCGTGGGGATGGACAAAATCAGCCTGCTTAAAACTGAACACAAAGCCTTCGTGGTTTGCTGCTTGCTTGCTCTCTCCAAAACGATCACAGCCATAACATCAGGTTAGTGCCATCCAGAACTACAAACACTTCGTCAAACTTCTGATTGAAGAAAATCTTTAGAAGCCTGAAGCCACGCAAACAGAATCTGAGAAGAACTTCCAACACGTCGTCACTCTCAAGGAACCAGGCAACAGCCAATCACCTGAGGGCGTTCCAAGAAATACGTCAGACAATGACCGCATCAGCAGCCAATCCACAGCCCCGGGATTCCCTCAAGCAGCCATTCAGGAAGCCTGCTGTCAGCTGTCAACTTGAACGCAAGTAGCAAACAAATCACCATCTCTTGCTGAACTGGGCAAATTAATGGCCACGAAGTAATACGAGCAGAATTGTTGAGATACACTAAAGTCGACAAAGATGGTGGACGTCCAAGTTGATAAAGTGTAAATTATTTGAATCAGATCAGTTTAAACAAATCAACCTGAATCTTTAAGATTCGATTCCCCAAAAGCTAAAATAAGAGCTAAATCCTTATAAACCCTTACATCACCTCAATGATAAAACTCATGGATTCGGATGGCGATTTATTCAAAGTGGAGGAGTGAGTTCTGTGATCCTACGAACCTGGTAACGTGCTGCTCACGTGGCCAGTCACATGATTGTCTGAAATTCATTTTATTTACAAATTTATTCTTATTATTGTGTAAAATGTATTTAAAAATACTTATGTAAAATGTATTATTATTATTATTCCAAGCATATTTTATAATGTATAATCCTATTTATTATTTGATTATTTAAATTTCCTGTTTAAAAATAGGAAAATAAAGGGCACTATAGTTGTATATAATTATACGCAATATACAGTCTCTCACAGAAGTGAATACACCCCTCACATTTCTTTTCATGTGACAACACTGAAAAAATGACACTTTGCTACAATGTAAAGTAGTGAGTGTACAGCTTGTATAACAGTGTAAATTTGCTGTCCCCTCAAAATAACTCAACACACAGCCATTAATTTCAAAACCGCTGGCCACAAAAGTGAGTACACCCCTAAGTGAAAATGTCCAAATTGGGCCCAATTAGCCATTTTCTCTCCCCGGTGTCATGTGACTTGTCAGTGTTACAAGGTCTCAGGTGTGAATGGGGAGCAGGTGTGTTAAATTTGGTGTTATCGCTCTCACTCTCTCATACTGGTCACTGGAAGTTCAACATGGCACCTCATGGCAAAGAACTCTCTGAGGATCTGAAAAAAGAATTGTTGCTCTACATAAAGATGGCGTAGGCTATAAGAAGATTGCCAAGACCCTGAAACTAAGCTGCAGCACGGTGGCCATGACCATACAGCGGTTTAACAGGACAGGTTCTACTCAGAACAGGCCTCGCCATGGTCGACCAAAGAAGTTGAGTGCACGTGCTCAGCATCATATCCAGAGGTTGTGTTTGGGAAATAGACGTATGAGTGCTGCCAGGATTTCTGCAGAGGTTGAAGGGGTGGGGGGGGGTCAGCATGTCAGTGCTCAGACCATACGCCACACACTGCATCAAATTGGTCTGCATGGCTGTCGTCCCAGAAGGAAGCCTCTTCTAAAGATGATGCACAAGAAAGCCCGCAAACAGTTTGCTGAAGACAAGCAGACTAAGGACATGGATTACTGGAACCATGTCCTGTGGTCTGATGAGACCAAGATAAACTTATTTGGTTCAGATGGTGTCAAGCTCTGGTGAATTCCATGCCCAAGAGGGTTAAGACAGTGCTGGAAAATAATGGTGGCCACACAAAATATTGACACTTCGGGCCCAATTTGGACATTTTCACTTAGGGGTGTACTCACTTTTGTGGCCAGCAGTTTAGACATTAATGGCTGTGTGTTGAGTTATTTTGAGGGGACAGCAAATTTACACTGTTATACAAGCTGTACACTCACTACTTTACATTGTAGCAAAATGTAATTTCTTCAGTGTTATCACATGAAAAGATATAATAAAATATTTACAAAAATGTGAGGGGTGTACTCACTTCTGTGAGATACTGTATATCTGTATATAATACACATTTTAAAATTGTATTGCATACTTGCTGCTGCCATAATAAAGACCAATTTCGAATGTTTATGTGCTTTTCTTCTCTTTCTGCTCCCAGTCGCTGTGGTATAGCAGCTATGAAGTATTGTTCTTTTAAATACTTTCCAGCATTTCAGAAATAAATATATGCAAATTACACCGAAGTACAACGTTACCTTACAGTGTTCGGGAGTGCTCAAAAAGGGTTTAATCGCTGAATTTTGAATTGATTTATTCTCGTAAACTCAGAAATGTGGATTCGGACTGCAATTAAATTACCACACGACCTTGGTGTTTGTCAAAAAACAGTAGGTAATTCGGCCGGGGATTTTTACAGGGGTGGTGAGAGAAAAACACTGACATCCTGGATTCGGACGGTATTAAAATCACCAACTACCCCCTGTAAATGGTGAAAATCATTTACGTCCCCCTGAGAAACAATTACCGTCCGAATAGGGCTTTACTCTCATAACAGCCTATAGACTCTGTGCACAAGCATGGCAACGAACTTCCGCTGCCGCCAGAAGTCGGGATATCAGTTTCCGGGTTTTCATTCGCGTCGCCCAAAATGTCAGTATTAACTAGATGTTTCAGAGATCTGCCAAGTAGAATCAGCGATGTCCATCGCATCGTTAATGCCTGGTCCCCTGCTCCAATACGCAAACGAAATAAGGGATTCAAACGCATATAGGCCTATCGAGTTATATGCACAAATAGTTTAATCTAATGGGTTATTTTAGCATCTAGCGGCTAAGCTAACGACATGTTCATTTTAGAAGCTTTTCTTTCTCAATTTTAAACGCAGACTGTTCGTTTTTTTGTTTTGTTTTGTTTTTTCTTTTTGGTGATAATTGTATTATCAATTGTATTAAACATCTCCCCCTCTCAGTTTCTAATAAAGATCAGGACACAGGTGATGTCTGTTCATTGTGCTACAGGTCCATGATGAGGAATGCTGAGAAAACTCACAGTTCGGGTGTATGGTGAAGCTAGGATTGATAAACCCACAATTATAAGCTTATTAACGTTACTTTAATAACCCGGCGTTTCTAATGTCCCGGGGATTTTGCCAAGGTAATTCATGTTTAATATAACTCTTAAAGTAGTATGTAATGAAAACAGTGGCTAAAATTGGCAAGTGAGTTTACCTTGCTGGTCCCCATTCGGGTTACTGCATGCATTCTTGTTCATGTTATAATCATATATAACTCGGTGTTCCTGATGTTCCTAGAGATTCAGCTAAGGTCATTCATGTTTAATGTTACTCAAATCTAATGAAAACATTTACTGTAGGCAGGTAAGTGGTGGTAAATTAAGCGTTTTTAACTGGAATGGCTTTTATTGTTGGATATCAAAATGTTTTTGAATAAAAGTGGGCAATACTAGAGGTTTTATTTTATTTATCATTGTTATTGTGTATATAACATCCAATATTGAATATTTAATTGTGCATTACCTTATTTTTGCATTTAGATTGCCTTCGCCTTCATCCCAACACTCATTTAAAGATAGTCTTCAAAAACACTAATAATTTAGTAACAAGTTAAATTATTTGTTTTATTATTTTTTTAGAAAATTTCAGAATATATATTATAATATTGTGATGTTAAATTCACTTACAGATAATATTAATAATTTTAATAACAGGCCATCTGAGTGTACTTAAAAGGGAGCCCAATTTCATGACTATGATTCTTAACAAACAAGGAAAATTTTTAAAAGTACACTTTATAATAATGTAAAATTAAAGTTTCTGGAATAATTGTGAAATTATATATAAAGATGCACTTAAGAGGTTCAACAAAAGTACACATTTTCATTTAATTGCAATTAATGTGCAATTAAGTGTCCAAAATCATCACATGTTGTTACAGTTAAGTATATTATTTTAAATTATTTCCATAATAAGTACTTTAAAAAAAAGTATGCTAAAGTGTTCTTAAATCACATTGAAGCCAAAAATGGCTTTTAATTAATAATTTTAATTCCGAATAAAACACAATCAGCCACCTTCTGTGTACATAAGCAAATAGTAAGAGCTCAAAATGTTTCTTAGCTAAAATATTTGGTCAAAGTATTATTTGCAATGTACGTAAACACAATTGATTTTTAAATCATAAATCACAAGGGGTATTAAGTTCATAAAGTCATATTTTTGGAGAAAAACAGGAGCCTCACGGTGCTCTTTTGTCAGCATTTCCAATGACATAACGCTTCTGATCTCTAACTATGATTTACCAATGAAAGGACACACACACACTCATACACACACACACAGGGAAAAAAAAAACATACTGTCAAACCAGGGAGGTCATCTGTTAACTATATGTTAAACTATGGAATAAAGCTGAGGGCAAGAGGCATTTACAAGTACATTTAAAAAGAAGCATAGTTTTAATGTTGATGTATTGAGGCCATCAAAGTCAAAAGTAGCGTCAATAATAAAAAAGCCCCCTCTAGTAGTTACTTTATCTTGAGTCTTTCATGTGCAGCCATGTGAGGCAGGTGGATGAAGTCTTTAAAGCAGAAGACTGTCTGCAGGTGGACTGACCCGTATATGAACTGAGACTGCCAGCACAACCACAGCACAGTCTTCAGAGGTAACTGCACCACTCAATCACAATAACTCCTTGAAATTGCCATAGGATCTCTCATAGAAATATAGCCAATTCCCACTACTATGTGTGAAAGAGACATACTAACACAAAACATATATTCCTGTCATCTTTCCTCTCATAATACTGCCTCAAAAATGGACAGAAGATGCTCTCAGCTCCATCACTTGAAAAACCTCAATGTCAATGGTTTATCCAAGGGATGAAATCTATGTATTAAGCAATAATTCCAAATTTCATAAATTAAAGTTATGATAAATCAAATTCTTAAACTTGGAGTTCGGGAGTCTTATGGACTGATTTATTTATTTGGTAACACTATACAATAAGGTGTCATTTGTTAACATTAGTTAATGTATTAACTAACATGAACAAACAATGAACAATACATTTATTACACTATTTATTAATATTTGTTAATGTTAGTTAATGAAAATACAGTTGTTCATTGTTTATTCATGTTAGTTCACAGTGCATTAACTAATGTTAATAAACACAACTTGTGATTTTAATAATGCATTAGTAAATGCTGAAATTAACATGAACTAAGATTAATAAATGTTGTAGATGTATTGTTCATTCTTAGTTCATGTTTACTAATGTTGTTAACTAATGAACCTTATTGTAAAGTGTTACCATTTATTTTTATTTTTTTTTTATTAAATTTCATATTTCATTTGTTCATTAATCAAAAAACAAGCTTGACGCTGTAGATTCAATTTGCATCATAATGGAATGGCTTTTGTATAGGGGAAAAAGCTAATTAATAACCAAAATAAATCTCAAGAATAGTATGAATATAAGAAACAAAAACACTTAAAACACACACACAAAACATGGTTTTAAATTAAGGTGACTTGCACAGTTGTACGAGAAACACACAAGAACCTGTTTTGTTAATTGAAGAACAAACTTGATGTAAATATTAGGCCTACATGTTTGCCAAAACAGCTCTGATGTGTCCAGTGGTCTCTGGCACCAAGACATTAGCAGCATATCTCTTAAAGGTAGAGTAGGTGATTTCAGAGGGTATGTATTCATTTGTCTAAATTGTTTTCACAACATCATTTACATCTTTTGTTATCAGATATTTTGGCTCAGATACAGTGTCTGGAGTTTAAGAAATAAAATTCCTGTTTCCCCATGAGCTAAATCGATAACAGGAATTTAATTGCATGTTTTTGACAACCCACCTGCATATGAAAAGGAATTCACAAGGAAACGCTGGTAGAGAACTAAAAATATAACTAATAATCCATGATTTCTCTTTTCATCTAAACTTTAAATTCAAGGTAAGTTCAGACATGTAAAACTAAAATTGGTTTTCTGTCACAACACAGCAGGTGTAGGAATGAGAAAATTACATATCAAAGAAAATGCAGATTAGTAGACTGGATAAATATTTGAATATAACAAAGCAAGTAAATATATTGAGGAAAAACAAGAATGGGATCATAATAAATGATAATACCCAACGCAGCAATATGCACTGAATGAATAAACAGCATCTGAATATCTATGCAAGATCTATCGTTACCAAGAATTCTGCCAATGACTGATCTTCCTCTTCCAGCAGAGAGAGCAAATGGGCGGCACTAACTCTGAGAAGAACAGCCACAAAAAAATCAGAACTGCCAAGTGCAGCATATCCAGGATTCCATCAACTCAATTTATTTCAATCAAACTCTCTCTAAACTTATTCTGCCCTCCCCATAGTTCATTTAACAAGATCCAAACGCTTCCACAGTCCTACTGAAAACAAACACCTGCTTTTTCTTTCATAAACAACACATACGGCCACATGCAGCTACACACACACAAAGAAACACACACAAACAGCACAAGACGCTAGCCGAGGGTGGGATGTACTTTTGAGCGATTAGTATCTCGCCGCAGGGGGACGCAAGTTCAAACAGAAATCTGTCACAGAGCAAATGAAGGAGAATTATGGATCCACAGGCGGTGGCCGTGGACTCCCGACTGAGTGATGTAAGAGTGTGGCCACAGGCGACACATCACAGTCTAGCAGAGACATCCATCACATTTATCACACTTGCATCTCATTACACTCCTGTGTTAAGATGGGAAGACAAATAACCTACAGCCAGACGGTAATAGACACCCACTCAGAAACACTGCAACGGCAAACAAAGTTAAAGCAGAAGTTGCAAAGCATCACATGAGCCAGCACAGAGCGTGGGTAACGTTCGCTCTCTCTGCGCTCACAAATGCACACTAGTGGCATGACTCAGGAATTGCAAACTCTCAACATCCTACCGGTTCAGAAGTCGTCTCGGCTTCAGTGCTGTCAGCTCAGCGACATTCAGCAGAGTGAAACGTGCCTCCTCTGTTCAGTGTGTGTCTCTCTCTGTCTCTGAGTGTGCCGTACCAGGCGGTCTAGCCTAGCCCAGCCCAGCGCAAGAAGCTTCAGTTCAGCTCGGGACAGCTCGGCTAAAAACAGCGGGGGAGTTCGACCACTGATTTCAGAAGTGTGCCGCCTACACTTCACAATCACCAATACTATGGTCAGTTTCACCTTACCTCACTGTTTTACTACCACAGTCAACTGATTTGTCAATATGAGTGTTCATGTGGTTGGCTGGTTTAATTTCAGTGTTAATTAACAAAGCTCACTCAAAAATGAAAATGTTCATTTACTCACCCTAAGATTGTGCTAAACCCTTCTGTTATTCCATGGAAAACAAAAGAACACATTTTGAAGAATGTTCGTGCTACTCTATACAGTTAAAGTGAATGTGGGAAAAAAAAAAAGCTTTAAAGCCATGTTCAGGTTATAACAGAGAACAGACAAATGGCTTAAAATAATTTTGTCCAGATCAATTTAAAATAAAACACTAAAAACTAAAATCAGTTTTAATTTCTACAAAAGAATTTTGGTGCAACAACAGTGTACAGCAGGAAAAATGGAACTGTTAGTGTTAATTAGTAGATTAACTTTAAGGTGAATGCTCCCTTATGACGACAAAGGTAATGTAAATATAAAGATATTATATTTGTTATAGATGTTTTAAAGAAAATCTGACATAGTATCAACGTATAATGCATCCCCAATTGACATCAAACCTGATAGGAGGATGACATGCTATATTTGAATATACACTACTGTTCAAATGTTTGGAGTCAATACAATTTTTTAATGTTTCTTTTAAGGAGTCTATTATGTTCACCAATGCTGAAGTTATTTGGTAAAAAATACAGTAAAAACAGTAATATTGTAAAATATTACAATATAATTTTTAATAATATCTTCATATATTTTAAAGTTTAATTTGTGATGAACTTTCAGAAGCCATCACTTCAGTCTTGAGTGTCACATGCTCCTTTAGAAATTATTTTCATATGCAGATTTGATGCTCAAGAAACATTTTTAATTGTTCCAGAAATAATTGTAATAAGCAATATTATGGTCATTTTAAGACGATTTTATGCCACTGACTATATAATAAACAAATTATAGGATAATGCAAGTACACCCTTTCATTTTATTTATTTAGAAATTTAAATTTGACTTTCTAATTCCAATATTATTATTATTATTAATAAAAGGAATAAAAGTCTAACACAAAATGCTACTTAAAACAACAGTCAGTTTTCTATATTAACTACTGCATATAGCGAGTTAACAGTCACATCAACAACTTTAACTAAAAATAATAATAATTACTATGTTTGCATCCAAACCAGCAATGATAATATTCCTTTGTTGTCAGCATTTTAGTATTACTCGTTAAATACTCAAATTATTAGAATCATTATTACAGTTTTTGTTATAGTTACTGTCCTTGGTGTGGACACTATCTTTGAGCACAACACACATGTAAACACAATGGGCAACATATTGCGTCAGTTATCACGGTTACGTCCACATATCATAAAATAAGTCAATATAGTAATTATTGTGATGGGCCTAGCCGGCATACCAATGCTAAAAACATTTGTGCTGCTTAATATTTTAATATTTACCGGCACCAAACTTTTGAACAATATAGTACATAAACGTGAAGGAGTAACAAACGGTTGAACATGAATCAAACGGTTTCAAAAGACTTGAAGGATACAGCACAAGGTGCAAGAACCACTTTTTAATGATTCTTGGAGCTTAAAAGTATCTATCCCCATTCACTTTAGTTGTATGTACTTCTTAAACTTGTTTTGTGTTTCCTTAAAAATGTCAGTCATGCAACATAACAACATAAGAGTGAGTAAATGAATAGATTTTCATTTCGGGTTAAACCTTTTAACACAAGAGGCATCTGTTTTTAGAGTTGTGTGAAACAGAAGGCAAAATTGGAAGAGTAGAACTCACTAGTTAAGACGCAGATTGGGTGAGAAAGAGAGCTCCACAGCTCCCCCACTGAGACTCATTGGCAGCCACATCCTGTCTCTTCTCCCATCCTCTCTCGATCCCTTTCTCTCCTCATTCCCTGTGATTCCATCACTCCGTCTTCCTCTCCCGAGGAGGGAAAGTGGTTCAGATTAAGTTCCTCTCATCCTCACGAGCAGAGCCCTCTATCCTCTCACATCTTCACTTATATATGTACACCTACTGTGAGAACGGCCTGCCATTACCCCTCCATCTCATCTCTGAGGAATCTCAGATGTACCCAGGTGTTACTGCTCACACAGGTATGCTAATGTGCAGCAATTTTCCTCTATTTCATTGCATTTTCTATTACTCCAGAGACTTCAACAGCCATAGGAAGACACTTCTCTTGAAGTGAAGCAGTCGAAATTGAAAGAAAAACAGCCGGTTTGCTGAATACAGTCCATCAGGCCGTATTCATTCTGCTGTGGAGGTATGGGTCAGACTGGGGCTGTACTCTTTCACAGGAAGCTGAATTTCAAGGGCTCTGTGAAATGTCATCTGGGCACTGGACCTTTAGTGGCTATGATATCTTGAGGGATGGCTCTAGTCTAAAGGTAACAGGGGTTGGCGTATTGTGTAAAAAAGTGCACTTGGCATTTTTTTTTTTTTCTTTGTGAGAGATCTTTTGTGGAGATCCACCTTGAACCACATCGTTCATATAGAGTCAACCCTTAAAAAGAGAGTGCAATAAAGAAAGAGACAGAAAGGTTTCCTATCAAGAGACAAAGACTTGAGACCTTAAGACCCGCTCATAATAGAGCATGTCTAGCTGACAATGACTTCATTTCAAGTGTTGTGTAAGACTGAGCAGGATGAAAAAGATTCAAATAAAGTTAAACATAAAAGAACTATAGAAATGCAATCCCCAAGTAATACAGTGTAGTATACCTGCAAACAAGGTTGCAAAAAAAAATTTCATAGTACTTAATATTTATGGATAGCCCTGACTCTGAGCCTAAAGCAAAAAAGTGAACAGGTTTTAGAGATAAAACAAAACAAAACAAATAAAAATATAATTTAAAAAAACATTATTTATGATTAAAATAATGTTAAACAAAAGATAGAAATATCATATAGAAATATATAAAACATAGAAATGTAATACAGTATAGGTTGCCAAACATTTAAAAAAAATAATAATTCATTCATTAAAATAAGTTATGAAACCTGAAAACAGGGCTGTTGAAAACAAGTCAAAACGAAAAACGAAAATAATACACAAAAAATATCAAATAAATATAATTTGGTTAAATAAAACACACAAAACGTAGATAAAGAGCAGACATACATTGAATATAAAAATATAAATACAAAGCAGTTAACCACTACATCACAGCCCCAATGAGAGCACTACTTGTAAGAAACACAGCATTTGACCCAGAAACTGTCCGATGTAGCTATTTCATAGTGTCTGTGAAGTAAGGAGAAGAATTAAGATTCCAGCAAGCCTATTGGCAGCATACAGGTCCTATATAATACAATATAGAATGTAACAGTAATGGCTCCTGTGCAAGATACACACGTCCACATGAAGTCAAGGACAATCTGTCAGGCTGTGACCCTTGTACTCGAGCCTACAGGAAGTGCCTCCCTCAGCAGAAAGCCTGTGTTACCACCACTGCAGTCCACAGAGTCTGCACAACTTTCAGTCAGACACACTTAAAACTTCCTGCTCCGTTTTAAAGCCTTTAAATCAGCCCACCGACCGGATTGTAATTCTTCTCACAGTCTCATCCCATCTCTATTTGCCGTAATATAACACAGCTCCCACAGCGCAAACCCACTTTTCTTATGCCTATGTAAATACAAAAATAAAGTCACCATGCACTTTTAAGTGCACCCGGTAGAGCTGAACTACTGTGTTGTGCAACTCTGAGAAGCCGTATTGCTTTTACAAGTCATATTTTGCCTAGCAATGTACTCAGGGCATATATATTAACATTAATTGAAATGTACCTTGGTGCACAAAATACGCCAAGCTAGCAACTGTTCCCATCCTAAATTAAAGTCTTGAAGTATTCCAGTGGATTATGGGAATTGATAGGTAATTTAAGTCTACCTCAAGAGGAGTGTTATCTGCTGTTATAACACCTTCCAAAATGAAGAGGACTAAAGAGCTGACATTCATACCCCGCGATCTCATTCAAAGTTCTGTGAATAGGTTGGGAGGTTTCTTTAAAAGTCTTGCGGGATTGTTGAGCACCAAGATTAACTTTGGTTTATTTGGCCGGTTTGCCATCTAAAAGTTCTTAGCCTAATAATTCCACACACATTTCTCTCAAGGCCTCTTTCCACAGCAATAACCATCCAGAAGCTCACGTTGGAGACTAGAGGCCGCTTTTGTTTACTTGAACATACGTCAATGTCACGAAGTGGAAAATGTAAAACCGTACACCGAACCTGCTCATTAAATCCATACAAGCAGGTACGCAGTAAAACCGGCGCAAGTAGTTTAGACATAATAATAGTTTACAACAGAGACATGAGTCTCTTGCTGAGTCACTGGTTTGAGGGACAGGACATGCTAAGTGTGCAGATTTGTTCTCCTGAGTGCATTTCTGCTAGTTGTGATATATTTCTGAGAAGGTCACTATTATAATCTCAAGCAATGTAAATTTAGGCTGAGAGACGGGAAGTGAGAATTAAAGGAACTGTGGTAAATGGGAATGCGAGATTTATTGGGACTAAAAGGAATTCATTTCGTTTTAATATCTCTGAACGGCTCAGGTCAAGCCCTTGAACATTTTAAAGTAGAAATCGAGCCCCTCTTCTAGTTAACACTGCCTCTTGACAAGATTCAATCATAAAACCATATATTTGAATGATAGTTTCCAGTGACAGGGGACTCTATTTATGAGTAAAGCAATTAGAGCAATTATGGCTTGGAGATCATTAGCACCGAGCTGGCAAATGTCCATTCATTCATTATTGCAAACAGTATAACAAAAGATATAATAGGAAAATTAATAATCTGAGCTCAAGTCCCGCCAGCGCAAAGGAGGACATTTTCAGACCGCTGTCTGATTTTACAGAAACCATGTAGCAGAAATGCTCTCAAAAGGAGGAAACGTAAAAAAAAAAAAGAGGCCTTCATCAAAGATATCAGTTGAGGGTAATTATTATTTTATTACCATGTTTAATTTCTGCCCCCCAAAATATTTGGGGGCCTTTTTCCTCCACGGTTGCGTGTGACTAATTGCATAAAGATAAGACAGTTTTATGTGTGAACCCGCCTGCCCTTGTTTATGGTGAAGGGATGACATCATTAGCTTTATTTTGATCAATTTCACACCGTCTGTCTGATTAATAGGGATGCAATTAAACTTAGCACAGCTCTAAATCCAACGATAAATTACAAAAGGATATGTAGAGGAGAGGGTTTCACATCATACTTTTTTCCACGGTGACCAGAGTTGCTAACGTCCACAGGCGCTGAAAGATTAAAGTGATGAAGATTACAATTAAAGCACAACGTATTTATAGGTGTCAGTATGTCGCGGGAATCCAGGGAGTCGCGGAGACGGGGAACTCAACATAAAGGATTTTATTCAAAGCAGACATAAATACATACAACTATTGACGTGCACTATTGACATATATTTGACATCTAACACGGAACACAGACTGGAGGGAACACAGGACTTAAGTACACTGGGGAAAACGAGATAATTAACGACACAGGACTGGATACGAATTAACTAATGAACACGAAACTAGGACACGGACAGGAACTCCAAATAAGTACACAAGAGGAGGGGAAAACCACAGGACGCGAAGACACAGTCTGACATAACCCCCCTACCCTCCCAATAAGCGCGTCCCGCGCCGTACAACATCCAATGGGGGGGGGGGCACTCTGGAGGCCTCCAGGGTGGACCAGGGGACTCTGGAGGCCAAGGCGGGTCTGGGGACTCTGGAGGCCATGGAGGGTCTGCCTCCGAGACCTCGGCCTTCGCCTCAGCCTCTCTGGCCGGAGCCCTACTACCCCAATTTCTTGGGGAAATGTATGGTGTTGCTGGGCAGGCGATCAGGGGTAGCGGGCTCTTGGCGGCGCTCGGGCAGCGTGGGCTCTTGGCGGCGCTCGGGCAGCGCGGGCTCTTGGATGCGCTTGGGCAGCGCGGGCTCTTGGATGCGCTCTGACAGCGCAGAGGCAGGGAGGCACCTTCGTGGCGCAGGCATTGGGGGGGCGCTCTGGAAGTGCAGATTCTTGGAGGCGCTCTGGCAGCACGGAGACAGGGAAGCGCCTTCGTGGCACAGGCACTGGGGGGCGCTCTGGAAGCGCGGACTCTGGAATGCGCTCTGGCAGCGCGGAGGGCTGGACGGGACCAATGGAGACTGGCGGGCACTTGCGAGGGGCAGGCACTGGCGGGCACTTCAATTTCTCTGCCGGCGGCGGGCTTGCCATACACGCGGGCCGTGGCGGGCTTGCCATACACTCGGGCCGCGGCGGATTAGGGCGGGCCGCGGACGGCGGCGCGGGAGGAAATGCCACTGGCGGCGGGCTGGTTCCTACTCGGGATCGGACACTTCCCAGACACCTGTAGACCCCTTCCCTCCAGCACAATCCTGTGGTGTCTGGGAGGTCCACGGGGCGGTGATACGAGACCCCAAGCCGGAACAGGTGGAGGATGGCGTCGTCCAGCGGCATCCTCCCGGCGAGATGGACGAACTCCGCCGCATACTCAAAGAAGGGGAGATCCTCCTGGGCAAGAGCGAGGACGGCAGCGGCGAACTCCATCTCTGTTTGTTCGGTTCCGTGTTCTGTCAGTATGTCACGGGAATCCAGGGAACCGTGGAGACGAGGAACTCAACATAATACATACAACTATTGACGTGCACTATTGACATATATTTGACATCTAACACGGAACACAGACTGGAGGGAACACAGGACTTAAGTACACTGGGGAAAACGAGATAATTAACGACACAGGACTGGATACGAATTAACTAATGAACTATTGAAACTAGGACACGGACAGGAACTCCAAATAAGGACACGAGAGGAGGGGAAAACCACAGGACGCGGAGACACAGTCTGACAATAGGAACAACTTTCAAAGTCTTTTTTTTTTTCCCTTGAGCAGATGAGAAGACTGGGAACAATTAAACACACTAAATTACTTCAAATAACCAAAAGTGATATAACTAACTGAACTAACACTAAAGGGGAAAAGTAATCACTTTGCAAGCGATTTTCAACCAAAACTTATTTTGGTTGGGTTGTATTAGTTTCAAATGCATTTTTTTTCCTTCTACTTGCTAAAGTATGTGTGCCTTTGAGTAATCAGTTTTATCAGCCGTTTAGACCGTTTAATTCTGATGGCACCCATTCACTGCAAAGGATCCATTGGTGAGCAAGTGACGTAATGCTACATTTCTCCAAATCTGATTGATGAAGAAACAAACTCATCTACATCTTGGACGGCCTAAAGGTTAACAAACGTTCAGCAAATTTTAATTTTTAGATGAACTATTCCTTTAAAGTGTACTTCATGATCCGAAGTCCAAAATATTACGCATTTAGCAATGCAAATCACAGTGTATTGTGAGAAAGTTATTTAAATGGAATTACAGCCCCATTGATGCATCCAACCTCATAATAAACCACCATTGTATTTCTTTTTTATTTTAACTGTGTAACTAATTACATGATGATGGCTGCCAAGTGAATAATGCATTAGAAATTATATTGCTCTCTAAAAAGCCAATTTAGCAGAGATGAAACTGTACAAACTTTGACTCAGAATAAGGATTAATGTAGAAGCTTAAAGTACACAGAACAACCAAGAACACTGACAAAGATGGAGCTTAATCTTTTAATTCACCCTCTGTTGTCATTTTTTACCAAGTGTCTTTATAAGAACTAATAAATACACAAGAATATCCAATATAATCATATATGCAGTGTATACACACACATGTGCATGCATTAAAGGCATTTTATGCAGTTTGTTTTCAATTCTTCAATATTTAAAAGGTATGTGTCAACTGTATTGTATCATTTCTTTAGTTACTAGTTTGTAAATAAGCCACAACCAACTTAAATTTTCCAGCAAATTACAACTTTTTTGATTAAAACATTAAAACAAAATCTGGAAAACACTGGCAGAACAATTAGATATCTAAAAATGATTTGACCCAAACATCAGTAAAAATGTATTAAATGTTGAGCCCAGAAAATGATTGACATATTGTAGATATAGTCTAAATATAGACTTAGAGAAAAAGCACAGAAATTTGCATTCCGGTATTGTCAAAAAAGTTAGTCACTGACACTTCTGAAAGTCATGTTTATATGCTGATAATCTTACTATTTATAATACTTTTTAAATCATTTGGCTCTGTTTCATATCACTGTGGCTGCCGTATGTCAGGGGGCTTACTAGAGGGTTTAAAAACAACAAACATACCAAAAGACAGACACAACAATCATTGCATCCGTTCCCTTTTAAGCAGATTCTCAGGAGAGAGTTTTATCTGTACATGACTCCCACTGTTCTGTTATACAATCACATATCACAGACAGCATTTGTTCCACTCAGGTATCCAGTAATCTCTTCATTGTTCTAGCCGCCTTCCTGCACCTCGCCGCATTTGATCAGCTCCTCATGGAGTGCTTTACCCTCACAAATGAAGCTATCTGCCACGCTGCCACAGTCGTCTCCCCTAAAAATGACCTACATCTACCCATCCCTTCACAAATCACACCCCATGCACTGGATTCTTGTTTTTTTGGACACCCCTTCATTTCTAAGCACTTTTGGCAATTTTCTTCACTAAATTGGCAGGTCTGAATGGCTGAAGGAGCAGCGTGAGGTGGACAGGTCTACAGGAGGGGGTCGTCTTCCACACAAACATTATTGTCATCCTTTTCATTTCTCTTTCAGCACGCCGTTGTCAGGAAGCAAACAAGATATCATTCTCCACCCACCTCCTGACGCGTGACCGCAGAAATAAAGCAAGAAACAAAGATTTGACAGACATGTGAGGACCTAATCTTAACGTATGGCATTGTTTCTCATTCCTTTGAGTCATATAACTCGAGGCCCACCTGCTCCATGTGTTCGGACCACCTCTGCAGCTCATGGCAGTGAATGCAGTCTGACAAAGCATGTTGTCAGAAGATAACTACATTACCCAAACTTTCATTTCCCTCACGCCAGGAGTTCCATCACACACAGATGTCTTTCCACCTTACGCACTGCGCAGCGGTCATTTCGTATTCTATATCCATCCCACCTCCGACATTGCCAGCAGAAATGATAAGCTGAAAAAACAACAACAAACCTGACATCTTTAGCGGGGAATCTAGATTGCCATCCTCTGAAGATCTCGTTCATCTTTAGCGTTGCTCTCACAAAGTAACTTTGGTCCACATGAGGCCATCTGTGCTCCATTATGGGCATATTTTTACACCCAACATAAACTTCCAGCATCAACGGGTCAATGCAAGATGAGACTGTCACCCTGTCACAACGTAATGGCAATTCAAAAGCGTCTGAAACAACGCGAGTCGTAAACTCGTGGCAAGTTTAAATAAGCCTATCGATTGTAAATTGAGCAACAGCTCGAGAATGGTGCTTAATTCGTCACGTTTTCCTCAGTTGCAGCAATTACAAAGAAAGCGATCCAATTTGGTGTCGTGACGGCGATAAATAGATCGTAAAGAACGTGATTTAGGCTGACCGGGTGCTGCGGTGCTGTTCGCTTTAACGGCTTCAACAGCCGGGTCGCTTCTAGATTTAATACAGCGGCTGACACAGATGCTCTCCTTCATTCTCCTTCTCGTCTGGCCTGACATGAATACACCCGCTAAATAATAGGTTCACAATGTCTGGAGCTTCATGTTGATGACCTGTCAGAATCGGTAAGAATGCATCATCTAGACAGACAAGGCCGACATGCCAAGTCATTCAACTGAACAATTAGAGATTCATTAAATTTACAGCACTACAGCGCCTTCGATGAAACTCAACAAGGGCGGAGAGAACAAATCGCTTTCGCTTTCGATAACACCAAAGAAGTGTGATTGAAATCAGATTGAACATTTATGCTCATCTTTTCACCAAATAAATCTGTATGGCGAGGCTGAATAGCGAGCGAGAGGCTCGTCATAATAAATCTCAGCTGTTGAACGTCAACTCCTGCGCGCCTTTCTCGAGGATCCAGCGGCGTTCGCCGAATTAGGAGCATCAAGCATCATTCAATCCGAGGCTGTGTCATATTACGAGCCTCTTTTCGCGGACTAATGCCGTTCTGATATAATCTAGGCACTGGCCCAGTGAATTCAGGCCAGCTTGTGGGAAAACAAAGCCTAGTACACCAATGGAGCACAGTTCCAGAGCCCCCATTTAACCAGGGCTCTGTTGGACGGGTGAATAGGTAATTTCCAAATGCCCGATATGGGAGTTGCTGAGGAGCCGTGCTGAAGGGCCCATCTGTTCTTTGCATGTTCAGCCACCATGAGCTCAACTGAGCTGGGTGGCAATTACTATCAAGGAGGTGAAAGTGTGTGTGAAGTGTCCAATTAGGCTTTGTATTTTGGATGATGGCACTGAGGCATCATTGGAAGTTTAGAAGGAAGTACTAAAATGGGGTGCTGATGCTCTCCACCGTCCCATTAATGGATAAAAAGCTAGAGTGGTCTAATGGCCCTAAACATATTGAGAAAACACGCACCGATACATACAGCACACCCACTGTTAAAAGGCCTCTAGAAACAGGCCGGTTTTAACTCCAAAATCCAAAATAATACACCATTCTTGTGAAGAGGCTAAACAGACAGCATTTTATATTCTTAAAGGCTCTTAAAAGCGAGATCTAATCCAGATGGTACAAATGATGTGCCTGCGCGCAGCAAATGCGCTTCAGATAGATAATACCGATTCCCGGCACCATGTCCAAAAGAGCCCCACTTATCTGTCAGACAATCCATTCTCTTGATCTGTCAGCGTGTGTCCCGCAAGGCAGACACATACGCACTCGCAGACGGACACGAACGCGCCGTGCACACACCCATCCGGCAATCATCTCTCTAACTTACCCGCAGGGGTTACGTCAGAACTAACCCTGCTCATTACTTCAGAACAAGCATCGTTAGCAGAAGCCCTCGCGCGCATTCATCAGAGAGCCTCACCTCAGCTTGTTAAGCATATTAAATGTCCGGCAGCAAGGGCTCAATTAGTCCTCTCTGGGGTACGGTGGCAATCAGAAGGATTCCTCTGTAACACTGTGCACAGATCTATGGTCCGTTTAACAAGGCTGGGCAGAGGCTGGGTGAGAACGATGGATTGTAGGGGTCACTGACGGGAAGTTCTCTGCACTGTGCTTCTTCATGTTGATGAGCTGCCCTGCAGAAATCACATCTGTCTCTCCAGCAGTAATGCGCTGACTCTGGGCCAAAGAGGAAAGCGATATCATCCTTCTGTCCAGCCAAGGAGCTCATTTGCCATGGCCTCTCTAATTCACATTGTCACTCTTTCAGCTCAGAGTCAATTCTGGCTGTAGTATAACAGGGGTTTTCAAACACTTTTTAAGGTCAAGGTTAGCCCACAAATGTGACAATCCTCAAGCAGCAGTATAAAACACTGTATGCAATAAAATAGTAACCGACAGTTAATAGTAAAAACTAATAATATAATATAATTTAATATATAATAATAATAATAATAATAATAATAATATATTATAATATAACATAACCAGGGGCATTTCCTCCAAGGAGACAACGGAGGCAGTGTTTCCTCAAAATATTGGAAACGAAAAAAATGCATAGTACAAAATCAAAACAGTGCCAATATTTCAAAATACAACATTAAACTCACTTGTTTTTCTACAGAAATTCTGTCCAACAGCAACACCAGTAGCAGGTGAAGTTACAGCGGGAGTCTGCGACTCTCCTCCCCTGAGCCCACTGAGTTAACAGACATTTACATTTCTAACTAGAAAAAAGACTAAAGTGTAAATAAGTATGAAACAAGAAAACGTAAGAAGAAATAAAAAATAAAGTTTTTAAATTCTTCTTTTTTGTTATATTTTTCTTCATATTTTCTATAGACACCCTAGCACCCCCTTAGCATCCACATTTCAACATTTTCATTTATTGTTGAACAAAACATCAGCCAATTAAATTTTAGAATTAGGGTAATAGGGTTACTTAGTGTTAGTAACAAAGTTTCTTTGGATAGGTTTTATATAAAGTTAGTTTGTCGGAAATTAAAGGATAACTTTTTTTTTTTTAGAGATTTATTATTGCCGTTTTTGTACTTTCTTATGAGAGGACAGTATGTAGACAGAAAGCGAAGTGGGAAAGAGAGAGGGATGGAATCGGGAAAGGTCTGCCAGCCAGGACTCAAACTCGGGACGCCTCAATAGCGTTATATGTCGGCGCGCTGCACACAGGCTATTGGCGCCAACATCAGCAAAATTTTTGACTGCCAGATGAAGCGCTTTGCTTTTGCTGATAAATAAACAAAGATGACTGACGTTGTCCTTTTATACATTAAGCTACCTCAAAATGCAACTACAGAATCTAGACTTGCTCTAAACTTTTAAAAAATGCATAGTACAAAATCAAAACAGTGCCAATATTTCAAAATACAACATGAAACTCACTTGTTTTTCTACAGAAATTCTGTCCAACAGCAACACCAATAGCAGGTGAAGTTACAGCGGGAGTCTGCGACTCTCTCTCCTCCCCTGAGCCCACTGAGTTAACAGACCACCCAAAGTGTGCCGTGAGTTTGGTGGAGGGTAACTGAGAATGAATTGGGGAAAGTCACATGAGAGGAGGCAATGCCTCCATCGCAGTACGATTGGACATGATTGGTTTTGTTCAGCTGTGATTAGTTCACTCGATAAATCACGCCTCGTGTACACGCGCATTCCACGTTTGCAAAATCAGTCTGAATGAACAATATAATGGTATTAATGGGAAGACTAATTAACAAAAGTAAGTAAACAAATCACACACTTAGATATGATCACTTTGTTACGTCAAAATAAAACCTAAAATGGCATGAAAACATGATCTGTGGGAGTTTTTATTAAGTGATCAGTTTGGTGAAATTTCAAGTAAATTTCTGCATCTGTGACCAATATTTACAGAGTGTAGATGACTGATTATCCTAAAAATTCAAAAATAGTTAGAAGTTAACTATTAAAAAGAATAGCTGAAAATAAGTTAAATAAAATATAGTTTTTGCATTGAGTTATTACTTTGGAATAAATGTAAAATGTTTATAGACACTTGATATACATAATAGAATAAATAGAATAAATTGGCTAAAAATAAATAGATACTGATTACACTGTTAATGTAAAACAAAAAGGAATTGTTTTTAAGTAAGGTTAGTAAGTGACTGGGACATGAATTTACATTTGATTAAAAAATTATAATATATATATATATATATATATATATATATATATATATATATATATATATATATATATATATATATATATATATATATATGTATGAGGACTTTGCTTCCATTTCAGAACACCACTGAATAACATAATATAATATTATATAATACATTGTGTGAACGTTAAAAAAGTTATACATTTCTAACTAGAAAAAGACTAAAGTGTAAATAAGTATAAAACAAGAAAACGTAAGAAGAAATAAAAATAAAGTTTTTAAATTCTTCTTTTTTGTTATATTTTTCTTCATATTTTCTATAGACACCCTAGCACCCCCTTAGCATCCACATTTCAACATTTTCATTTATTGTTGAACAAAACATCAGCCAATTAAATTTTAGAATTAGGGTAATAGGGTTACTTAGTGTTAGTAACAAAGTTTCTTTGGATAGGTTTTATATAAAGTTAGTTTGTCGGAAATTAAAGGATAACTTTTTTTTTTTTAGAGATTTATTATTGCCGTTTTTGTACTTTCTTATGAGAGGACAGTATGTAGACAGAAAGCGAAGTGGGAAAGAGAGAGGGATGGAATCGGGAAAGGTCTGCCAGCCAGGACTCAAACTCGGGACGCCTCAATAGCGTTATATGTCGGCGCACTGCACACAGGCCATTTTGACTGCCAGATGAAGCACTTTGCTTTTGCTGATAAATAAACAAAGATGACTGACGTTGTCCTTTTATACATTAAGCTACCTCAAAATGCAACTACAGCATCTAGACTTGCTCTAAACTTTTAAATGTTTCCTTATTTCAAAACAAAAAGCACATGCAAGGCGCTGGGTCCATCATCAAACAGGACTCCCCAATGGAGGTAGAAGGTTAATTCAATTATATTTTCTTATCCGTTGTTTTCCAAGGCTTGCTCATAGCCTGAGGTTCAACAGTGGCCTTGCCAAGCATATGCTGGCTGGAGGGGTGAGTCGGGGCTGAAATAAATTTGCAACGTAGCAACGGACATCAGCGCTGCTCCTGATTACTGAGCATGGAAATCTGGCAAAGGTAAACACACCGCAGGCGCTGTTTGATTTAAATCCAAGCACTTGGACTCACAATCCAATTATTTAAGTGACAGTTCTCTGAAGGATGAATAATTTCATTTTTTTTTTTTTATTAAAAAATTATTTTATTTTATTTTATTATTTTTAGGCTTAGCAAGAAGGAATTATTTAAAATTATAAAAGGTAACATAACTATTTATCTACAACAGCTAAAAGTGATTCAAATTGGAACCCTACTAGTCTTTCTCTGTCCCACTTCTGTCAGTGAATGTGTGATGAACTCATTTAAGAGCAGCGTGGGCTCTGTGACAGAACATACTGCAAACGAAAGCTAATCAAATCAATGTTTAACCATAAATCAGCATAAGAACTTCAGAAGCAGAAAATGAACAGATCTGAGGATTCATATAAGCAAAGATGATTGGGTGATTATTCTACTGTGAGATGGCCATTGCAGATACAGAGCACATTAGAAAAGAGATCATAAATCATCACCATCCCTTTTGAACTGATTGAGTTACATTTATATCTAATTGATGCATAAATGGTCCCAAAAGCCTTTGCTGCACTTATAAATGGATAATTCACACAAAAATTAACAATTTGTCAACATTTGTTCACTCTCATGTCATAGCAAATGGGGAAGATTTTCAGTGATTAATGCCTTACATCTTCTGTCATATAAACCACTTTCATGGTGCTTTCATAGTGGTATTTTGGTCATTTTTGGACCTTGATAGCCTGCTCATTGTATTGAAACACAATGTAAAGATTCTTCAGAATTATCATTTGTTCTCTGAAAAAAAGGATTTGGAATGACTTACAAACAAGAAAATAACAACGTTATCACATCTCAGGTAAATCATCCCCTTTAATTTCACAGTACAGCAAGGTTGTACAACACAGTGCAGTATCTATATCTATGGAATCGCGGAGGCAGTATCTATATCTATGGAAGGGAGATAGCCTGTGAAGCCTGATCATAACACATGATGAGTCAGATCTAGTGCGTTAATATCATGTGCTGTGTGACGGAGAAGAGAGTTTATGTTGTGTTTACTGTGACATTAAACAGAGGAGGGCAGTTTCTCTGCTCCCTCTCACTCATCAGCAGGCTGTTATTTTAGGGAACATGATCCACTGTATAATCATACATGAATTAAGGCAGCAATCAGCTCAGTTTTCTCCATTATCTGCTCTTTTTCTGCTGTATTCTCAGTTCACTGAGATTAGATGAACAATAAATCCAGTGCTTCATTCCTAAAAATTAGTTTGCTGTGTCCTAGGGGTTATCACACGTTCAAATGTGGAAGCGTGAACAATTTGCTGATCCTAAACTTCATCCAACTTCTCCCCACCATCTCTTTCAATCTCTGTAAAAAATTTTGATGTACAGCATATTTGACTTAATTTGAAATTCTGAAAATGTAAATAAAATGCTATAGTAAAAGGGGCCTAACTTCAACTACAGTACCGTTTAAAATTTGGGGGTTCTGATGTTCCAAGATTTTGTGTTTTTGAAAAAAATGTCTCTTATGCATTTATTTGACCAAAAATACAGCAAAACATAAATATTGTGAAATATTATTACAATTTAAAAGAACTGTTTTATATTTTAATATATTTTTGACTGTAATTTATGTGATGGAATTTTTTCAGAAGCTGATTACCCCAGTCTTCAGTGCCACAAAAGTGTTGAAAAGATTGTGTTGCTTAAGATATTTGTGGTAATGGTGATTCATGGATTAACAGAATGTTCAATAGAACAGCAATTATTTGAAATAGAATTTTTTGTAAAATTATGGATGTCTTTACAGTCAGGTTTGACCAATTTGCATCCTTGCAATATAAAATAATTTACAATTTCTTAAAAGTAAAAACTTTACAGTTTATTTTTTTAAACTACCTTACAATCCTATACTTATATAATAAAATATAGTAAACTGGAGTGTAAAAAATATGAAGATTATTTAGACAAAAACAAGAGTATTTACATAGGTCTCATCACATTTGTTAACATTTCTTGACATTTAAATGTTAGCATCACATCCAGCTATGAACTGCTAAATATAGTCAACAAAATGAACAACTCAAGGGCCTGATTCGACCCCAAAGATCCCAGAAACTAACTATCTGAAACTGTTACACACCAACTCAGTCAAGGCTCAGGCATGTTGAGGTCATGGGGCAGGTTGTGTATGGTGCGTTGTCAACACCTGCATATATTTGCCCCACAATAATGAGTCGACATGATCCTCCACTCCTCTATATCAAACTGTAATTGTGTTGAATGCCCCGCATAGCTCCGTCATTACCTGACAGACAGCTCATAATTTACAGCCCATTTAGTCTGGCACTACCCGCCGCTGTGTTTGCCGCAGAGAGGGAACAGATCTAAGTCGGACGAGGATGTAGATGCTCCAAGAAGCAAGAGGCAGAGTTTACAGATATCATTAACACAAATAACCCTGCATGGTGCGAATGCCTGATTCCTGATTAGCCAGTCTGTATACGCATTAGCAAACGCAGCACAACACACAGTTCGGAATACCAAAGCCCTGTTTGCTGTCAGTGGGCCTGCCCTAGATCAATAACACACATATTTACTCATCAATATTACAGCGAGAACCTTGTCTGAGTCAGTGCAGATGACAAGTGGAGACGTGGGAGAGTTTGTGAAATGCTCACAAGGTCAAATATTACTTTTTATTGAAGAGGCAACCAGAGAACTGAATTAGAATATATTCTGGGTTCTGATATTCATGTGCCTCTTTAAGCGAGAGCAAATAGCTTTCACTCTTAAATACACTTTCAGTCCCACTGAATGTCATTCTCTCTTTTTATACAAATCTGTTCAAACAGGCTGATTCAAAATCACACAGCACAAACAGTGCAGTTCCATTCAAGAACAAATGACTCAGGCCAGCTGGTCCTTTTCATGAATCATTCTAAAAGAATTACAAACTCACAAGTTACCATATGATGGATCTTTTAATGAATGAACTTGGTTACTGAATAAACATCAAGTTTCAGTGATGGATTATTTAATAAAATACAACAGTTTTTAAGGGGATGTCAGATGCGACATGCACTATTACAATTTGTTTGAACTGAAATGTGTGTTGGCACAACCACTCTATAATGATAAAGATCCACCCAGTGGATATTTTTTTTATATATATTTTTTTATCTTGTTAAATTATTTCCCCTTTCTAATATCAAGCCATTCTCAGACGCCTGTCTGTGTGACATCACATTTATGTTTACGTGAATCATTCATTATATATATATATATATGTGTGTGTGTGTGTGTGTGTGTGTGTGTGTGTGTGTGTGTGTGTGTGTGTGTGTATATATATATATATATATATATATACACACACACACATACATACTGTATATATATATAATTTGCAAAGGGTCAAATACTATATATACAGTGAGAAAATAAGTATTTGAACACCCTGCTATTTTGCAAGTTCTCCCACTTAGAAATCATGGAGGGTCTGAAATTGTCATCGTAGGTGCATGTCCACTGTGAGAGACATAATCTAAAAAAAATCCAGAAATCACAATGTATGATTTTTAACTATTTATTTGTATGATACAGCTGCAAATAAGTATTTGAACACCTGTCTATCAGCTAGAATTCTGACCCTCAAAGACCTGTTAGTCTGCCTTTAAAATGTCCACCTCCACTCCATTTATTATCCTAAATTAGATGCACCTGTTTGAGGTCGTTAGCTGCATAAAGACACCTGTCCACCCCATACAATCAGTAAGAATCCAACTACTAACATGGCCAAGACCAAAGAGCTGTCCAAAGACACTAGAGACAAAATTGTACACCTCCACAAGGCTGGAAAGGGCTACGGGAAATTGCCAAGCAGCTTGGTGAAAAAGGTCCACTGTTGGAGCAATCATTAGAAAATGGAAGAAGCTAAACATGACTGTCAATCTCCTCGGACTGGGGCTCCATGCAAGATCTCACCGTGGGGTCTCAATGATCCTAAGAAAGGTGAGAAATCAGCCCAGAACTACACGGGAGGAGCTGGTCAATGACATGAAAAGAGCTGGGACCACCGTTTCCAAGGTTACTGTTGGTATTGCACTAAGACGTCATGGTTTGAAATCATGCATGGCACGGAAGGTTCCCCTGCTTAAACCAGGCCTGACTTAAGTTTGCCAATGACCATTTGGATGATCCAGAGGAGTCATGGGAGAAAGTCATGTGGTCAGATGAGACCAAAATATAACTTTTTGGTCATAATTCCACTAAACGTGTTTGGAGGAAGAAGAATGATGAGTACCATCCCAAGAACACCATCCCTACTGTGAAGCATGGGGGTGGTAGCATCATGCTTTGGGGGTGTTTTTCTGCACATGGGACAGGGCGACTGCACTGTATTAAGGAGAGGATGACCGGGGCCATGTATTGCAAGATTTTGGGGAACAGTTAGAGCATTGAAGATGGGTCGAGGCTGGGTCTTCCAACATGACAATGACCCGAAGCACACAGCCAGGATAACCAAGGAGTGGCTCTGTAAGAAGCATTCTGGCGTGGCCTAGCCAGTCTCCAGACCTAAACCCAATAGAGAATCTTTGGAGGAGCTCAAACTCCGTGTTTCTCAGCGACAGGCCAGAAACCTGACTGATCTAGAGAAGATCTGTGTGGAGGAGTGGGCCAAAATCCCTCCTGCAGTGTGTGCAAACCTGGTGAAAACTACAGGAAACGCTTTGACCTCCGTGAATTGCAAACAAAGGCTACTGTACCAAATATTAACATTGATTTTCTCAGGTGTTCAAATACTTATTTGCAGCTGTATCATACAAATAAATAGTTAAAAATCATACATTGTGATTTCTGGATTTTTTTTAGATTATGTCTCTCACAGTGGACATGCACCTACGATGACAATTTCAGACCCCTCCATGATTTCTAAGTGGGAGAACTTGCAAAATAGCAGGGTGTTCAAATACTTATTTTCCTCACTGTATATACACACACACACATACACACACACACAGGTGCATCTCAATAAATTAGAATGTCGTGGAAAAGTTCATTTATTTCAGTAATTCAACTCAAATTGTGAAACTCGTGTATTAAATAAATTCAATACACACAGACTGAAGTAGTTTAAGTCTTTGGTTCTTTTAATTGTGATGATTTAGGCTCACATTTAACAAAAACCCACCATTTCAGTATCTCAACAAATTAGAATATGGTGACATGCCAATCAGCTAATCAACTCAAAACACCTGCAAAGGTTTCCTGAGCCTTCAAAATGGTCTCTCAGTTTGGTTCACTAGGCTACACAATCATGGGGAAGACTGCTGATCTGACAGTTGTCCAGAAGACAATCATTGACACCCTTCACAAGGAGGGTAAGCCCCAAACATTAATTGCCAAAGAAGCTGGCTGTTCACAGAGTGCTGTATCCAAGCATGTTAACAGAAAGTTGAGTGGAAGGAAAAAGTGTGGAAGAAAAAGATGCACAACCAACCGAGAGAAACGCAGCCTTATGAGGATTGTCAAGCAAAATCGATTCAAGAATTTGGGTGAACTTCACAAGGAATGGACTGAGGCTGGGGTCAAGGCATCAAGAGCCACCACACACAGACGTGTCAAGGAATTTGGCTACAGTTGTGGTATTCCTCTTGTTAAGCCACTCCTGAACCACAGACAACGTCAGAGGTGTCTTACCTGGGCTAAGGAGAAGAAGAACTGTTGCCCAGTGGTCCAAAGTCCTCTTTTCAGATGAGAGCAAGTTTTGTATTTCATTTGGAAACCAAGGTCCTAGAGTCTGGAGGAAGGGTGGAGAAGCTCATAGCCCAAGTTGCTTGAAGTCCAGTGTTAAGTTTCCACAGTCTGTGATGATTTGGGGTGAAGTGTCATCTGCTAGTGTTGGTCCAAGTCACTGCACCCGTTTACCAAGAAATTTTGGAGCACTTCATGCTTCCTTCTGCTGACTAGCTTTTTAAAGATGCTGATTTCATTTTCCAGCAGGATTTGGCACCTGCACACACTGCCAAAAGCATCAAAAGTTGGTTAAATGACCATGGTTTTGGTGTGCTTGACTGGCCAGCAAACTCACCAGACCTGAACCCCAAAGAGAATCTATGGGGTATTGTCAAGAGGAAAATGAGAAACAAGAGACCAAAAAATGCAGATGAGCTGAAGGCCACTGTCAAAGAAAACTGGGCTTCCATACCACCTCAACAGTGCCACAAACTGATCACCTCCATGCCACGCCGAATTGAGACAATAATTAAAGCAAAAGTAGCCCCTACCAAGTACTGAGTACATATACAGTAAATGAACATACTTTCCAGAAGGCCAACAATTCACTAAATATGTTTTTTTATTATTATTTTTTTTTATTGGTCTTATGAAGTATTCTAATTTGTTGAGATAGTGAATAGGTGGGTTTTTGTTAAATGTGAGCCAAAATCATCACAATTAAAAGAACCAAAGACTTAAACTACTTCAGTCTGTGTGCACTGAATTTATTTAATACACGAGTTTCATAATTTGAGCTGAATTACTGAAATAAACTTTTCCACGACATTCTAATTCATTGAGATGCACCTGTATATATATATATATATATATATATATATATATATATATATATATATATATATATATATATATATATATATATATATATATATATAATTAAGAATTTCCAAATCAACATAAAATGTTACGAAACTGCCTGGAAGAGGACGTGTGTCTATATCGTCCTAATGCACGGTGAGAAGGAGAGTTTGAGTGGCTAAAGACTCTCCAAGGAAACTTCAAATGGGACTGGCTTCTATGTTCAGAAGAAACTAAAAAATGAGCTTTTTAGCAAACACTCAAGATGGGTTTGGTGAACACGCATAAAAAGTACCCCATGTGTACAATGAAATATACTGTTGTATTTTTGATGTTGTGGGCCTATATTTCTGCTGGAGGTCCTGGACGTCTTGTTTAGACACATGGCATCATGGATTCTATCAAATACCAACAGATAAAAAAATCAATAAGTGACTGACTCTGTTAGAAATCTTATAATGGACCATGTCTGGATCATTCAAACGTTCAACAATCCAAACACAAACCTCAAAAACAACACAAAAATGGGTCACTCAGCACAAAACCAAGCTTCTGCTATGGCCATTCAAGTCCTCTGACCTGAACCATATAGAAAATGAGTGGTGAACTGAAGAGAAGAAGCACCAACATGGAGCTGGGAATCTAAAGGGTCTGGAGTGATTCTGGATGAAGGAATGGTCTCCGATCTCTTGTCAGGTGTTTTCTAACCTCATCAGGCATTATAGGAGAAAATTTACAGTTGTTAAACTGGCAAATGGAGGTTTCAAAAAGTATTGAATAAAAGGGTGCCGTTAATTGTGGCCAATGTGTATTAGAGAAAAACATTTATTTCATAATCAAAATCAGAATGAGCTTTTATTGCCAGGTATGTTTACACATACGAGGAATTTGTTTTTGTGACAGAAGCTTCCACAGTGCAACAGAATGACAGAACAAAAAACACAGATAATAAAAAGAAGAATTAAAAAATAGAACAAGTAAATAAGGAATAAAAATATACAAATTGACAATTGTATGTACAGGTATATAACAATAGACAGTTGTATGTACAGGTGTATTATGTGCAAACTGAAATGTAGACTAAGTATGTGTGTTAGATAAATAAGTGTATAAGTGTATAAATAGTGTGTGTTCCACAATTATTGTCAGGTGTTCATGAGATGGATTGCCTGAGGGAAGAAACTGTTCCTGTGCCTGGCCCTTCTGGTGCTCAGAGCTCTGTAGCGTCGACCAGACGGCAACAGTTCAAAGAGGGAGTATGTTGGATGTGAGGGGTTTGCTCACTCTGGATGAGTACAGTTCTTGGAGAGTGGGGAGGGTTGTACCAATGATTCACTCAGCAGTCCGGACTACCCTCTGTAGTCTTCTGAGGTCAGATTTGGTAGCTGAGCTGAACCAGACAGTTATTGAAGTGCAGAGGATGGATTCAATGATGGTGGAGTAGAACTGTTTCAGCAGCTCCTGTGGCAGATTGACCTTCCTCAGCTGGCGATGGAAGTACAACCTCTGCTGGGCCTTTTTAACAATGGAGTCAATGTGAGTGTCCCAAGTCAAGTCAAGTCTTACAATAATCTAGGCACGAGGTCATGAACGCATGGATTAATGTTTATGCATTTGACATTGAGAGCATAAGTCGTAATTTAGATATATTTTAGATGGAAAAATGCAGATCAAATGTTTTACAAAACATGTTTTTCGAAGGAAAGATTGCTATCAAAAAGTGCGCCTAGGTTCCTAGCTGATGACGAAGAATTTACAGAGCAGAGTATTAGACAGTGATCTAGGTTATTACATACAAAAGTTTTTGGTCCAATAATTAACAACTATGTTTTTTCAGAATTTAGGAGTAAGAAATTGCTAGTCATCCAGTTTTTGATATCAACTATACATTCTGTTAGTTTTGCAAATTGGTAAGTTTCATCAGGTCGTGAAGAAATATAGAGCTGGATATCATCAGCATAACAGTGAAAGCTAACACCATGTTTCCTAATGATATCTCCCAAGTGTAACATGTAAAGCGTGAAAAGTAAGGGGCCAAGTACTGAGCCTTGAGGTACTCCATACTGCACTTGTGATTGGTATGATACCTCTTCATTTACTGCCACAAATTGATGGCGGTCAGATAAGTTCGATTTGAACCATGCCAGTGCACTTCCTCTAATGCCAACATAATTTTCTAGCCTATTTAAAAGAATGTTGTGGTCGATAGTGTCAAACGCGGCGCTAAGATCCAGTAACACTAATAGAGAGATACAACCACGATCAGATGATAAAAGCAGGTCGTTTGTAACTCTAATGAGAGCAGTCTCAGTACTATGATATGGTCTAAAACCTGACTGGAAATCCTCACATATATCATATATCATATATTCTCTAAGAAGGAACATAGTTGTGATGATACTACCTTTTCTAATATCTTTGACAGAAAAAGTAGATTCGAGATCGGTCTGTAATTAATTAATTATTTGGGGTCAAGTTGTGTTTTTTAATGAGAGGCTTAATAACAGCCAGTTTGAAGGTTTTTGATTTTTGGTTAAATGAGTCATGGTAGGAATGCACATATCCTCACAGAAACTGATATAAGATGTTACAGTCTCTGTGAGCTCGTCCAGATCGGTGGCAGCAACTTCAAAAACACTCCAATCAGCGAGAAAGAAACAGGCTTGTAAATCCTGCTCTGCTTCATTAGTCCATCTTTTAATAGTCCTTAAAACAGGTTTAGCTGATTTCAGTTTCTGCCTGTAGGTCGGTATAAGATGAACCAAACAGTGATAAGAGAGTCCTAAAGCTGCCCGTGGGACAGAGTGATATGCATCTTTTATTGCTGTGTAACAGTGATCCGATATATTACTATCTTATATTACTATCTCTGGTGGGACATGTGATGTGCTGTCTGTATTTTGGCAGTTCTCGGGAAAGATTGGCTTTATTAAAGTCCCCGAGAATGATTAAAACAGAGTCCGGGTGTTGTTGCTCAGTCTCTGTGATCAGATCAGCTAGTTTCTGTAAATCTGAGCTCACGTGCGCTTGCGGTGGAATGTAAACACTCACGAGAATGAACAAGCAAAACTCCCGCGGCAAGTAGAAAGGCTTGCAGTTAATGAAGAGCATTTCTAGATGTGAACAGCACATCTTCTTTAACACTGTTACATCTGTACACCACCTCTCATTGATGTAAAAGCATGTCCCGCTGCTGCACGATTTTCCCGTTGATTCTGAGTTGCGGTCCGGTCTAAAGAGGTGAAAGCTCGGCAGACTTAACGCGCTGTCTGGAATGGCGTCATTCAGCCAGGTTTCCATGAAACACAGAGCAGCAGAGTGTGAGAAATCCTTATTTGTCCGGCAGAGCAGAAGGAGTTCATCCGTTTTGTTCGGTAGAGAGCCGAGATTCGCCAGATGGATGCTAGGCAGTGCTGTCCGAAATCCAGGCTGTCTGAGCTTCATGAGCGCACCAAGCGTTGGTATGATATTTAATGGTAATGATATTTCCCCTCCATTTTAAATTCTTATTATTCAATGAATGTTTGTGAATTTTTTTAATAAAAGATCAAAAGGATTAACAATGCAGATTAATTTTCACAGCCTTCTTTGATCATAATTACCAAGGGTGCCAATATTTTTGGCCATGACTGTATATACATATATATTAGGGGTGTAACGATACACGTATTCGTACTGAACCATTCGGTACGAGGCTTTCGGTTCGGTACGCATCACAAACCGAAGGATTCGCATATTATTCTATTAGGTTAAATTAGTGCGAGTGTGTATTTAGAGTGCATTCTTTCGCTGCATGATTCAGTCTATTAAAATGCTTTTACAATGATCACAAAATTCAAGATATGGGGGCAGAAAATGTATATTTACATAATTTCATATAGTTAATCAATATCACAGAAGAGTGCCTTTTTTCCTCCAAAAATCAGCATGATTACAAATTATTTTTACCACAATTCAATAAGCCAGAAGTTAATTAAGAGATTTACGTTTTAGACAGCATACAGGTGCATCTCAATAAATTAGAATGTTGTGGAAAAGTTCATTTATTTCAGTAATTCAACTCAAATTGTGAAACTCGTGCATTAAATAAATTCAATGCACACATACTGAAGTAGTTTAAGTCTTTGGTTCTTTTAATTGTGATGATTTTGGCTCACATTTATCTCAACAAATAAGAATACTTCATAAGACCAATAAAAAAAACATTTTTAGTGAATTGTTGGCCTTCTGGAAACTATGTTCATTTACTGTATATGTACTCAATACTTGGTAGGGACTCCTTTTGCTTTAATTACTCCCTCAATTCAGCGTGGCATGGGGGTGATCAGTTTGTGGCACTGCTGAGGTGGTATGGAAGCCCAGGTTGCTTTGATAGCAGCCTTCAGGTTATCTGCATTGTTGGGTCTGGTGTCTCTCATCTCTTGACAATACCCCATAAATTCTCTATGGGGTTCAGGTCAGGTGAGTTTGCTGGCCAATCAAGCACAGTAACACCATGGTCATTGAACCAGCTTTTGGTACCTTTGGCAGTGTGGGCAGGTGCCAAGTCCTGCTGGAAAATGAAATCAGCATCTCCATAAAGCTTGTCAACAGAAGGAAGCATGAAGTGCTCTAAAATCTCCTGGTAGATGACTGCGTTGACTGTGGACTTCAGTAAACACAGTGGACCAACACCAGCAGATGACATGATAGCCCAAATCATCACTGACTGTGGAAACTTCACACTGGACTTCAAGCAACATGGATTCTGTGCCTCTCCACTCTTCATCCAGACTCTGGGACCTTGATTTCCAAATGAAATGCAAAATTTACTTTCATCTGAAAAGAGGACTTTGGACCACTGAGCAACAGTCCAGTTCTTTTTCTCCACAGCCCAGGTAAGACGCTTCTGACGTTGTCTCTGGTTCAGAGGTGGCTTGGTAGCCCTTTTCCTGAAGACATCTGAGCGTGGTGACTCTTGATGCACTGACTCCAGCTTCAGTCCACTCCTTGTGAAGCTTTCACAAGTGTTTGAATCAGCTTTGCTTGACAGTATTCTCAAGCTTGCAGTCATCCCTGTTGCCTGTGCACCTTTTCCTACCCAAATTATTCCTTCCAGTCAACTTTGCATTTAATATGCTTTGATACAGCACTCTGTAAAGAGCCACACCTTTCAGTAATGACCCTCTGTGACTTACCCTCTTTGTGGAGGGTGTCAATGATCGTCTTCTGGATCACTGCCAAGTCAGCAGTCTTCTCCATTATTGTGGTTTCAAAGAACAAGAGATACCCGGAATTTATACTGTAGGGATGGTCATTAATTGAAACTCAAATGCAAATATTCTAATATTTTGAGATACTGATTTTTGACTTTCATGAGCTGTAAGCTCTAATCATCAAAATTAAAACAAAACAAAAAAAAACTTTTGAAATGTTTTACTTTACATGCAATGAATCTAATATATATGAAAGTTTCACTTTTTGAAATAACTTACAAGAAAACTTACAAGAAAAAACTTTTTCACGACATTCTAATTTATTGAGATGCACCTGTATTTGCCTGTTTTTGCTCAGTATCGCCAAGAAAAATAAATCCAAACACAGCCACAGCACTGTTTTGTGTCTCTGAGCAACATGAAGGTGTTTTGTTCCTGAATGAATCAACCCTTTAAATGATTTGGTTCAATTGCAATGACTCACTTATTAACAGTGACTTGCTGCCACCTGCTGGTGGATTTAAATTCACATTTAAAGTATCTTTTAATTTCTTAATTTCAAACATCAGTTATCCACGTTTTATCAAAACATTATGCATTTGTTACTGCAGGTTAAAGCATTACATGTCCCTCTGAGCTGCATTATACAGTGTGTGAAAGCATCTAATTGCCATTCAGATGCAACTTCTATGTTTCCTCTGTATTGCAAAGGTGAATTTTGTCAATACTGACTTAATTTGCTTGGTAACAGCCCAAATGTCTTATTGACTGACTAAATTTAAAAATGGACTCAAAAGGTGATGCACACTTTTAGAAAAAATAAAAATAAAAAGGCTTTATAAAAGGTAAAAACTGCCCATAAAAGTTAAAGTGAATTTAAACTTATTGGAAAAGATTAATCTGCTACATGACAATAGGCTACAACAGCTGGAATACTTCAAACCAGAGCTATTTTTGTTTTATATGCTGCTAAGAAGACACCCCAGAAGATGGGTCAAGCATAGCTCCATCATTGTTCAAAAAAGGAAATTTCTATGGTTTTTCTTTCTTTTTGCTGTATCGAAAACGTTACACCATTACCACTGTTATCGTATCGTATCGAACCGTGAATTTTGTGAACCGCAACACCCCTAATATATATATATATATTACTTGTGACGAATCGGCTGCCTCCCCCCTTATTCGCCGCCCTTCACCAGGCTCCCGACAGGAGTGGGTGTGCGAGAGAGGAGGGGCGCTGAATTCGCTAGGGCTGGCGGCGTGTGATGAGGCACACCTGAACTGAATGGAGCCTCATCACCGCCGCTGTTTAAATGCCGAGCGCGCCTCTCCTCGAGAGACAGGTCTCTTCCCCCGTGCACGCACGCACGCACGCACGCACGCTGGTGTCCTCGTGGATCCAGGAAGGGAGCGTAGAGGGACTTCCGCGCCACCAGAGACGTGAGCTGCCGAACCCGCGGTCCGGACGAAAGTCGCACCCGTGTTACGGCCGTCGGGCCAGGATGGCGGGCCGAACAAGTCCCGCCGACTGCCGTGGACCAAGAGGAAGAGCCGCCGCCCCTTGCGCCCCGGACCCAAGTGGGAGCGCGTGCGAGATGGTCCTCACTGCAGAACACAAGATCCAGGGGGTGGAGTTGGATCTAGATCCAACTCCTCCCACCTTACATAGACCTAAACCCACCCATCCCCACCCCTAAACCTACCAATCTCCACCCCCTGGATGTGGATCCAACTCCGCCCCCTGGATCTTTTGTTCTGCAGTGAGGGGCTACTGGCGCGTGCAGCCGCCGGACTCCGCCCCTTACCTGGACCCTCCCTTCCAGAACACTGCCCTCCTTCACAAGCCCCGCAGCACGATGAGGACACCAGACCCCCTGTTTATTTTGGATCGAGTTGCATTTTTATAGACTTCAGACTTGTGGTGTATTTGGAGAAATGTGATTTGTAATTACTTGATTGATTGTCTGGCATCTTATTGGTTCCTGATTTTGGAAGCCAGTATTTAAGTCATGTGATGTATTGTAGTGTTGTATGTATTCATCTAAGTAAAGAGTGTTGATGGCATTTGTTGGTGGTTTGCCTCCTTAATATATAACATAAATTGGCGACGAGGAAAAGTTATGTGAAAGAGTATGGCCCAAATCGGAAGATTGGATGAGTATAAACCAGAAAATGAATCCTGGTCTGCATATATTGAGCGAGTGGAACTCTTCATGATTGCTAATGATGTGGATGATGCGGAGCAAGTGGCGACGTTGCTGAGTGTTATGGGAGCTTCTACTTATGGATTGGTACGGAATTTGGTTCAACCGCAAAAACCAAAGGATAAAACATGTAGAGAAATTGTCAGTATCCTGCAGGCCCATTTTGAACCAAAACCATTGATAATCGCTGAACACTTCCGATTCCAGCATTGTGTACAAAAGCCTCATGAAACGGTGTCCCAGTATGTTGCTGAACTCAAACAATGTGCGTCGAAATGTGATTTTGGTGCAAATTTGGACGAATCCTTACGTGATCGCTTTGTTAGTGGAATTCCAACGGAGATTGCTTTCGGAGGACGCGCTCACTTTTGCACGAGCATTTGAAATTGCTCTTAGCATGGAAACAGCTGATCGGGACACGCAACAGCTGAGGAAAATAGAGGATTCAGCGGCAACGGTGTATAAGGTAAACGAAAAAATTATCCACCAACAGAGATCTGCATGCTATCGTTGTAAAGGCAGAAATCATAACGCTCAAGAATGTTATTTTAAGAATGCTAAATGCCATCATTGTGGAAAGATGGGCCATACAAAAAAAGCGTGCAGAGTAAAAGAGAAGTCACATGTGAATAAATCGCATGAGCAACAGAATAGGCACAAAATTACGGCCTATATGTATGCTGAGGAGCCAGAATTGGAAATGTTCTCTCTGTTAAGTGACACTGAAAAACAAAGGTTCCAGGTGAATTTTACTGTGAATCAGCAGGATTTATTGATGGAAGTTGATACAGGAGCTGCTGTGAGTATTATGTCACATGCAAGGTACAAGCACTTATTCGCTCATGTGCCACTGGAGGGAGCTCGAGTAAAGTTAAAAACGTATACAGGTGAAAACATTCCAGTTTTGGGCCAATTCAAAGTTACTGTGCAATATGAAGATCAAGTAAAAGAGTTACCATTAATTGTAGTGGGAGGAAATGGACCAAATTTGTGTGGAAGGAATTGGCTCCAGAAAATTAAGTTGAATTGGAAAGAAATTCGATTTGTGAGTCAAACTAAACAGCCTGGATCTATTCAAGAAGTGCTTGAGAAGTATAGTGAAGTTTTTAAGAATGAATTAGGCACTCTAAAGGATATTAAAGCTACGATTTCAGTGAAACCAGAGGTTTTATAAAAGTCGACCTCTACCTTTTGCTATGAAAGAACGTGTGGAGAAAGAAATTGATCGATTGGAGGAAGCAAATATTATATCTCCAGTAACATTCAGTGAGTGGGCTGCTCCAGTCGTCCCTGTGATTAAAAAAGATTCTACAATTCGTTTATGTGGGGATTATAAAGTTACCAAGCTGCCAATACGGAAGTGTATCCTTTACCACGAATGGAAGAAGTCTTATCCACTCTCAGTGGAGGGAAGGTGTTTTCTAAGATCGACTTACCTCAAGCTTACCAACAGGTTTTGCTGGATGATGATTCAAAGAAATATACAACAATTAATACACACAAGGGACTCTATGTTTATAATCGTCTGGCATTTGGCATTCGTTCAGCCCCTTCTATTTTCCAGCGGATTATGGAAAATTTGGTAAAAGACCTGAAAGTTGTTGTATATTTGGATGATTTGCTAATAGTGGGTAAAGATGAACAAGAACATCTAGTAACCCTCTGTAAAGTTCTACAGCGTCTACAAGACTCGGGATTAAAAGTAAAAAAATGTAAGTGTGAGTGGGGGCAGACACGAATTGAATATCTGGGTCATGTGATCGATGGAAGAGGAGTGTATCCGACAAAGGACAAGGTGAGGGCTATTCAAGATGCACCAGCACCTTTAAATGTGAAAGAACTGCGAGCCTTTTTAGGCCTGGTAAATTATTATGGACGTTTTGTACCACACCAGAGCACCGTGCTTGCACCACTGTATAGGCTGTTGAAAGAACAAGTGGTTTGGCAGTGGGGAAAGAAAGAACAAGGTGCTTTTGATAAGTGCAAAGAACTGTTGACCAGTGATAAAGTGTTAGTACACCATGATCCTCAGTTATCTTTGACTTTAGCATGTGATGCTTCAGCTTACGGAATTGGCGCAGTGCTGCAGCATACGATGCCAAATGGTGAGGAACACCCTATTGCATATGCTTCCCGTACCTTATCTCCTGCGGAAAAGAAATATTCACAAATTGAGAAAGAAGCATTGAGTGTCATTTATGGAGTTAAGAAATTCCATCAATATCTGTGGGGAAGATCATTTAATTTGATGACTGATCACAGACCTTTAGTGACTTTGTTTGGGGAACATAAGCATTTCCCAATGATGGCTGCGGCTCGCATTCAGCGGTGGGCTATCATCTTGTCAGCTTATGATTACCACATTTGTTATCGTAAGGCAGAAAATCATGGAAATGCTGATGGTTTGTCAAGAGTTCCCTTGCCTGAAATCACGGATGTGGGCAAAGAAGCCATTTCAGCGCATATCAACTTTTTTCTGACTAATCATCTGCAAGAGGCTCCTCTTAATGCATCACAGATTGCCAGAGCGACTAGAACAGACCAAAAGCTTTCTAAAGTTTACCAGTATGTAATGGAAGGCTGGCCAAGTGACGTGTCAGAGGATTTGAAAGTGTTTCATGCTAAAAATTATGAATTATCAGCAGAACAGGGGTGTGTGTTTTGGGGCACACGAGTGATTGTCCCATTCAAATTTCAGAAATCAGTGTTGCGTGAAATTCATTCAGGACACCCTGGCATTGTTAAAATGAAAGCTTTGGCTCGTAAATATGTGTGGTGGCCAAAAATTGATTTGGATGTGGAAAGAAGTTGTAAAGAGTGTGTAGTCTGTCAACAAGAACAACAAATGCCAAGTCAAGTTCCTCTGCATCCGTGGGAATTTCCAGGTGAGTGCTGGAGACGGTTGCATATAGATTTTGCTGGTCCTTTTCTGAATAATATGTTCATGGTCATAGTGGATGCTTATTCCAAGTGGTTAGAAGTCTTTGCATGTCACAAATTACCTCGCAAGCTACAATTACCAGACTGAAGAGATTGTTTTCTGCATATGGATTACCTGAACAAATAGTGACTGACAATGCGACAACTTTTACTTCTGATGAATTTCGAAGATTTGTGAAACAGAATGGTATTTTGCACACTACTGCTGCACCCAAACATCCAGCCACCAATGGATTAGCTGAGGTATGTCCAGACATTTAAGATGGGCATGAAAAAACTGAATAATGAACAAATGTGCATTGATGATAAGATATCTTTATTTTTATTGCGCTATCGTACCACCCCAAATTGCACCACAGGTCAGTCACTGTCTGATCTGTTCTTGAAGAGACATGTCCGCACCAGGTTGGATTTTCTAAAACCAAACATTCATGAAACTGTTCGCAGGAAACGATATTTGCAAAAAAAATCTACATGATTATCAGGCACGAGAAAGATCTTTTACTGTGAATGAATCTGTTTTCTTGCGCAATACAGTGGGAGGAGATCCAAAGTGGTTATCTGGAGTGGTTGTGCAGCAGACTGGACCTGTGTCTTACAAGGTGCGTGATCCATTATCGACCACTGTGTATAGACGGCATGGTGATCAATTGAGACCACGCCATTCCTCTTCAGAGACTTTTGATGAACAACTGAGGTCACGGAGCTCAGTGGAGACTCAAGAGCCTGGGAAAGAGATGATTGAAACTAGCAGCCCAGATTCAGGGTTGGTTGAGACATCAACAGCTGCATGTGAGCCTGAACTACCAGTTGAACCACTTGAATCCCTGGTTGCAAGTCCAGTGGGTCTGCGACGTTCTAAACGGACTATTAAATTACCACAATGTTTCAGAGACTAAGTAGAAATTAATTAATGTATGGGGTAAGGTGGTGTTAACTTTTAAGGGGAAGGTAATGTGGTGTATTTGGAGAAATGTGATTTGTAATTACTTGATTGATTGTCTGGCATCTTATTGGTTCCTGATTTTGGAAGCCAGTATTTAAGTCATGTGATGTGTTGTCGTATGTATTCACCTAAGTAAAGAGTGTTGATGGCATTTGTTGGTGTTTTGCCTCCTTAATATATAACAAGACTTGACCTGAAATGACTCCAGACTTGACTCGAGGGAAAGGACTCGTGAATATTTTAAAAGCAACTGTAGTCTTTTATCCTTAAATACTTATATAACTGATATTCAAAAGGTGGACTGCATCCACACCCTGGCATCCATGCGGACCGCGAGCCATATAACAGCAGCACCATTTTAAGTGAGAAGCGCGTCAAAACAGCAGAGCAGATCACGTAATAAGCGCTTGGCGTCGTTTATGGCAAATATCTTTCAGGGCTATATCCTCTAGTACTTTTATCTAAAGCCAAACACGCCCTTTCAGATCCGTGCGCTTTCTTTCTCTCTCCGGACGCGCGCCTGTGCAGATGACGCAGTTATTTTAACAACAGAAACACTGTGAGCAGCAAAATTGTAGATTACTTTCACTAAAACACAGCAGAAAAAACAATGCTGCAAATATAGTTATTTTTCTTACTATCTATTTATCCATCTATAACCTATGACTCTAACTGTTCAAACTTAAACTTTGAAACTGCTAGTTATTTTTCTTTTCTGGCAAGAGATGAGAACGTTTTGATTATTGTAGCTACATTGTTTTTAGTAGATAATGCTTTTAAGTAAAATATTAAAATAGATTTCAGGAGGAAAACCCTGAACAGAAACAGTATTTTTTCTGTCACATGGCTTCGCATGTATCTAAATGTATAAATACAATGCATGTAAAAATAGACTTCAGACTTGACTCCAAGTTAAAGACTTGTGAACATCTCTGATACTGATATATAGTATCTCACAAAAGTGAGTACACCCCTCACATTTCAGCCAACTTTTTTGTATATCTTCTCAAGGGACAATACTACACAAATGAAACTTGGATATATTTTAGAGTAGTCAATGTGCTTGTATAGAAGTACAAATTTACTGTCCTCTAAAAATAACTCAACATATAGCCAATGTTCCCTCTAATTTTTTTTGCTGCTGAGCAAAACTTTTCACTATTGGGCAGACATTTTGGCCACCTGAGCAAAAACATTCTTTATACCAGACCTCTACAGCGCGTGCACAAAAAAGTGTGTAACTTTTGACTTTAATGTGCTATTTATATTTGATTTGACCCTTGATGTAACTAAATGATGTACATTTTAGGTTACCTGAGAAAACATTTTTACAGTACACTGCCGTTCAAAAGTCATTAGTCGGTAAAATTTTTAAAGAAGGCTCATCAAGGCTGTATATATTTGATAAAAAAATACTGAAAATTATTTCACAAAATAATATTGTGAAATATTATTGCAATTTAAAATAAAAGTTTTCTATTTTAATATACTTTAAAATAGTATTTATTCCTGTGAAACAAAGCTGAATTTTCAATGTCACATGATCCTTCAGAAATCATTCTAATATGCTAATTTATAATCGATGTTGGAAAAAGTTGTGCCGCTTAATATTTTTTGGGACCGGTGATATTTTTCAGGATTCTTTGAGTAATAAAAAAGTTAAAAAGAACAGTGTTTATTCAAAATATACATTTTGTGTTACAATATACATTACTATTCAAAAGTTTGGGGTCAGTAAATATTTTCTCTTATTTCTTTATTTATTTATTTTTATTAATACTTTTATTCAGCAAGGATGTGTTAAATGGATAAAAAGTGATAGTAAAGACTTGTATTGTTAGAAAATATTTATATTTTTAATTAGCCTAATGCTGTTCTTTTTAACTTTTTATTAGCCTAATCAAATAATTTTTAAAAATCCGTTCCAAAAAATATTAAGTAGAACTACAGCTTCAACGCTGATAATAAATCAGAATATTAGAATGATTTCTGAAGGATCATGTGACACTGAAGTGTGGAGTAATGATGCTGAAAATTCAGCTTGGCTTTACAGGAATAAACTATATAAAATAGAATTATAGAAATCTATTTATATTAAAATAGAAAACCAATATTAGAAATTGCATTAGCCTAAGAGTTGACAATATTACTGGGGGGGGTTCTGTATTTTGATCAAATACAGCCTTGATGAGCATAAGTGACTGACAAGGTCAATTATTTATTAGGTTTATAATATAGGCCTAACATAATATAATCTAATATCAAAACAACTGAAGCATTTAAACTGATAGAAGAGAATAGAAAACAAACTGAAGCATTCAAACTGAGATCTGTAAGTTAAATATTTAAAAAAATACAAAAAAAAACATGAACGTGAATTCTTATATACCTATCTAAACATCCCTATGAAGTACAATTTGCACAATACACCTGTGTGTGACTGTAGATATCTCAGAGTTTTGTTACCGTTCTGTGCCCATCATCCGCTATTTCCAGCACTTAATCAAGCCACTCTTCTTTAATACACCAGGACGTTTTATTTCACGTCATTGCGATTGCGTTGGCTTTTGATTTGAGCTATTTCGTCCGCAACCATTGAAGTATTCGGTTTCTACAGCGACTCATTTGGCACACTTCATTCTCTTTCTCTGAAACCTGTAAACCGCATTCACCAGTTCTAACTCTATAGCGGCAGCAGCTCTATAAGCGGTTTACCCGAGCATTTCAATTATTTTGTTATTACTAGAATACAATCAAATGGCTTTCCCAACTCATTTTTGTGTGTACACGGCACATTATTTCTCTGCGCGGCCACGATGGAAGAAGCGTGCGGCCGCGCGCAGCTTAGAGGGAACATTGCATATAGCCATTATTGTCCAAATAACTGGCAACAAAAATGAGTACACCCTAAGTGAACATGTCAAAACTGTGTCCAAAGTGTCAATATTTTGTAGGGGCACCATTGTTATCTAGCACTGTCTTAATCCTCCTGGGCATGGAGTTCACCAGAGATGTGCAGGTTGTTGCTGGAATCCTCTTCCACTGCCGTTCGTCCCATTTTCTGAAGGGAGGGCATCATCTTCTGCTTCAGAATGTCACAGTACATGTTGGAATCCATGTTTCCCTCAATGAACTGCCAGTACCAGCAGCACTCATGCAGCCCCAGACCATGATGCCATGATGCTACCACCACCATGCTTGACTGTAATCTTGTAAGGCAAGATACAATTTTCTTGGTACTCCTCACCAGGGCGTCGCCACACATGCTGGACACCATCCGAGCCTCATCAGATCAGCCTCATCTATCTTAGTCTCATCAGACCACAGTACATGGTTCCAGTAATTTAACTCTTGGCCAGGTTGTCTTCAGCAAACTGTTTGCAGGCTTTTTTGTGAGCCAGCTTCAGAAGAGGCTTCCTTCTGGGACGACGGCCATGCAAACCGACTTGTTGCAGTGAAAACCTCTGTATGCCACTGGCCAATGTACTGTAACTCAGTTTCAGGGTGTTACCGAACTTCTTATAGCCTCGGCCATCTTTGTGGAGAGCAACAATTTTAATTCTCAAATCCTCAGAGAGTTCTTTGCCACGAGGTGCCATGTTGAACCTCCAGTGGTCAGTATGAGAGAATTGTACTCAAAGCACCAAATTTTAACTGCTCTAAAACAAGATACACAAATTGGTATAGTCCTGCCAAGCAGACAAAAACATGAACATGATGAATAGGACATGTGGCTTTGCATGGTTAAACGACATATAGCTGTTTTCACTTAGGGTGTACTCACTTTTGTTGCCAGCTTTTTTGACAATAATGGCTGTATGTTGAGTAAATCTGTACTGCTATACAAGTTGCACATTGACTACTCTAAAATATATCCAAGTTTCATTTCTATAGAATTGTCCCTTGAAAAGATATACTAAAATGATTGCCGAAATGTGAGGGGTGTACTCACTTTTGTGTGTGTGTGCGTGCTTTTGTGACAAATGAGGACATACATTTGTATAATGACAAGGGTGTGTGTGTATATATATATATATATATATATATATATATATATATATATATATATATATATATATATATATATATATATATATATATGTATGTATATGTATATGTGTGTATGTACACACACATATACAGTCATGGCCAAAAATATCGGCACCCTTGCAATTCTGTCCAATATTGTTCCAATTGCACATGTTTTGGTATTCACGTGCTTATTGTTTTTGTTTGCACTGCAACAACACAAAAAAACTCAAAAATGGACTGGACAAAATTATTGGCACCTTGTCAAAATTGTAAGAAATAATTGCTTTTCAAGCATGTGATGCTCCTGTAATTTGTATTTAGACACACCTGTGGCAAGTAACAGGTGTGGGCAATATAGTAATCACACTTGCAACCAGTTAAAATGGAGAAAAGTTGACCAACCTTTGTGTTGTGTGTCACACTGAGCATGGAGAAAAGAAAGAAGTGTAAAGAGTTGTCTGTGGAGAAAAATTGTGGAAAAACATGGACAATCTCAAGGCTACAAGTCCATCTCCAGACATCTTAATGTTCCTGTGTCCACTGTGCGCAATATCAAGAGGTTTACAGCCCACGGCACTGTAGCTAACCTCCCTGGATGTGGATGGAAGAGCAAAATTAATTAAAAATTACAACAAAGGATTGTTCAAAAGGTGGATAAAGAACCCCGATTAACTTCCAAACAAATTCAAGCTGATCTTCAGACACAGGGTACAACAGTGTCAGCTCGCACTATCCGTCACCATCTGAATGAAAAGGGACGCAATGGTAGGAGACCCAGGAGGACACCACTGCTGACACAAAGGCATAAAAAAGCAAGACTGGAGTTTGCCAAAAACCTATGTGACAAAACCACAATCCTTCTGGGAGAATGTACTTTGGACCGATGAGACAAAAGTAAAGCTTTTTGGTAAAGTACATCATGGCACTGTTTACAGAAAAAGAAATGAGGCCTTCAAAGAAAAGAACACAGTCCCTACAGTCAAACATGGTGGAGGTTCAAAGATGTTTTGGGGTTGCTTTGCTGCTTCTGGCACTGGATGCCTTGACTGTGTGAACGGTATCATGAAATCTGATGATTACTAAAGAACTGTGGGATGCATCATAGTGGCCAGTGTCAGAAAGCTGCGTCTCCACCAGAGGTCATGGGTCTTCCAGCAGGACAATGACCCGAAAAAGCAATCAATGGTTACAAACTGTAAGTATCAGTCCTAACCTAGCTGATATGCGATTTCCTGACCAACCCTCTAACAGTAACGTTAAGAAAAGGTCAGACAAAATAGAAATTGATTTTGACGATTTTTTAGCTCAAGGGATACAACGAAACTGGAGTAGGGAGGTCAAGAAACAGGAGAAGAAGGAACGTCGCAGACGGGCTCAAGAGAAAGCAGGAGGACCAAAAGATCATCTTCAAGATGAAGGCAATTCTGAGGTTGATGAGAAAGCAAGAATCAACAAATAAGAGAATAATGAAGTTGATAAGAGAGATGATTGAATTATGTGATTTTTCAGCTGAATTACAAAGATTAACAAATAATTTAGAGACAGTGAAACTCCAGACTCCTGTTATAAAAATATAAGTGTTGAAAGCTGTGTAAAAGTCTATCCTACGTTGAGATCACAGACAATGATAACTTTCTAGGTCTAACTGCTATATGGTTGCTTTGTTTATTTTGTAACATAACGGTAAAAATCAAGGGGATGCATTTTGCAATTTGATGCAAAATGGAACTTCTAGCTAACCGTGGCATAAGATGCTCTTAACACCTTCTAGAGGTGTTATATTGTGGTTTAGGCATATGTGCTCATGTATCGTTTATGTTTTGGAAGGTGTTACAATTTTTTCCTATAGTTTAAAATAGATGCAGACACACTTAGATGTTGTAATTTTTCCTTTTGAACTTTTGACATTGACTTGTGCAGACTCTGAGACAAAGGTCATGCTTCCTGCCTGAAAGGGAGGAGGCAGTCACAAGCAGTGACTGAGGTGGAAGAGTTATGGGAGGTTTCAATGAGATTAATGCAAATGATATGCAAGAACTATATAAATGCTTGTTAGACTATTTGTCGAGGCCGACATTTCGTGGTGAAGACTACTCGCTGTTATTTGCTTATGAGTTACATGTATATAATAAAACGAAGCCAATGTTTTGGTGATTCGCTAACTTTTTAAACAAGTCTCTGAGTGATTAATTAATAATAACTAGTTATCTGAACCTGAACACAACCTCATCGAGCCCCAAGTGGTCCGGACTTGATTGAGCCAGGAAACGTCCAAAACTCCTAATAACATCTATCCAGATAAGAGGTAATTAAGCATTCGTTGTTTGCGAGGTACTTATGGATGATAAAGATGTGAATTATGAGTTTTTGGACCTTTAAACCGGTATAGAAACACAACAAAACAAAGTGCTGGAGATTTCTGAAATGGCCAGCAATGAGTCCAGATCTGAATCCCATACAACACCTGTGGAGAGATCTCAAAACAGCAGTTGGGAGAAGGCATCCTTCAAATCTGAATGACCTGGAGCAGTTTGCAAAAGAAGAGTGGTCCAAAATTCCAGTAGAGAGGTGTAAGAAAAGCATTCATGGTTACAGGAAGCGATTGATTTCAGTTATTTTTTCCAAAGGGGGTGCTACCAAATATTAAGTAAAGGGTGCCAAAAATTTTGTCCAGTGCATTTTTTGGCTTCTGTGTGGAATTGTATCAGATTTGACTTTTCTTCTCTGTTTTTTTGTGTTGTTCCAATGCAAACAAAAAAAATAAACAAACATGTGAGTTCCAAAACATTTGCAACTGCAACAATTTTCTGAGAGAAGGGTTGCATTTTCTGACACTGACAGAATTGCAAGGGTGCCGATATTTTTGGCCATGACTGTATATACACACATACATATAACAGAGTGTCAAGGGGTAGGGGTGAAAATATTCCTCTAAGAATTGGGACACCACTACTATACAGTCACACGTCATCATACGTCGTCTAGCTCCTACAATAAAAACACACACACTGGTGTGCTTACTGACACACATCGGAGATCGCACAGCTCACACATTCAGGAGTAAATAAACTTGTCAATGCTGCCCCATGACTTCTATTAATAACAGCTTAAACACTGAATCGCTACATTTTATATCGCTGTTTTTGAAGTAAACTCACTCTTAAAAAGAGACGCACAGAAGTGCTCTCTCTCTCGAATTAGCAACAGGTATTTGAGAAAAAAGTTTAGCGATTTCTAATTATTTGGGGGACTAGCACCCTCAACGTTGATGGTGGTTATTGCCCTGGGGTGCGTTTCCCAAAAGCATCGTTAGCTAACTATGGTCATTAGTTCCATTGAGCTCTATTGGTAACGACGGAACTTGCGACCATAGTTGTTTTTGGGAAACGCACCCCTGATGATGTTCAGCAATTTTAACTATTTTTTGCAAACATTTCTTTGAAGAACATGACCGTAAATATGAACACATGATTGAATGTAACATAAAACAAAAGTTTACTTTTCATTAAAATCTTATTAATGACAAAAATGCTTACATTTATGTGTTGCTGCTGTAGCCAGTTTATGCCCTTCGTTTGAAGTGTGGTCCCGAAAAATCTTCGTCTGAAGGGCTATCTGGCCCTTACCCTTACCCCTACCCCTCCAACCAAAAGAGAATCGAGACACCCCTATCCTTTCACGTGAACATGCAAAACAGAGGGGTAGGGGAAAGGGGAAGGGGTAGAAATGGGACTGGGCCTAAGAGTACATTATTATTTAAAATGATCTAAGCTTCAACATCAGTTTGACCCAGCATTATGTAAAAAATAAATAAATAAATAAATACAATCCAGCAAATGGGTTACATGGCTTATAAAACCCAGCAAGCTGATATATAACCCAGAAAGTTTTCTGTGCAATATTTACCCAGCACTGGGCTGACAAATAACCCAGCAATGATCATTTTTAACCCAGCATTTTTCTAGAACAATCAAAATGGACATAACTGAAATAGGCCCAGATTAATTTAATTGAGAGCTTGTGATTAGAAATCGAATGAGGAAATTTGTATTAATTCTCAGCTCTTCTAAAAACAGTATGATTTTGCCAATTTCAGTACCTGACTGGGGAAACAAAGCGCTGCTGTTCAACACAGAAGGCTGTGTGAAGCATATAAATTGTGCACATTATAAATATTATGACATTAAGCCTGTTACTATAATTTATTTATAATATAAACACAGATGGGATGTTCAACAAAGGGCAAGTCATCTGCACCCTTTGTATGGGAGAACTAAATTATCATCCAAAGCCTAACAAGTGTGAGATATCATAATTTGTAAATTATGAGATGACAATAAAACAACAACAGTTGGGGTGCATAAGTATAGTGAAAGGTGTATTAAATCAGTGTGTGCAGATTTAGATGCATAATTTCGTTTTCTTTCCTTAAAAATAAACTGCAAACATTGCATTATTTTTTTTTTTTCCATTTCGCCAGACATAGACGCTTTTTATTTGTTGCCTAAGACATCAATTTTGTATACAGAATCCAATGAACCAGAGGCTTGTATCATACTGAAGACAAAATTTTGGTATCGATCCAACCCTATCATCGACTCATCTTAACAATGAATCGAAAACATTTGCTTGGACTCAATCACCAGCATCCCAGACTTGCTCATTTGACTCATCTTGGAAGTTATTGCAAAACAAATCCTTTGTAATGGCGGGAGTTTGTTCAATAAAGCTGATTTACGCCTGGCCTGTTAATTTATCTCCTCTCATTAACCCGGGCCGCTGCTGGCTGCACTTCCTGCACTAATCAGCTGCTACTCCCACAGGCTGTGTCCACACAATCCCCAACATCCAGCATTGCAGAGCCCTGCTCAGATGGGCCCTTACAATGCACCATCCACAGTCTGCTTGTGTTTCTCACACTCTAATTAACCAGATGAAATATTCCACAATTACAGCTGCACAGCTAACAAAACAATGAAGATTATATCATAAACTCAGTAAATTGCTCCATTGTTCTATTACAGAGTAGAGAAAGTCTATATTTTTCAGTGCAGGTACAATTCAACACATTGCCCTATATAAATGTAATTTTATGAACATACATAAACAGATGAGTGTGTGTTTATCTAGGTGTGAAGTTCAACCTGCAACTCTCTGGTCTCTTGTCTTGTAGACTATGAGGGTAATTAGGCAGGTAATGTGCTTGATTACAGGTCTGTTTCAGTGTGACCCGTCTCACATGACCCCTACACGTCCAAAAAAATTTCAATATCTCCAGCTACATTAGTCTTGCATAGCCAGACTAATAAGGCCCAGTCCACATTCTGGCCACGAACCTCGCATTTAAACAACCAAAAATCATTGTAGCTGTACATGCCATTAAGGGCAGGTTTAAAGAAAATGTGACAATAGATCAGAAAAAATCAAATAAAATAAAATCTGCTGAGTTATTTTCTGCAAACAATGGAAGTGCACAGATGTGCATTGACTCATTTGGTCTTTTGAAATGAAAACGAAAATGAAAATATTAAATGAAACAAATATATTTTAAAAAAAACAATAAATATAAATTAAATATACATAAATAGAAAAATATGAACAAATAACCTATGAACCTAAATAAGCAAATAAATAAATGAATTTCTGCTCAAGGATTTCTCAAAACAAATCTCTTATATCTGAAAATATCTGAAAATATCTGATAAGACTAACCTGCAAAATGTGAACACATCCAGTGATAAGTTCTTTCTTGAAAGAACTGGTACTGTACTTTGTAAAAACAAATAAGGAGGAGTTATAAAAATCTGTGCGTTTTACTCCCAAGCAGATTAGATCACTGGATTGAGAAAGATCAAATGTAGCAGCCGTACATGAAAGACCGTCTGAGAAAGTGTGAGAGAAACAAAAGAAGAAAGTAACGAATGAAAGAAAGAGCTGTGAAGAGGACAGTCACGTCTGGATTGAGCTCAAAGTAAGGGCAAGTCTCTGGTGCCACAGCGCCAGGCCGTGAGGGATTACTTCTGCTGGCGGCCCATAGAAATTGAGTCTTTTGATGTTACGTTTTAAATTAAAATTCTAATTTGGACAATAAAAATTTAATCACCATTTTCAGACTCTCAAAGAGAATAGCAATAAGCATTTCCATGCAGGAAGCGCATTAATGTTAAGCGGATATAGCTGGTCTTCCATGACACCCTTTCTTCTGCTGCTTGAGTGAGTTGCTGCCGTTGATTCAGCTCTGACCTTCTTCTCATCAAAGTCAAATGCTTTTGTTGCACATGCATGCTCTCCATTTCCCTATGTGAATCAACAAACAAGCTCTGCTTCACCACTACTCTGAGGATGTAACATTTACTGCTGCAAAGCAACCGCACAATGAAAACGCATCTGTGTCCACAAATCAAGATCCTGTTACAAATTTACCACTGTTATAAAATGGAAGACATTTCATGAGATCTACTTTGAGAAATTTAAGTAACATTTAATAACTTTCAGTGATTACTGCACATGCCTAACACATCATTACTGAAATCGCGCAAACATGAGATGGCATTCGCAGACCATTGTACCCATCTAGTGTGATATACTAGACAAGAAATTGAGAGTAAAAAAGTAGGGCAAAATTAGATTTTATCCATGTTATGGATTTGAATGCATGTTTGCTGTAAATTATGGATAAAACTTTTGTCCAAGTAATCAGGCCGCATTTTGAGCCTATGTTTACTGGAAAATCTAAATGGTCCCGGAATGTGGAGTCTGAAGTGAACCCAGCATCTTCACAAATGTCAATTTTTCTTTTGTTTGTTTGTTTCTCCAAAATTAAACATTTTGCATTATGGCTGTAACCTTTATTACATTCACCAGCATTAAATGGCTCCATTAAATACAGTTTTAAAAAGGCTGCATTAACAACAACAGTTAAAGGGGTCATGAACTGCCTCTGTTTTTTATTTTGTACTGTTCTCTGAGGTCCACTTAAAATGTTTTCAAGATTTTTTCCATCAAAAATAATAAGAGGTAATAATTTAGAGGTAATAGGCTATTTTCTGTCCTGTTTGACCCCCCTCATCAGAATGCTCTGTTTGAATAGGCACGGCGGATTGTTGCCTCAGACATAAATGCCCACTGCTATGATTGGCTAATGCTTGTGTATGTTTGACAGCCTACAACTTGGCAATTAACAGCGTTGTCTTATCTTCGGAGCCTCTTTATTGTTTGGTTTCTGCATAGACCGGCGTCACTCGTTATTTACACTACATGTGCAATTCCCTGGGCGGGGCTAAACAGGCAGTGTTGTAGAAGCAGGTGTTGATCATCATCTTCGAGGCGGTGTTTAGCCACACTGTTACAGTGGTACATTCCACAACCTGTCATTTTGGCAGACTGGCTTCAATATAAGCTGTTTTTAGACTAATGAGAAAGTTTTGAGTTCTGAAACTTACATAATGTTTTTTATAGCACAATGACTATAATGATTAGGAGTGTAATGGTTCACAAAATTCACAGTTCGGTTCGATACGACACAGTGGTGTCACGATTCAGTTCGGTACGGGGGTAATTGGTTACGTCTTAATGTTGTTAAGATTTATATGTTTTAAACCATGAAGGCGAGCCAATGGATATCACACAAGCAACGTGCAAACTTTACGCAAGATTAATGCTGGTGAACGTCTTAATTTCAGTCAATTCACTATGCAGAAAGTGAAAGTAAAAACGGAATGATGCAGTAATGACGGAGCTTTCGGCATATGTCGCCGCATATTCTCTCAGAGACAATGAGAGACAAATCAAGGCTACTTCAACAAGTGCTGATAACGGTGGGCTATATAGCTAACTGTTTTAATTTATTCCCTTAATATTTCTCTTGTGGCCTGTACATAGTGGGAAAAAAATTAGAAGAAACGTATTTTGTGTTAAACAGGTTGTTTTTTAAAAGTCGGTGCTTAAAATAAAAGCTTTTTATTTCATTGATTTTTATTGATGATTGCAGTGTTAATATTTTAATTACAGGCCTATAATTCATTGTATAAAATAGACCTGTTTTAAAAGACCTTTTTAAAAAAAAAAAAAACATTTTAATCAAGGCGTAAATAGCCAGGCCTAATCTTTTGTTATCCTCGCAGCGCGTCAGTTAGGCCTATGTAATTATTGCGGGGCAAATTAATTGTAATCTTAAATTTAATAATAAAAGTAACTTCATAATAATAATAATAGGCATTAATTGGAAATGCCAAATCCTCTTACTATTGCCAATAATTTATCTCTAGCTATCGTTGATACAAGATCATCATCTTTCGACGCACCCCAGCAAGGGGAGGTTATCACTGGGCAGACAGCACGTTGCCTGTTACGTTGTATGGGCTGCCTTGTTGAGTGCAGTGGCACTGAGAACATTATATTTCACACACTTTAAACTCTTTTATTTTCCAAATGTAATAGGATTAGCCCAACGAATCATTCGGTTTATAATGCGTACCGAACCGAAAGCCTCGTACCGAACAGTTCAATACAAATACGTGTATCGTTACACCCCTACCTCTATATAAAAATTTTGATTTCTCAGTTCATGACTCCTTTAAATAAAAGTACAAGACCTAAAACGATATCTAAAAATACTGCATATAGGACTATTGACTAAGATTTTTCCCCCAAGAAACATGCACGTGTGTGAATAAAGTATATTGAATAGTAAATAGTGATTTAAATTGATATTCACATACACTACTATTTAAAAGTTTAGGATCAGTTAGATTTTTAATGTTTTTGAAGCATATCCCTTATGCTCACTGATCAAAACTACAGTAAAAACAGTAATTTTGTGAAACAGTATTACAAGTTAATATTACATGTAAAATTTGTAAATATTACATTTAGTATTACAATTTAACATAATTGTATTAAATATTTTCTCCCTTTAATGGTAAAGCTGAATTTTCAGTATCATTGCTCCAGTCTTCAGTGTCACATGATCCTTCAGAAATAATTCTAATATGCTGATTTGTTGCTCAAGAAACATTTCTTATTATTAATCCTCAAAACAGCTGTGCTGCTTTATATTTTTGTTGAACCCGTGATACATTTGTTTTAGGATTCTTTAATGAATAGAAAAATTGAATGAACAGCAATATGAATCTATTTGAAATATATTTTTACATATTCTTTGAAGTCACTTCTGGTCAATTCAATAAGCACTTGCTGAATCAAAGCATTATTTTAATAAAAGAAAAAAGAAAAGAAAAAAACATTTGGATGGTAGTGTATATTCAGATCTGAATGTAACTTAATAAATGATATTTAATGAAAGTTATTGTTAACTGTTAAAAAAATAACAGGCCATACGAGCAAAAATCCCCTCTTTATCTTCTGGGAATGTTTCAGTGAACAGGAGGTCGGAGCACACAGCACAGCACATTTGACTTCCTCAGAGACCTCCAGGATTGGCTGAGAGCTGCCTAATGATTTGGAATGATTTGGAATGACAAGCGGAGTGTAAACAGCTGGTGGGGGTGCTGGGGTGATGACATCGAGAAACTGAGTGCCCTTGGACACCAGGAACAGCTGTAAGACAGTACACACCCTCCAAACAAAATTATGCCATCCACTCTCCCCTTCCAACCACTGCACCTAAGAGACCCATGTCAGGGTGGTAGAAGAGACTACTTACAAAAGCTGACAAAAGTCTATCATGTGACCATGCAAATCATAGCAGCTAGCAAACTTTGTGTGTTGTTATGCATCTAAATCCTCTACAGCTCACATTAATAAACTGGCTCCAGACACATGCTAAGCGTTCATGAGGACAGCTTCTGAGGACGAGACTGCTCCCCTCTTCATCCTGGAGCTAAGACTGTCCTATCCTCTCCGTAATGAGTTTGGTCCCGTTCCAGGGCCCAGCACGAGCTTTACTGTATAATGTGTCTTCAATGGTCCGCTGGTGACAAGCTCACTAATTCACTCCACATGATTGCAGAACTATTCCCATTAAATGTTCAGGAAGAACTGCTGATGAGACAGTTAGATGGAATGTCAGATGAAAAACAGAGAAGATTCCCCCAACGTCTGCCCTGCATAGCTCAGCATGCCTTCTTTCTTCTTAATTCACCTCTCCTCACTTTTGTCATGAGTGCAATAATGAAATGACTGATTACTTTCTTCATAAACCCAGTTTTGACAGTTATCTCAATACAACCTAAAAGCATTACAATGCAAGTAGCAAATGAACAAGAAAACATTACTCTACAGACATTTACCTGTGCTCCTCCAAAACATTGATCTCTGATATTGTTTTCTATGACTTCTGTCACATGGTTTTGGCATGTTATCTTTACATGCCTGCTTGCATGCTGTATTCAATTGTGCAGTGTACATATCAATCATACAAACTTATGTAATTCACACAGACATATTGCTTTTGTCCCTACTTGCATATTCATGCAACATTCAGAGATAACATGCTTGACAAAATCCTCTGAAACAATATTTAAAACATTCCCAAGTTTTGATGGTGCATTGATAAACGCCACTATAGTTTCCCCTGGGGATTTTTTTTCAAAAGTGACAGTAAAGACATTTCTAAATACAACAAAATATTTAAATTTCAAATAAATGCTGTTTTTGAACATTGCTCAAAAGAAGCCTAAAAAAAAGGTAGCAGAATTTATTTAATTTCAAATATTAAGCAGCACAACTGTTTTCAACATTGATAATAATAATGAGGAATGTTTTAGAGCAGCAAATCAGCATATTAGAATGATTTCTGAAGGATCATGTGACACTGAAGACTGGAGTAATGATACTGAAAATTCAGCTTTGCGTCACAAGAATAAATCAAATTTTAAAATATACTGCAATAGAAAACATTTCAAAATATTACTGTTTTTACTATAGTTTTTCACTGTATTGCAGCCTTGGTGAGCATAAGAGACTTCTTTCAAAAATAAAAGAAGAGTAAATACCACAACTATCATCTTAACTCACAACTTTAATAAAATAGTGGACTTTTATGGGGGTTTAACAGTCATGAACAACACAAAGGCAACACTAATGTAAGTTCTAATGATCTGAAGACACTCAAAGGCGATAAACTGCTTTACTGATGCATTCAGAGCTGTCAGATATCAAACGTCTTTTCTTAACTTGAGACATTACTAGTTCAAATTTAGCCAATTAGCTTGTGTTATATCACAGCGCTTGAATAATGCAGTTTTCTTTTGAAAATCTGTTAAAATGACCACCGAGACAACTTATTGTCTCCACCTGACTAGGCCCCTTAATATTTCTGCCAGTTGCAATATGCAATATTTAGGAGCATAATTAATTTCTTTTCTCCAACACAATTGGTTCATTAAAATGGGACACTGCCTTTTATCTTTTCCCCAAAGGTGTTCAATAATTTTCTATTCTACTGCTGGCCTATAAACAGGGTCTTTCTGAAAGAGACAATCAAGAGCTATTCAATTATCAAGCTGGACTGGCTCCCTAACGCTGAGAGTTCACTAACCTTACAACATTTAATTGAGTGAAGAATAATTTCTCTTTCAAAAAACCAATCTATTTAACAGTCCTCAATAATTATAGCTGGCCTCGGTGGTTGAAAAAGTCAGAGAACGGCAAGAGATTCTTAGCATTTGTTGACAGATCTGTCTATCAATCTATTTGTGTATCTCTCCGATCTAATCAGCATCCATATCATCACGTACACCAGCAACAGCACAGCAAAACATAACCAGCCAGTTGGTACTGGCCCCAAAAAAAGACAGCACTGAGATGGCTCTCTAAAGCCATTGTACACAGGCACCACGTCGCATATTGAAAGCGAAATCCCAATCTCAATTCAGAGACCAATGCAGCAGTATAAATATTGATCTTCTTGCTATCTCTCATTGGAATAGTCGCTACAGGTCCATATATCTATTTGTGTGGGACTGTTTGCAAGGCTGGCCAGACTGCAGCCAATGCACTAAAGTCCATTCAACATATAAACAAATACATCAGGGCTCTGTTTAAACCAGCGCATGGGAACCAGCTCCTGCTGCAGAGTCATACTGCCACCTACTGCTGAAAACACTGACCGTGTATCATCACCACTTGAGATCAAAGCTTAGTTGCTTTGCCTCCCAAGTGATGATAGAGTGTTTAGTTATTAAATGAAAAGGATGTGCCGATGAGGTTAAGCTATTCAATTAGACATAATTGTTTAATGATACGTTGGGGTGATCATCTTTTGGCTTCATCCAAAAGGCTTTTAGAAGATCATTGTGGATCTTCTTTTCTTTATCACATAAACTGTATATTTAATGTGTGCTTATTGATATTTTCAGGGATAATGAAGCTAATCTTAATGTATTTTCTTTCTAAAACCTCTCATTAGATGCAATACCAGACCATAAAGGGATAGTTCACCCAAATCATCATTTACTCAGCTTACTCAACAGTTGCTGATAGCCAGACATCCAAGGTTTTTTTTTCTACATTATGGAAGTCAATGGGGACCAACAACTGTTAGGTTACTAACATTCTTCAAAATATCTTCCTTTGTGTTCATTAGAAGAAACCAACTCATACATGTTTGGAACTTGAGGGTGAGTAAATAAAATTTTTAATTTTTATCCCTTTAAATACTGAGAAGCCTGAATAGCGCATAATTAACCAGTGTAACAAGAATCTTACTGGTATTTTCAAGCTCATCATTCATTTGTGGTGATATTCTAGACATTCATTTTACTTCTACCACTTTGCACAAATAGAAAAGGTCGTAGCGCCAAACACTCATCCAAAACTCCAGTGGGCAAATAATATAAGGTGCGTAGATCCAAAAGAATACAATGATACAAAGATGAAAGAAATCCGCACCCAAAATGCTTATTTCATTTATTGCTCAGAGGTCACAAAAATATGTGCAAAAAAAAGTGCACTTCTACCACTTTGGAAATAATAGGAAAGGTGGACTATTACCAATTTAAAATTGCACCATCATATGCCATTCTCAGCATCTCTCCTGCCGGGGAATGCTATCGGTTTGTAAGCGGTGATTGGGCCTTTTCCCGATGGGTCAGGTGAAAGCGGTGGTTTGGAGCTGAGATTGACTCTGGGAGCAGTGAGACAGTTGGTGCTGCTCTTTTCTCATAGATAATGAATCAGACAGTGGGCTGCTAGACTGTGTTTATGGGCGTTCAGAGGCGTAAAGCGGGACATGGGGAATTCATATTCACATATAACAGCCTGTGACATGCACAGAAATGACAGGGAGCGGTCTGAAAGCAGTGCGCCTGGTGACTTGCACCTAAACTCGGGGGTAGAGGAGGATCAGGGATAGCAAATCGATTTAGCGCTCGCCATCCCCCGACCACCAAAGTCATTTTGGCTGCAGTAAAAGGAAATTCTATTACCAGTGACAAGTTTGTTTCATTTGCTCTATTGCTTTCATAGCCCAGACATTGACAATGTTGATGGTTTTTCAAATAAAATCATTTTATGTCAAGGCCACGGCGCTATATTATCTGCAGACCTGTCTAAATTGCTGTCGTCTTCTTATAGAGGTTTTGACACTAAAAATGCCACGGTCTGATTGATATCTCCCAGGATCTCCCGGTTGAGTTATAACCTCCGGACTAATAAATATCTGACCCCACGTGACCAGAAGCAAAGAACAGACTGGAAGGTCAATGTACACTCGCACTCAAAAGTTTGGTCATAACCAACTTATCAATTGCATTTTAGAATGAAGTGAGAGAAGTCATCAAACAATTAAATTTTCTCAACCAACTTGAAATATAAACTACCTAAATACCGTTTAAAAAGCCATTCACGTGTGCTGGACACTTGTTGACTTTTTCCTCCATTAACCAGTCCATTTAATCAACTAAAAAAAAATAATGATAAAATAAAATAAAGCCTAATTTATATGTATCTGCACAAATAAGTATTTAGTATTTAGGCATAAATCTTCATATCAAACACTCAAAAAAAAATGGTCCTTTAGTGGTTCTTTGTGGTAGATGAGGTGCAATATAGAACCGCTAAGTGGTTCTTTGGCTCGTAATCATAGGGGAACCAATTTAAGTGCTATATAGCACCTATAAAGAACCTGTAATGGTTCTTCAGCAGTTCGTTGGGGTAGTTAAGGTGCTATATAGTACCATCTTAAATATATGTGCTATGCAGCACTTAAAGTGGTTCCCCGATTACGAGCCAAAGAACCACTTTTAGTGCTATTCAGCACCATTTTTTTTATTAGAGTGAATAGAATAAAAAAAATAAATAAATAAATAAATAAATAATATCATCACACACACACACACACAATATAGATTTCATAAAATAGGAACTAATTAAATAGTTCCGCTTCGGGCATCCCAAATTCATGTCCCGGCTCAAATTCTCGATACCATGCCCCCTCTCTAATAATCTCAAAAATAAATCCGAAAAAAAAAACAAACAATAAAATGAAATTAAAAAAAAAAACGCTGGGCATTTATTGACTGCTTTGCCTTCATTATCCAAAACAAAACAGGCAGAACTATTTAGATCAAAATATATATATAGGGTAAACGTACCTATTAAGCTCACCAAAATCTACATTGAATAATTTTTAGTGCACAAGATATTGGTTTCAGTACAAGAAGTTATGTTAAAATAAAATATTAATCTCTCACACAAAAAGATTTTATTTTATTTTAAATTACAAAAACCATTTCAATTAAAAATCTGGCTGTGCATTTTTGTACCCTTTAAGCACACCCCTGTTTCCATTAAGCTCACATCATGTTTTATTAAAAATTCTTGTTTATTTTAAACAAACTTTTTAAAGAATAATACAAAAAAAATTTAAAAAAGTTTTATTTGAAGGTACAAAGTCAATCACAAAAAAACAGAACACTAAAATCAAGCAACAAGGCATTCAATTTGATCAGTTAAATATTCATAATGAAGTGTCATTTAAGCAACATCTAGAGTAGTCCACATTCAGCGAAGTAACACATAGTCAAAAAAAAAAAACAATTTACAAAGTAGGTAAGTGTTTGAAGCCTAGTGTTTTAAAAATCTGTTCACATTTTAAAAGTCGTGTAGTGTATTCCAGCCTTTAGTTGCTTTTTTCCTGGACAGATACGACAGGTTTCTGATGGCTCCTTCTTTGAATGGATGACATGCCTCTTTCATCTTTGGGCATAAACTATATGTCTCGATTTTGTCATCTTAAAGCTGTTAAATTAAGTTATTAATCATTTTATAAAGATCAACTTAAAGTGACGACCATCAGTTAATATTTAAAGTCTGTTTGTGAAGTATTTACATAGACATTCAATGTGAAAGAGCTTAAAGGGAGCACACTGAGCTTAATTGGAACAGCAACATTTTTTTTATAAATTTCATGTAATATTTATTAAAATGACAACATTTTGCTCAATTAATATTCTAGGTCACGTATTAAGTTCACACATATTTTAATATGAACAACTATTATTAATAATATCTATGAAATTCTACTTTTTCAGATGGTTTTTGAAGCTATGTGATTTTCATAGTAGTGTACCCTTTAAGATCACCTTACAATAATATGAAATCTTTCAAAATTACAGCAGTATAAAACCACAGACCAGCAATAAACTGTGAATATATAATATTATGGATGTAAAAGTACAAGCCAGTAATGCCTGTGATGTAATATATTAGCGTAGCACACAATCTTGTACAGCTAGTCAGCTAACTGTGTTCTGTAGCATCTGCTCTGTGTTGCTAAAACTATCTTTTGGATCTAATGCAATTATTTCCCACATCCAAGTTCCAGGTTATAATACGCAATAGTCTAAACATTAATCTCTTAATTTTACAGTAAGTAGTGAAACTTACCCAAAATAAAGGCTTAAATATCTAAAAAAAAAAAAAAAAATGCACATTTAAAAGGCTCTTGTTTTGGTGAAAGTTTTTAGACAGCTTTCAAAATGGCCGCCAGACAACGTGAACACATGGAGACTCATATCTCGGTGTGCAATGATCTGATTGATTTCAAATTACAAGAGGTATATAGTAACAAACACATAAATTGGTTAAGATATCAAGTAGGAAAATAAATTATTTTTTCTTTTTATAATCTGAGCTCAAAATGGAAGTGTGCTTAATGGGTACGTGAGCTTAATAGGTACATTTACCCTATGTATATATACACACGTGGTCAGAACTATTGGTACCCTTGGTAAATATGATCAAAGAAGGCTGTGAAAATAAATGTGCATTGTTAATCCTTTTGATCTTTCTTTTTTCTTTTTCTTTTTAAATCACAAAAATCTAAGCTTTCAGAGGAGAATAAGAATTTAAAATGGGGGATGAAATATTATGAAATAAATGTTTTTTCTCAAATACACGTTGGACACAATTATTGGCACCCCTAGAAAATCTTATGAGTAAAATATCTCTGAAATATATTCCCATTCATATTCACAATTTTGAACACACCAGGGTAATTATGAACATGAAATGATCAAGCCATGGCTTCCTGTTTCACAGAAATATAAATAGGAGGGAAAACAAAAAGGCCAAATTCCAAATTAATCATCCATCACAATGAGAAAAACCAAATAATGTATTTCTGATGTGCAGCAAAAGATAATTGAGCTTCACAAATTAGAAAGTGGCTTTAAGAAAAGAGCTAGAGTAGTGAAAATTCCTATTTCCACCATCAGGGCAATAATTAAGAATTTCCAATCAACATAAAATGTTACGAAACTGCCTGGAAGAGGACATGTGTGTAAGGATCCACCCGCCAGTCCAAAAAGCATGGAAGGTTTAATGCATGTTTGGTCTTTTACTTGTGCCTGGATTTATCTGGATTTAGTTTAAATTTTAGTCTAGCTCCATGCTTGATCTGACTCCAATTTCAAGTGATCATTAAATTTAGACAATATTTATAATTAAAAATTGATCACAGACATCGATTGTATATTAATTTAGACGTGATTATTCTAGACATCCCAAATTTTCAATTATCCGTTCACTGGGGACCTAATGTCGCACAGAGTTCCACGCCCAGGGTTTTGAGTATAGATCTCACTGACACAAACTCGCCAGTCTGATGCTAGTCAGAGGGTGTAGGTAGACTAATACCTGTTTTGTCTGCCGCCAACTGCTTGTTTATGACAAAAAGTGTAGTTCATTTAGTCCTTTCCCGTACAACTTGCTATCACCAGTGATAGACAGAAATCTGAGGTCTCCGATGACGTGCCTTATGCTCCATTCATTCATGAGCCTTCAGTTTGACCTATCCTGTCCGTAGATTTGCGGTAACAAAAGCCTCCTCACAGTCTAATAGTCATGATTTCAGGACAGTTCAGAATAAATCAAATATAACAATTTATTATTAGTCAGGTAGAAACGTGTCATGCCAATTGGACAATTAAACAATAAGAAGCCAATTCAAAAATAAAAAAATACATAAAATCAGTTGTTCAAAGATGAATCTAGGAGTAAAATGTTTACCTGACTTTAGGAAGATACATAGTATAGAGCATATGAAATACACTTCACACTACGGGCTGATCTGGCTACAGAAACGCAATGAGTGATTTACAACTTTCCCTTAAATACTACCAGAACAAAAGGCCCACAAACATTTATTCTCTGCCCCAAAACAGATTACATCTGTGTATAGGGGATGAGAAACCTCAGTAGGAGCTGTTCTCGTGCCACAAATGGTCACACCTGGTGTAGAGCAATGTTTATCAGATGTTGAAAGAAGACCGCCCACAACAGAAGTACAGAGTTAACTTAAGTTTTCAATATTTCTCATAATACAAGTGACTGCTTTGAAATTGAGACCATTTTACCAACCACACAGAGACCTTTAAAATGATACCAAACATGAAGGAGAAAAACAACAGGTTCACAATATATATGATATGTGGTACCTATTCTTAATTAACTTTGAGTGAAGCCTTTTGGGGGAAAAGAGTCAGAGTAAGATCTCTTCTCCTGATAAGTTTTATTGCATGGCATCTGTAAGTTCCTGAGTTTTGGCTTCATGAGGAATTAATTTCATAAGGAAATAATTTCACTCCCTACATGTGTCTATATCGTCCACGGTGAGAAGGAGAGTTTGAGTGGCTAAAGACTCTTTAAGGATCACAGCTGGAGAATTGCAGAAAAAGGGGTTTCGGGGTCAGAAAACCTTTTAAAAAATTATCAAACAGCATCTACATTACCACATGTTGTTTGGGAGGGCTTCAAGAAAAAAAAAAAAAAAATCAAAATAAGAAAATGCTTTCTCCAGCATATTCAGTTATCAGACACGACTGGAACTTCAAATAGCACTGGCTTCTATGGTCAGATGTAAATAAAAATGTAGCTTTTTAGCAGCAAACACTCAAGATGGGTTTGGTGAACACAAGGATAAAAAGTACCTCATGTGTACAATGAAATATACAGCTGTATTTTTGATGTTGTGGGCCTATATTTCTGCTGGAGGTCCTGGACATCTTGTTTAGACACATGACATCATGGATTCTATCAAATACCAACAGATAAAAAAATCAAAAGTGACTGACTCTGTTAGAAATCTTATAATGGGCCATGTTTGGATCTTCCAACCGTACAATAATCCAAAACACAAACCTCAAAAACAACACAAAAATGGGTCACTGAGCACAAAACCAAGCTTCTGCTGGCCATTCCAGTCCTCTGACCTAAACCCTAAAGAAAATGAGTGGTGAACTGAAGAGAAGAAGCACCAACATGGAGCTGTGAATCTAAAGGGTCTGGAGTGATTCTGGATGAAGGAATGGTCTCTGATCTCTTGTCAGGTGTTCTCTAACCTCATCAGGCATTATAGGAGGAAATTTAGAGCTGTTAAACTGGCAAATAGAGGTTTCAAAAAGTATTGAATAAAAGGGTGCCGTTAATTGTGTCCAATGTGTATTAGAGAAAAACATTTATTTCATAATGATATTTCCCCCATTTTAAATTCTTATTTTCCAATGAAAGGTTAGATTTTTGTGAATTTTTTAAATAATAGATCAAAAGTAGGGCTGCACGATATATCGCATGCGATTGTCACATGAATCAGGCGATTCATCTGCGATTCTGAGCGCGAACTGCGTAGCTTGTCGGTGAACACAAGCACACATATATATATATATACACGTGCGTGTGTGTGTGTGTGTGTGTGTGTGTGTATAGGGATGATCACTTCTATTTGGAATTTCCCCCGTGAACCGTACGGCTCAGTATGCGTACCGTGCCACCCCTAATATATATATATATATATATATAAAATTCATGTCCCTGTTACACTTAATGTGTTTACACTAAGTGCAAATAGCTATAGATTCTGTTTACAGCTGGATTTTCTGCTACTTGTTGCAAACAGTCGGAAAGGCATGTATTTTCAGTAATAACAAAGAACGACCTTGGTTCGAATCCACGTTTTGCCGAACTTTTCAAATCATATATCACGTCGGAAAGGCATGTGTTTTCATAATATCAAAAGAACTTATACTTATACACACTCCGTTTTTTATTTGTTAACTGATGCTCAGCTGTTTTTTTTAATAAGTCAACTTATTTTCGGGTCATCGTCATAAAAGCCCTGTCACAAACATTGTCACGACTCAAAGCCACGAAGATACATCTTTCAAGCTGAATGCTCACTAAAAACTGACACAGCCATCATGTTTTCAAGCCATTTCATGTTTCATTTTGACATGACACAAAGCACTTACTACTTTACTCACTTTATAATTAGTCAATAACGCCATTATTCCCTTCATTCATGCAGAGAGCTCAAGAGGCGGGATTTATCGCACGAACCAATCACATCCAATCATAACCGATCATGTCCAATTATAGCGCGATGGGGGCATTGCCTCCTCTCACGTGATTTTCCCCATTCATTTCAATGAGCCTCCAGAAAAGTCACCGCACACTTTGGGGTCTCTGTAGCAAGTCTATGGTTCGAAAGGAGGCAAGCCTCCGCTGTAACTTTACCTGCGGGTGTCGCTATTGGACAGTGTTACTTTATAAAAACGAGTGACTTTTAGACTTTTAATGTCATATTTAGTCATATTTGCGCTGTTTTATTTTGTAAAATCGATTATTTTCTCATCCAATTTTGAGGAGAGGAGACACTGCCTCCCTTGCCTCTTCGGAGGAAACGCCCCTGATATAGATGCATATCAGGGCTTGACGCTTACCTTTTTCCCAAGGAGCACATAATTTAGGGGCGCAATGCAAATTTTTCAAATTAAGTGTTTTAGCTTAAAAAGGGGATACAAAGAGACATTTACAAGCACAATACAGAAAGTACACAAAGTTTTTTAAATAATTTTGCTTCAGACTCTAATAGGCTAATTATGTAATTAGTAATAGTCCTATTATACTGTATGTACATTAGGTATGTGACAGTATCAAATTTTCACAATAGTCATTGAAGCTTTTGTCAAGGTATGTGTTTGTTTTTTTAGTTTTTTTTAAATCACAATATATAATTTTGAGGTGAAAAAAAAAAAGTGCTGTCCTCCTAACAGGTTAAATAACTTTATTAAAGATCCTTTACTAAAGAAAGACTTTATTTTAAAAATAAATACACAGAAATATAAAGTAAACAAGTGTTTCAAGATTAGAGTGCAAAAGATTGATCAAATGAACGAAAGGACAATATGTAACACTTTACAATAAGGTCCCATTAGTCGCAAATGCTCGCACTGTCGAGCCCTGTATATACACTGAACAAAATTATAAATGCAACACACTTGTTTTTTCCCCCATTTTTCATGAGCTGAACTCAAAGATCAAAGACTTTTTCTATGTACACAAAAGGCCTATTTCTCTCAAATATTGTTCACAAATCTGTCTAAATCTGTGTTAGTGAGCATTTCTCCTTTGCCGAGATACTCCATCCACCTCACAGGTGTGGCATATCAAGATGCTGACTACACAGCATGATTATTGCACAGGTGTGCCTTAGGCTGGCCACAATAAAAGGCCACTCTAAAATGTGCAGTTTTACTGTATTGGGAGGGTCCGGGGGGGGGGTCCGAAAACCAGTCAGTATCTGGTGTGACCACCATTTGCCTCACGCAGTGCAACACATCTCCTTCACGTAGAGTTGATCAGGTTGTTGATTGTGGCCTGTGAAATGTTGGTCCACTCCTCTTCAATGGCTGTGCGAACTTCCTGGATATTGGCAGGAACTGGAACACGCTGTCGTATACGCCGATCCAGAGCATCCCAAACATGCTCAATGGGTGACATGCCCGGTGAGTATGCTGGCCATGCAAGAACTGGGATGTTTTCAGCTTCCAGGAATTGTGTACAGACCCTTGCAACATGGGGCCGTGCATTATCATGCTGCAACATGAAGTGATGGTCGTGGATGAATGGCACAACAATGGGCCTCAGGATCTCGTCGTGGTATCCTTAAAATGCATTAAAAATGCCATCAATAAAATGCACCTGTGTTCATTGTCCATAACATACTCCTGCCCATACCATAACCTCACCGCCACCATGGGCCACTCGATCCACAACGTTGACATCAGCAAACCCACACAACGCCATGCACGCTGTCTGCCATCTGTCCTGTACAGTGAAAACCGGGATTCATCCGTGAAGAGAATACCTCTCCAAAGTGCCAGACGCCATCGAATGTGAGCATTTGCCCACTCAAGTCGGTTACGACGGCGAACAGCAGTCAGGTTGAGACGCCGATGAGGATGACGAGCATGCAGATGAGCTTCCCTGAAACGGTTTCTGACAGTTTGTGCAGAAATTCAACCGATTGTTGCAGCAGCTGTCCCAAGGCTGGTCTCAGACGATCTTGCAGGTGAAGATGCTGGATGTGGAGGTCCTGGGCTGGTGTGCGGTTCTGAGGCCGGTTGGATGTACTGCCAAATTCTCTGAAACGGCTTTGGAGACGGCTTATGGTAGAGAAATGAACATTCAATTCACGGGCAACAGCTCTGGTGGACATTCCTGTAGTCAGCATGCCAATTGCATGCTCCCTCAAAACTTGCGACATCTGTGGCATTGTGCTGTGTGATGCACAAAAACTGCACATTTTAGTGTAGCCTTTTATTGTGGCCAGCCTAAGGCACACCTGTGCAATAATCATCTTGTCTAATCAGCATCTTGATATGCCACACCTGTGAGGTGGATGGATTATGTCGGCAAAGGAGAAGTGCTCACTAACACAAATTTAGACAGATTTGTGAACAACATTTGAGAGAAATAGGCCTTTTGTGTACATAGAAAAAGTCTTAGATCTTTGAGTTCAGCCCATGAAAATGGGGCAAAAACAAAAGTGTTGCGTTTATAATTTTGTTCAGTGTATATACAGGTGCTGGTCATATAATTAGAATATCATCAAAAAGTTGATTTATTTCACTAATTCCATTCAAAAAGTGAAACTTGTATATTATATTCATTCATTACACACAGACTGATATATTTCAAATGTTTATTTCTTTTAATTTTGATGATTAGAGCTTACAGCTCATGAAAGTCAAAAATCAGTATCTCAAAATATTAGAATATTACTTAAGACCAATACAAAGAAAGGATTTTTAGAAATCTTGGCCAACTGAAAAGTATGAAAATGAAAAGTATGAGCATGTACAGCACTCAATACTTAGTTGGAGCTCCTTTTGCCTGAATTACTGCAGCAATGTGGCGTGGCATGGAGTCGATCAGTCTGTGGCACTGCTCAGGTGTTATGAGAGCCCAGGTTGCTCTGATAGTGGCCTTCAGCTCATCTGCATTGTTGGGTCTGGTGTCTCTCATCTTCCTTCTTGACAATACCCCATAGATTCTCTATGGGGTTCAGGTCAGGCGAGTTTGCTGGCCAATCAAGCACAGTAACACCATGGTCATTGAACCAGCTTTTGGTACCTTTGGCAGTGTGGGCAGGTGCCAAGTCCTGCTGGAAAATGAAATCAGCATCTCCATAAAGCTTGTCAACAGAAGGAAGCATGAAGTGCTCTAAAATTTCCTGGTAGATGGCTGCGTTGACTGTGGACATCAGAAAACACAGTGGACCAACACCAGCAGATGACATGGCAGCCCAAATCATCACTGACTGTGGAAACTTCACACTGGACTTCAAGCAACATGGATTCTGTGCCTCTCCACTCTTCCTTCAGACTCTGGGACCTTGATTTCCAAATGAAATGTAAAATTTACTTTCATCTGAAAAGAGGACTTTGGACCACTGAGCAACAGTCCAGTTCTTTTTCTCCACAGCCCAGGTAAGATGCTTCTGACGTTGTCTCTGGTTCAGAAGTGGTTTGGTAGCCCTTTTCCTGAAGACATCTGAGCGTGGTGACTCTTGATGCACTGACTCCAGCTTCAGTTCTCTCCTTGTGAAGCTCTCACAAGTGTTTGAATCGGCTTTGCTTGACTGTATTCTCAAGCTTGCGGTCATCCCTGTTGCTTGTGCACCTTTTCCTACCCAAATTCTTCCTTCTAGTCAACTTTGCATTTAATATGCTTTGATACAGCACTCTGTAAACAGCCACACCTTTCAGTAATGACCTCTGTGACTTACCCTCTTTGTGGAGGGTGTCAATGTTCGTCTTCTGGATCATTGCCAAGTCAGCAGTCTTCCCATTATTGTGGTTTCAACAAACAAGAGATACTCAGAATTTATACTGTAGGGATGGTCATTTATTCAAACTCAAATGTAAATATTCTAATATTTTGAGATACTGATTTTTGACTTTCATGAGCTGTAAGCTCTAATCATCAAAATTAAAAGAAATAAACATTTGAAATATATCAGTATGTGTGTAATGAATGAATATAATATACAAGTTTCACTTTTGAATGGAATTAGTGAAATAAATCAACTTTTGATGATATTCTAATTATATGACCAGCACCTGTATATATATATATATATATATGTATATATATATACACACACACATATATAAATATTATATATATATATATATACACATACACATATATAAGACAGGAAGTGCAATTCTCTTTTCATTACGTATTTATCCCTTTGGCTCCAAATGCTTGAAATGACCCCCTTTATGAAGACCAAGTTGCTTTTGTATACAGTCAGTGCAAACCCTGATTGAGTTATCTGCTGTTAAACCCCATCCAGCTCTTTAGAGAAGCACACACAAAGAGAAGACAAAGACAAAACAAGCCAGGGCAAACAGACATCCAGAATTGAGAATGCTGGGTACATAGGCATGATCCGGCTCTGATCCAGCATCTCAGACTGACGTGATCCCCAGTAATGACAAATCTCTCATTGAGAGGCTGCAGGGCCATAGAGTTCTCTCACACACGTATACATCCTTAAATAAAACTTCATGTTTCAACAGCTCAAGCTGCAGGGCCAAATAAAACACCACGTGGCAGTCAACCTTACAATAACATGCCGAGATCTCTCACACCTGAATGCGCATTGCGCAACACACCATATTACAGCCTTACAGAGAAATGTAGGGCAATATTAATATTGCTACAGATCTTTATGTCTGATATTTAGTGTTTTCACATTGAAGCTATAATACATCACTGCAGAAGTATTTTAAAACTAAGCAGTTTAAGATTCGTCATCACACAGTCTAATAGTGGGACCATTCACAAAATTGGTATAGATATATATATATATAAGAAGGTAATTTTAACTGCGTGTATGGACCAGACATTATCATTAAAAGAAACACAATTGTAACAGACCGGGTAGCTATTGAAAATAAGAGCTTTCAACATGCCTCGCTCATTAGCGGTGCATAAAGTACTTCAGACAATCTCACAGAGCGCAATAAAAAGGCTGTATCCTGCCTCCGGCGACCGTTTTCCACAAAGACACACATCTACGATTAAAACTGAAGTTTTCACTTGATATTTATGCTGTGGGGTAAAAAGCAAACTCCTGGGATAAGACAATTTGGTGAGACACATTAATTGCACCAATGATTATCAGGCGAGATCTACTCCTGCTTCATATTTATAGTTGTGTCCACTTTTCATTATGGTGTTCATTACTGGGTATAAATAATGTGCATAAATGTGCCTGCACCCTTCGACACACTCCATAATATTGCCAAGCAATATCCATCTTGTCTGAGGTTATCAGACATTACCTTACTGAATTATGTCTATTAGTTGCTTTGCAGCTTGCCTTGCCATCAGCCTCTTTCTGCAGCCATGACAGCATTAACTTTTAGCTTTATTGCATCTTCTTTACCTAACATACATCATTAATCTACTTAATGACTACCATGACCCCTTTCATCCAATTTCATAAAATAAAACATATTAATAAACCTATTGTACAGGATCTTCTAATAAATCAGAGAGCACTTTTCAAGGAAATGGCTGCACATAAGGCCCGCTGGTTACCTTATTTATTTAATGTTAAGAGGGCTTTTGTGCGTTTGCACACGAAAATTAAATCTGAGGATATTAGATGTTTTTAAAATGAAAGGAATTGCTTTAAAGATTGACAGAAGCCTTTTCACTTGTGACAAAAACATGACTTTTTTCAATGTTGTCCATCAAGACATCCATGTCCTGTTGGACACATTTGCTACACATTTGCTGCAAAAAGTTGACGGAAATGTTTCTCTTTATCAAAAAAATCTGTGTGCGCATATAAACTGATCCCATGTACAAATTGCTTTACAAAACATACATATTCTAAAAATGTAGAAAATAGAAATAATGCCGTGTCTGAATGCCTCCACCTCCTGTTGTCTTCACATCAAAACCCAAAGACATTTGTTTAGAACTGTTTTTGCTTGATATGTGCATATTTCATATTTTCTTGCTTCAGAAGACGTTATGGACTGGAGTGGTTTGAATTACGTGTGGATTATTGTGATTTTTTTTTTTTTTTATAAACTGTTTGGACTATTATTCTGACGGCACCCATTCACTGCAGAGGATACACTGGTGAGCAATAATGCAATGTTACATTTCTCCAAATCTGTTCACATGAAGAAACAAACTCTTGGATGACCTGATGGATAAGTACATTTTCACCAACAGTTTTAATTTTTGGATGGAAATTAAATTAATGGCTGCCCAGTGCTCCAGGTGTGAGTGTTTCCAGTGTGTGTGTGTGTGTGTGTGTGTGTGTGTGTGTGTGTGTGCTTGTTGACTACTAACTGCTGTGTGTGTGCACTTGGATGGGTGAAATGCAGAGCACAAATTCCAAGTATGGGACACCATACTTGGCCACACGTCACATCCATTACTTCCCTTTCCTGAAGTCTCCATTCCAATCACTGTACTTCCTTGTGGCCTTGCTGTGTGCATAATTATGTGATCTGATTAATAAGAACACGAGATAAATTAAACCTGCCATATGCACACTTTAAAATACACTTTATGATCTGCAAACCTGGCAAGTGCTGAGATCAGGAGTTATGGTGTTCACTGCCCTGGGTCTAAGGTCTTTGAAATCATCTACAGACAGGAAAGACTAATCCCTTTGATCAGGGCCTGCCTGACACCTTGTCATAATTTGTCCCAAGGTCTAAAACACTGGGCAAAGACTTAATTAAACTAACATTACACATTGTGCATTCATAAATCTGAAGTTTTCAGTGACAGTACAGCAAGTAGTTAAGACAAATCCTATTGACAAAATATTTTATAACCATAAAAATCATCCACTCACTCACACTTTTTTCATTCAGTGAAATAATTTAAATTTCAATAGAGCCTGAGTGAAAAAGAAATAAGACACTTATCAAACAGCTCTGTGCAGGGGCAAAGGGAAGGAATCTAAAGCCCAAAACACACTATGCATCGTGAAACAATCGTGACTATTTCTGTGATCGTGGCTCCTAATCGGTGGTCCTCTGTCGTACAGTGAGAGAGGATTAAAGACGGCCGTTGTCATGGTCTTGCAACCAAAGATAGCCAACAATTATGGATGCAGATATATCGGCCACCATATCGGTATCAGCTGATAAATGCTCATTTTTTCTGTTTTCGGTATCGGCCCGATAAGAAAATTTGGCCGATATCTTAAAGTCGATAAATAATGTATTATTTCCTTCAGGGAAACTTCAGATGCGTGCTGTTCACCATGATGGTTTTGAAATGTTTGAAATATGATTGGAATCACTTCAAAAAGGATTATACACTTAAGTGCAACATGTGCAGGGCAAGTCTGTCATAAAGGCTACATAAAATTATAATGTGAACATTACTGTAAATAATGCTGTTGAATCTTTGTGTGCCAGTGTTTTGTGCGCACGTTGAGCGCGCCCACAGCGGAGCTACACCTCAATGACAGTTAAGTTCGCTTGTGCATTTGCAGCCTTTTGTGCAATTGTACGATGTAATTATTGTGTTTATTTTATGTATATCTGATTTATCTCATATAGAATGCGTTTGGTTCAGTTAATAGAGCGTTAATAAACAACAACAGAACATTAAAAAGCTTAAACAGCACAACATTAATAACTATGATTGGGAATGTCGTGTATATAACATTCTAATGAGAAGATTATTATAATAAAACGTTGTGAATTCTTTGGGCTTATTTGCCGTGTTTCAGCACGTTTACCCACCTAGAAAACAAAGACTCTTATGTTAGAATGCTGTTCATTGACTTCAGCTCAGCAGTCAACACAATAATCCCACAACAGCTCATAAATAAACTAAACCTGCTGGGCCTTAACAACTCCCTCTGTAATTGGATTCTGGACTTTCTAACCAGAAGACCTCAGTCAGTCCGTGTCGGCCACAACACCTCGAGCACTACCACACTGAGCACAGGTGCCCCACAAGGCTGTGTGCTTAGCCCGCTGCTCTTCATGCTGCTGACCCACGACTGCACTGCCAAGTCCAGCTCCAACCACATCATCAAGTTTGCTGATGACACAACAGTCGTAGGTCTCATCAGCAACAATGATGAAGCACACTACAGAGAGGAAGTGGCACAGCTGGCAAAATGGTGTGGTGCTAACAACCTGTCCCTCAATGTGAGTAAGACAAAGGAGGTTGTGATGGACTTCAGAAGAAACTCCGTTGATCACCCCCCACTGACCATCGACAGCTCGCCTGTGGAGAGAGTCAGCAGCACTAAATTCCTGGGGGTGCACATCACAGAAGATCTCACCTGGACCACCAACACCATGTCACTCTCCAAGAAGGCACAACAGCGCCTACACTTCCTCCGCCGGCTGAAAAGAGCAAGTCTCCCTCCACCCATCCTCACCACTTTCTACAGGGGCACCATTGAGAGTGTGCTGACCAGCTGCATCACTGTCTTGTACGGGAACTGTACCGCAGCAGACCGCAAGACGCTCCAGCGGACAGTGAACACAGCTGCAAAGATCATCGGTGCCCCTCTCCCTTCCATCCTGGACATTTTCCTTACACGATGCTCCAGCAAAGCCAATAGTATCGTGAAGGACTCCACACACCCCTCCCAGAGTCTCTTCCAGCTTCTACCATCAGGAAGACGGTACCGGAGCATCAGAGCCCGCTCTGCCAGACTGCTCAATAGCTTTTTCCCCCAGGCTGTGAGAGCCCTGAACTCAAATCACCCCGCCCCTCTCTGAAACTCCATACAAACCCCCTACCTCCTGAAACATGGACCATCTGAAACTTATGGAACTTTTTTTTTTTTTGTGCAATCGAAGTGTGCTACACACAGGTGAGTGGGCCTGTACAAACCACCCGTAGTAGCACACTCTCCTCCTCTATGCGCACTAGTCACTTTTCACACACACTGCTGTGTGTATACAAATCCCACAAAAAGACTCAGTAATACATGTATGTTTACATGCTCATGCACTACAAATCATCCTGCACTGTTCCCCAGCCAGCTGCTGACTCACAATGTTTCTCTTCGCACATGTACAGTATTTATCTGAAGCACTCGTATAGTTTGTATTTTTTAGTTTATGTATAGGTAAAACATTTTTTATATATAGTATATTTATAGTCAAAATCTATCATTAGGTTTATATTGTTTTACTTCATTGCTGTATGCCTGTATTTATGTAGCACCGTGGTCCTGTGAGGCACGACATTTCGTTGCACTTCCACTGTATGCCCCCGCATGTAGCAGAATGACAATAAAGCTCAACTTGACTTGACTTGACGTATGATTGGGACTGTCATATAGATAACATTATAAAGAGAAAACTACCGTAATAAAAAGATGTGAATTCTTTGGGGTTTATTTGCCGTGTTTCAGCACGTTGTTACGAGAAGAGCCAAGAGCACGTCCACGATTTACACATCTGACTAGCATGTAATTTAGTTCAAGATAACTAGTGCATTTCCATCTTTTTGTCCATTTATAAGTTGTAATATTATGTTTACGTTCTATAAATATCTGATTCTCATATAGCCTAATTAACCCGCTATAACAAGCGCTTCAGTTTACCGGTGTTCATTCAGCTCTTCAGTTACAGCGCACACAGCTCAAACAGCAATGCTGCTATTTAAAACAGTGGTATTAATTTGTTACTTTTTCAAAATCATTGATGCATTATTAATAATTACCACCACTTTTATTTTTCCCTTATTATTTTCATCAAAAATATGATTTAGTAATTAAAATAATTTCATTATTGTCCATGCAGAGGCTTATCCGTTTTACTGATCCATGGCGCATGCATTTTGATTCTTTACATATGTAATGATGTCCAATGACTTGTTTGCATTATTTATGCATTATTTTATTTATTTGTAAGACTTTTTATGATTAATTTTGGTAATGGGAAATTATTTTTAAAACACTGTTCAAACTAGGCTGCTTATGTTGAAGTGTTTGGGATGTGGCTTTTAATGATAATACCTTTTATCATTGAGGCTCTCAAAAAGTAAATAAAAATTTGGATATAGATTTATCGGCCAACATATCGGTTATTGACTTTCAAATATAAAGAATTATCGGTTATCAACCAAAATTTTAATATCGGTGCATCCCTGCCTACAATAATTTTCTGACAGTGTTAGAAATTAAACATGATCATCACACAATGCTTTGCTTCTATGACCCACGCTTACTGACCAGCCAATAAAAATGCAACATGAAATAAACGTGACATGGCGCTAAAACATTAAACTGCTTACCTCAAGCTCTTATTCCTTCCTCTTTCGCCACTTCCACTTTTTTCAGCACACATAAAAACTACAACTGCCAAAGTATGATTCATCATGCTGTTTTTGTTTAGCACTAGCGCATGCTGATGACGTTTTAGTCTTTTATAGAAATGTGCATCATAGCATACAAGTCAATAGGTGTCATCATCGTACAGTCTACATGCATGTTGTACCCAACTTTATTAGATCCACGTTGCACCGTGTGATCTGCAATGATTTTATACGATTACTAAAACTGCAGTATGTAGAAGGCTTTAACAGGCGTCAGGACAAGGGGTGGCCGGATATATGGGATGGGAGCAACAAGGTCTAATGCCAATACTTCTAACAAAGGCAATGAATCGAAGAACCACCAGCTATTAAAAGCTTTTTAACTTGAAAACCCTCCCAAAAAGACTTACTTATTAAATGAAAAAATAGTCATGTGATAATCTTCATTTTAAAAAACACAAAAAAAAAAAACATTTTAGACAAATGGCAAAAAAAACACATACAAATGAAAATCTCTTAAAGAACTAACAATCTTTTAAAAGATCCTTACATCCTGCTTTTATGCTCCATACACACGCAAAATCATATTCACTAATTTCAAAATAACAGAATCTACCCAAATAGACCCCATTAACATGAGTCAACTCAATTGGCCTCTCATAAATTAACCATACATCAAATACAGCAATCAATTAGAATACCATGAATAATCAAACTGTAGTACCACCCACTCTAATATCTATATTCAAAGAGGAGTGAGTACGTTTTAAAATTTCACAGGGGATCAGAGGAAATCGCTATGCATTGCATCCAGTTCCAGGCACGTTAGCTGGTGTTGATTTTAATATCAAAGCCTCTTCGCCATCAAGAGCAGTGCTCGAGATCTCATTACCCGGCCATAACAGACGAGAGGCATAGCGCACCTGCCACATGCCTCAGTCACCCACCCACCTGCTAACGCAAGCCTCTAAGGGACAGTGGATCAGAACAGAGCTCCTCAACTGGTGGCACGGTGACCTCTTCTGAAAGGGTCACGGATAAACAAATGCAAATAATAAAATGCTACCAATTATATAATCATGCATAGTAAAAATGAATGAGTTTATCAACTTAAAAGTTAGACAAAAGCATTTCCCATATCGATTGATGTTGATGAGAATCTAAAGGCTGAGAGTCCAATCAAACTGTACGATGATATTTTGGTATGAATCTATTTTCTTGATGAAAAACTAGCTAAAAGACACTAACATGGAACAAGACTCTTAGCATTGCCTCATGTATTAACCTTTGAAAAATAAAATCTATACAAGGTAAAATGGTATTTATTTAGCTTTGTTTTTGTTTTTAAGTGTTTCCACCATTCCTACTGCTATACTATTGGAAAATGCAAAAATGCCAAAAAAAAAAAAAAATGCAATTAATTAATGAACTGATTATTTTAATTTAAAATGTATTAATGCTAATAAAAATAATCATTTATGTGCCTCTGTCATTCCTATCACTATCATATCAATAAATGTAAAAGTGCCAAAATAAATAAATAAAACTAATTGCATTAAATATATTTAAAGAAAATTAATTAATTGTTATGTAAGTGCTTTCTGAACTCCTATTACTATTCTATTAATAAAAAATATATAAATTAATAAATTCTAAAAATTAATAAATTAATAAAAAACAAAAGTGCACAATAAATAAATTCATAAAGAGTTTTTAAGTGCTTCCAGAATTCCTATCACTATCCTAGCAATAAAGGCAGACTTGTCAAATTAATACATTAATAAATTAAGTCTTCAAGTGTTTCCGACATCTTTATCACTACCCTATTAATAAAGTCAAAGTGCCAAAAAAATACCTTTGGCATTCCTATCAATAAAGGCAAAAATGGCAAATAAATAAATAGGTTTTTAAGTGCTTCCAGCATTCCAGTCACTATCCTACTGACAAATGAATAAATTAATCACTTATTTTTCTATATTTAACAATTTTGGAACTTTGTTACCCAAAGTTGAGTTATCCAAAGAAAAGACATCCTGATTTTGATCATCCTCTCAGGTCATGATAAATAGTCCTCCTTAATGAGTGAAAGCATTTTTTGTTGTCACATACAGTCATGGTCAAAAATATTGGCACCCTTGGTAAATATGATCAAAGGCGGCTGTGAAAATTTATCTGCATTGTTAATCCTTTTGATCTTTTATTTAAAAGATATACAAAAATCTAACCTTTTATTGGATAATAAGAATTTAAAATGGGGGGGAAATATAATTCTGAAATAAATGTTTTTTCTCTAACACACATTGGCAACAATTAACGGCACCCTTTTATTCAATACTTTTTGAAACCTCTATTTGTCAGTTTAACAGCTCTTAATTTTCTCCTATAATGCCTGATGAGGTTAGAGAACACCTGACAAGAGATCAGAGACCATTCCTTCATCCAGAATCACTCCAGACCCTTTAGATTCCCAGCTCCATGTTGGTGCTTCTTCTCTTCAGTTCACCACTCATTTTCTATAGGGTTTAGGTCAGAGGACTGGAATGGCCAGCAGAAGCTTGGTTTTGTGCTCAGTGACCCATTTTTGTGTTGACCCAAGTTTGTGTTTGGATTATTGTATGGTTGGAAGATCCAAACATGGCTCATTATAAGATTTCTAACAGAGTCAGTCACTTATTGATTTTTTATCTGTTGGTATTTGATAGAATCCATAATGCCATGTGTCTAAACAAGATGTCCAGGACCTCCAGCAGAAATATAGGCCCACAACATCAAAAATACCGCTGTATATTTCATTGTACACATGGGGTACTTTTTATCCCTGTGTTCACCAAACCCATCTTGAGTGTTTGCTGCTAAAAAGCTCATTTTTTAGTTTCTTCTGACCATAGAAGCCAGTCCCATTTGAAGTTCCAGTCGTGTCTGATAACTGAATATGCTGGAGTTTGTTTTTGGATGAGCGAGGAGAATTTTTCTTGAAATAGTCCCAAACAACATGTGGTGATGTAAGTGCTGTTTGACAATTTTTTTTAAGGTTTTCTGACCCCGAGACTTTTTCTGCAATTCTTCAGCTGTGGTCCTTGGAGAGTCTTTAGTCATTCAAACTGTCCTTCTCACCGTGCATTAGGACGATATAGACACACGTCCTCTTCCAGGCAGTTTCGTAACATTTTATGTTGATTGGAAATTCTTAATTATTGCCCTGATGGTGGAAATGGGAATTTTCACTGCTCTAGTTCTCTTCTTAAAGCCACTTCACTAATTTGTGAAGCTCAATTATCTGTTGCTGCACATCAGAAATATACTCTTTGGTTTTTCTCATTGTGATGGATGATTAAGGGAATATGGGCTTTGTTTTCTCCTATTTATATTTCTGTGAAACAGGAAGCCATGGCTTGATAATTTCATGTTCATAATCACCCTGGAGTGTTCAAACTTGGGAATATGAATGGGAATATACTTCAGAGATATTTTACTTATCAGAGATATATAATTTCTAGGTTTGCCAATAATTGTGTCCAACGTGTATTTGAGAAAAACATTTATTTCCTAATGATATTTCCCCCCATTTTAAATTCTTATTATCCAATGAAAGGTTAGATTTTTGTGAATTTTTAAAATAAAAGATCAAAAGGATTAACAATGCAGATTAATTTTCACAGCCGCCTTTGATCATATTTACCAAGGGTGCTGATATTTTTGGCCATGACTGTATATGATTAACAGCAGGGGCTTGATTTGGCTAGGTGTCACAATTTGCCATGGACTAGTAATGTGTTTGAGGCATGTGGTCACTGCTGATGAGAGGGAGACAGATTAAGCCTATTAAAATAATTAACATGAAAAAGTGAATGACACTAAAAACAAAAGACATTCCAGCCCTCCTTTACCCTTGACATTCCCTCAGTGAGGTGCAAGATGAGTTGCAAAAGGATTTAATTTGAGAAATTACAAAACAGCAGGACTCAGGAGCCCCACAGGTAGCACAGACTGAATCTCACCCTTGCCAATTTAAAACATAGACGTTGAACAAAGAGGGTGTGAAGCTTGAAGAGATAATTCTGTCTTGAGCTATGCCTACAATGGGATTTGGTTCAGCGTTCTATTTGGCCTCCTGTGGAGGGGTTTCGAATGGAAGGACAACACCATGTGCCTTTGCAAAAAATCAGAATCTTATTTCACACAAGGATTGGCCCTCATCAACACATCAAAGACTCCTTACAGCATTAGCATTCGACTGAAGTGAGCTTGAGCTTCTGCTACACTACACGGACCCAAACAAATGATCACCAGCTAATGGCCCCAGCTAGACGGTCAAACACATGAAACCGTGCCGAAAAGCCTCAAGCCAATAGTTCATAAAACGCTGAATGTTCTGATATAAATCTGGCAATTAGGCAGGATCTCAGACCTTATAGCCAACAAATCCAAAGGAACGCAACCATTTTATTCTATCACACCTCAAAGAATAATATTTCCATTGTGTTTTAGTGGCTGACACTTATTTTAAAGAAAAGTCAAGCTGAAGTACCATTTTTACACACAACTGAGATATTTATTTATGCCATATTCTGACTTACTTTTACTTTACTTTTACTTTTAGTCATTTAACAGACGCTTTTATCCAAAGCGACTTACAAATAAGAAAAAATTAACTACATATGTGTATGTACAGCATATATATATATATATATATATATATATATATATATATATATATATTATTTCCATTTAGTATGTTGAAGTACTAAAATAACTCAAATTAAATAAAACTCAATGTAAAAAAAGAAAACCTATACAGAAAAAAACGAATAAAATGACAACATTACAACAACTGTAATTAAAACTAAGTAAATTGACTTCCGTAAATTAGTTTGAAAATAACACGGATACATTCGTTCCATTTGCCACTTTTTGGAAATCTATAAATTCTATACGGGTTTGACAACTGAGACAAATGCAAGTAAGCAAAACTTGTTTGGAAACAATTGTTATGATTATTGCCATTTCGTTTGATGCTGATAGAACACAGAAATTAAATACTTCACCTTTAAGGAAAATCCAATTACCTTGTTAGAAAAATAAATAACCTACTGGAACGTACTCTTGACAACCTGATAACTGCATTTCATTGAATTCACATATTTGTAGAATAAACACTCAAAACCTTCAAATGGAGGAAATATATTACAAACTGACTTCCAATATGTATATTACATACAATTTTTTTTTTTTTTTTTTTACTACGCAACACACAATGTCATCTTGTTTATATAATACATCGCAATTGTGTTGACTACCTGACCGTATTAAAAATGTATGTATGAAGTTCACTTACTTTTGAGATTCTCGGACTGATCCATGCAGCACAATCTGGTGTGATGTTTCAGGCATGTGCTGTCTTGGGTCTGTGCACCCATGTCAATACTTTCGCTGTAGCCTGTGAATGTAAAATAAGAATGGCAGGTTAGCATTATTGAGTCTCAGTTCCTACACTGGTAAAATCGATTCCTCCACGTATCTATTTTAATGACTGAGAAATAAATCGAGCCTCAGTTTCTGCCTCCTAATGAGACTGGTAACAGGTGTCAGAAGGATTCAAGAGCCTTATGTTTTATTTGTAGCGAGCACAATAGTAGGCTACTGCTGCACACCTGACCCTATAGTAAACAGTAGGATACACCTGCAGAAATCAGCGCAGGAAGGTTCTTGAGGGGATAGTGCAGAATTTTTTTTCATTTTTTACCATAGACTTATACCCTTATCCCTACCCCCCAAATGAATACTTCCTTTAATTCTAAAACAGGATTATTTTAGCTAACAGATTCTAAAACCATAAGGAATAATATATATATTTCAAATTAGTTAAGATATTAAAAAGACAAACTTATATTATTTCAGCTCACTGTCAAAGGCAAAATTGATCATTTACTTTAACTAGATGTGCTAAATAAATTACAACGGAAGTAAAAATATAAAGCATATTTTATATTTTACATTACTAAACAACATTACTAAAATTTCACTAAAAAAAAAGAAAAAGAAACAAACTCTAACAGTAACGTTAGGCTATTTCAAAAGACACTGTTCTAAAACGATACATCACAAACATTTGGGAGGAAGGAACATTTGGGAATAGTTGGGAGGAATTAGGCCTAACCTTACTCCAGACAAACGCCAACATAAACAACGTCAGTGCTACACCTAAATAAAACTACTACGCATTTCTGAATGATAATAATCAGTTTTGCCGGACGAAATCAGACCTCAAAGTGATTTTTTTCCAGATTTGGCTAAGTAAACACATGTAGCGACATGTTTACAAAAAGACACGCAGCGAATGAAGATACTTAAATGAGATTTAACGGACCATTTTGAATTCAGTAAACTGTTTTTAAAATGTTGAAATATAATCCAAACATTGATACCACTCGAAAAGTCCCGGATGCGACACTGCGCGTGACCAAATTCGCGAGAACAAACAAGTGTTTTTGAACAAATGTTTTAAGTAGAATAATCATTCGTTCCCTTACTCTTAAATTTGGAATAGCTTATATAGCATGATACTATTTCTGCCAGACATGCTAGTATATTATGCTAAATTGAAGTAAACGAACAATTCTTTCACTTAAATGACTTGTTCAAAAACACTGATTCATTCCGAATTCAAATAGCACGAGAGAGCAAATAGCATTCGACTGCGGCTGTCAAAGAAGCAGCTCATTGGTTGAATCCACTTAACGAATACGCCCCTTTACTAAATGATTCACTGTTATAACTCTGAATGAGGCTCTTTGAACGAATCAGTTGAGTAAACAAATCTACGCCAGTGACTTGTCGCCACCTACCGGCGTAAAGATGTAGAATAATCTGCAGAAAGAGTCGCTGAATGGATCTGAATAATAATAATAATAAGCAAAGGCCACTTGTCCCAAATATTAAGCAAAGTGTTACATTTCCAATCAAGTCCAATCACAAGGAAACAAATCCAATCAAGGAAGGTTTCTGCCAAATTAGTATAATCGTTAGAATTAGTAATCATTAACTACAATAACAATATTACAGCCTATATAAAACATATACAGTATGTGTATATATATTTACACACACACACACACACACACACATATATATATATATATATATATATATATATATATGTAGTATAAAACATTGTATAATGTATAGTTCAGATTATGCTTTTTAAATGTAATCATCAACATCATTAACTACAGTAAAAAGTTATAATTTTTATGTTCTTTTATAATTTATTCATCCAGTGTACACAGTTTTAATTAATTATTTTTATTTTGTTATGTTTAATTAGGTTTATTTATTTATTTATTTGTGTGTGTGTGTGTGTGTGTGTGCATGAGTGTAGCTTGCTGGCCTGTTAAACTGTTAATGGGAAGTTGTGAGCAGGTTTAATCTGTGACTCTGAGAGCACGAGTAGCGCGCGACAGACCCCCGGAGGCCGATGCACGTTTATCGATTAACCCGCGCGGTGGATGCGGAGGAGACGATTAACCTCTGCGGTCATCTTACAGTCTGCTTCCCCGCGCTGCCAAACGCAACACCCCCGTCTCGTTCTGCTCTCCATTTGCACTGCGATAATACCAAAATCCTGCTCTCTGCCCCACTCCGCCAGTCTGAGCCAAGAAAATTAGCCCATCTTTCTTTCCAGCGCAGGTTGATCGATACAGCGCATATCTCAGCGCGCACACTCCAGCGCATCTTCATTCTGCAGAGGCCTGACAAAACTTCTCCATTCTGACCCGCACAGCGCAAACAGGGTTCATAGAGGGCCAGCGGTGAAGAGACTGCAAATAGCTTATCATGCTCAGAATAAAGCTCACTGCTGGGTGTGTTTGGCAGAGAATGCTCCTGAAAATATTCCTTAATGGCAGAAAAGAATCATAGTCGAATAGCTTGAAAGGAGGGATGTTGAAAGCAATCTACAGGGAGAAAATATGCCCACTAACACCGGCATCGATCACATTGAAGATGACACAGCAGTAAGAAAATGAGACAAAACTCAATTCCAACAGTTCATATTCCATTTTTCTCCCTTGCAGCTGAGGACTAAAAGGGCAATTACCTAGCACTTCAGAAATGCCTCTTTCTTTACAAAGAGATAAAGAGAGACGTACCCCGGGCTTGTTGTTTTATTCTGTGGGGATTTGTCATATCTGAGGCATTTAGCCATTTTCTCACTGTCAAGTCTTCCTCTCACTCAGCTCCATCATTCTGTGGCGACATTCATCATATCCCGATATCAGCAGGACAGTGTTTTGGTGCGGATCTCAGCTTCGCAGTGGATCTCTAGCCTGGCTCACAGAATTTAGTATTCCAGCGTAAATCTGGGGGGGACAGTGAAAGTGCAAACGCCAGTCTTGCGTGTTTTAGAGTGGGAGTGGAATGGCAGGGAGAGGGTAGGTCACGGCAGGGGTTAGTGCTGAATTACAGACTGTCACTGCTTGGACAGGGAGCGCAGACGCAGGGGACCCTGTCACTGCTGCAGGCTGACAGAGCCGGTGTCCAGGCGAAGAACAAGCCGCAGTCAGGCCACACGCTCTTTCTATAAAGCAGTGTTGGACTTTGGCTTTCCTCCTGTCAGCGCGTAAGACACGAGACGGCTTTAAATAAATTGCTCTTGCGATAGATACCAGATGCGTATTTAGACTGCTAGATCTCCAATTCATCTTCACGACAGGATTCAGGCCATCATTTCAGCACTCGCTGTTTCTCACAGTTTAACCAGTTACGTATTTTCAATGATTTGCTCAAAACAGTTAATAAAAATGGTCCGATGAGGCATGTTAAATGTAAAAAGAAAAAAAGTATAGAGTTATATATATATCAGCCTTTATACTGGTTATCAGCAATAGCATAATAATAATAATACATATTATTTATTTATTTATTTGAACAGCCTGTTTCCTTTATTTGCAGCATATATTTTATAATATTGCCCATTACATAAAAAAAAAAAATAGTATTACTGCTACTACTAAGTACATAATATTATATATATATATTAATAATATCATTGCTATCAAAATACATTATTAGATTTAACAACAACAATACTACTACTACTACTAATAATAATAATAAAAGTAATAATGATTACGTTAATTTTGAACAGTCTGTGCTTTTTATTCACAGAATATATTTTATAGTATTGGCCATAACAAAACAACAACAACAATAATAATATATCGATTCTTCTTCTTATAATTATATTGGTTTTGTATAATATTAACTATTCAATTATATATATATTAATATGATATAATAATATAACATAATATAATATAATATAGGCTTTCATTTGCTGTAATGCTAAATGATTTATAGAATCTAGTTTTTCAAGGTGACCTGCTTTCTTTGAGTTAATATGGTAATTCATTAAAAGTCTGATTAAAGCTCTATTCACAGCCCCACGATAACGGCCGCATAACATACAGATGAAGGGAGAACTGAGAGCGCATTGTATTACCTCAGGGGGTCCCTTTAGACGGGTCATCTGTGTGTCCCTCAGTGTTAGAAACTTAAAAGGTGAAGATGCTGATGCTCTTCAACTGCAACTTCACACATTTTCCCCAGGAGTCCCTTTTACAGCAGGCCTTGTGCCGCTTTAGACACCTCTGGACCCTGACTCCACAGGCCCACTTTAATCACAAATCCTCACATATCTAACACGTCTGAGAACCACTTCCTGCTCTCATTTGCCCACAAGGACCAGCATCCTGATAGGCTGTTTAGTTCAATAAACAATTGAGCAAGATAAAATGACAGTATACCTAACTGAAATACTCTCCTGACCTGTACATTTTAAGCTGTTCGTAATAAAGCCCATTACAGTTATCTGATGCGTTCCTAATACTTCTTAGCAAGATGACATGCATAAGGAGTCATGTCATTACACGGGAACTTTTGTTTTTCCGCTGATGCCATCAAGAGCGAGGGCTGGCAATGGGAAGCTATATAAGCGGCACGATTCATCCCAATCCTGACCACTCTTGATTGACTGTGCTCACCCAGGAACGGTAAGTGGGAAACCAAACATATTCTGCTTGCTTTTCTAGATGATCAAGCTTGCAAAAATCTTGTTTTCATCAATTTGACTTAAAAATGTGCTCTTCATTCATACACATTTATGCATTCATTCCAGGTAGTACATGTCCACAGCTTCTGCCCATCATGGTCCTGTTGCTCCAGGCAGCAGCAATAATCCTGCTGCTGGCCTCCCTGCCTGGATCACTCTCTACTCCGTCTCAGCATCTGTGCGGCTCCAACCTGGTGGATGCGCTTTACCTTGTGTGTGGGCCTAGAGGCTTCTTTTACTCCAGCAGAAGCAGGAGGGACCTGGAGACTTTGCTGGGTGAGGACTTTCTGCAAATGTACATATAGTTTTTAAATAGTGGAACATTTCAAATATTAAGTGTTCTCTTCCTTTTCCAGCCTTGCTCTCAAATTTAGCAGATTACGAGGTAGCTGAGGCTGATCCATTAAAACAGAAGGTGATGATGAAGATGAAGAGGGGGATTGTGGAACGGTGCTGCCACAGGCCCTGCACCATCTACCACCTGGAGGACTACTGCAGCGGAACAAGCTGAAACGTTATGTAAAGGTTAAAGCTTTTAATAAATGATCATTACATACAAGAAGTATTTGCTTGTCATTTTGAATGGAAGCTTGTAGAATGATGAAGGTTCCTTCAGAAGAATGTTAAGTGACAGAAACCTGTTCTGGTTTCCCTTGTGTTCTAGCACCCTCTGCTGGGATGATTTTAAGCTCTCAAACTCATGAGAAATGGATGTTACAGTCATAAAATGTTAAAACTGCGGTATAAGAACTCCAATGACAAAGCAAATAAAGAGAAAAGCAAGTATTTTATTTTTAAAAGATCCCAGTCACACTTTCTGCTCTTAATAAAAACATAAAAAAAAAAAAGGATAGTTTTTTTTTCCCCATTAAAGGGACATCTAAAGTCTTTACGTTTAAGGGACAATCCACCCAAAAAAGAAAATGGTCATGTCATTCCAAACCTGTATTACTTTCTTCTGTGGAACATAAAAGATTTATTTTGAAGAATGTTGTTCCATTGTAAATGGGAAACAAAATCGTTTAGTCACCAACATTCTTCAACATAGAAACAAATGCATACAGGTTTGGAACAACATGAGGGCGAGTAAATGATAGAATTTTCACTTTTTGGCGGACGATCCCTTTAAGACCGGTGACAGACAGGTATTAAAATGACAAAATATTGCAAAAACTACATTTTAATAGAAAAGAGGAACAAATTAAACAGAATGGGTACTCATAAGGTTCACTGGACACTTTTAAACAAGGAGTAAGCTAACTTTGAACTTTTTAAAGAGCTTAAGACAATAGCACACCCAGTGCTGAAACACCAGATAACAGAACATTCAGTGAATCCAAACCCATAAGCATATTTTTACGACTGTAGTCAAATTTTAAAAAAGGGGGGTTTGTCAATTAAACATGGATATTGCGTGACTAACAACGGTAATACCAATGCATACACAAAATATTAAATTCACACTCAAAATAAAACATACATAAATAAGATCAGCATTGTCAGAGGCACAGTCAGGACATTTGATTGCTGAACCATCCCATCACAGTGTTCATGTTGCAAAGTCATCCATAGGCCAGGGCATTATACAAAGGTAGTCCAAGAGTGATAGTTTAATACAATTTTTTGTTGCCTTGGAAACAAAGAAAAAGCATAATTAGATTTCAAATTTAGAATAAAAAGAACATGCAAATAAATAACAGAATGTGTAGCAAGTTAGTCTGCTGTTCTCTTGAGTTACTCACCTTGTGTAAGAGCTGAGGTGGGCTGCTGGTTTTCTTTGAGGTAGTGTTTGAAAGCCTTGCTGGGGTCGAATCTCCGCGGTGTCTGACCGGACTTGAACTGATCCAGCTCTTGCTTCTGTTTCCCGACCTGCGCCCTAAGCTTGGACACTTCCTGCAGAACACATGAACACGCTCAGCTACATAGCAAAAACATCAGTCAAACAATGACCTTATGACTAATCAATGCCTCACTTGTTTGAGCTCCAAGTTCTCCTCTTTTAGTTTGACCATGTGTTTGATCTTCTGTTTCTGGTTTTGATGACCCATCAGATTGGCGTAGGCATCAGCTAACTTGTTCAACTCTGCCTGCGTGGCTCCTTTCTCATTCAACAAAGCGTTCCTCTCTGCTGCAAAGCGGTCCAGCTGTTCCTGAAGACCAGAATAAGCAAATGAGAGGATTCGTCTATCTTTGTCTAACTTTAATTATAAAAATAAAACAATTAAATGCAACCTAATAAAGAAAATGAGGAAAATAAATAAATACAATAAAATGTATGAGAAAAGTAAATTTAATGCTTCATCACATTTATTCCATATTTTAGGACAAATAATTTTTTCTTGGTTAAGTTAGGCACAAAGGGCAATACTAAATATTTTGTTCAGTGCTAATGTTAATTTCAGCTAGGATTATAGTGGGCAATTAAACACCTTATTGAGGGAACAGTTAAGGCAGCTAATGTTACTCTAATCAATCTGACCAGGACTTTATTCCACAAAAAGCGGGACAGGGAAAATGGCACTCTTTAGATCAGTATGGTCGAGATAATATGCTGACGTTTATTGTTGTAATTAAGACCCCATCATTTAAGCCTTAAATGTCAAATAGTCAATAATTTAATGTTGTAAAATTTGAGACATTTTAAGACTTTAAACTGCATGAATATTTCGCCAATCATTACATATTCGGGTCTTTAGCGACTCAGACTTATATTCAGCACGGATGGATCTCTAATTGCTGCAATAGCAAACTCTACTGATATTTTAAGAACATAAAATAAAAATAATATAAGCATACTTTCTTACCCATTGAAACTTAGAAGGGTTCGATTTGAGCAGATGATTTTTACCATCACTGCCATCATCAGAGCGCATTTCCCCAGTATACATTCAGCATCTGGCTCATATTCACGATCAACCATATTCTCAAAACTATTGTTTTCAGCATCTTCAAAACAACATTTTGATCGCCATTCACCACATCCACCATCAAACGACAGTGACACTTATACTTCATTATGTACAGTAATTGCTCTGCAATAAAGCCATTCTGATTATTTGTCTTATGCATGCACCAATTATGAGTGAAAAATCACGTCATCATTAGGTTTTAAACTGTGCCACTTTGTGGAATAAAGGTGAATTGCACTTATTTATTATGCAGACAGGTAATTATTGTTGTTTAATGTTTAATCTGTCCTGCTGTTACGGAGCAGTCCGGCGACATGACAAAGAACATTGATCCTGACTGGTCCTCTTGCATGCATTCGAAGTGCTGATTGGCGGATTCACAGATAGAACCAAGTTACAGGGTTGCTGCAGGATTTTTAAGCTCAAATTTAAGACCTGCACAAATCAAATTAATACCATATGAGCAGGGTAGGGCAATGTCTATGGTAAACTGAAAAATGAGTGTAAAAAGCATGATTTACAGTTCAGATAGAAGTTCACGAAACAAAAAGTTTTATAAAATTATACACTTCACATTTCAGCCTTTAAACCATTTAAGAAAACGGATGAGTCAAAAGTATTAATTATATTAATTTAAACAATTAATCAAATTATTATGTGACCCTGGACCACAAAAACAGTCTTAAGTCGCTGGGGTATATTTGTAGCAATAGCCAAAAATACACTGTATGGGTCACAATTATTGATTTTTCTTTTATGCCAAAAATCATTAGGACATTAAGTAAAGATCATGTTCCGTGAATATATTTTGTAAATTTCCTACTGTAAATATCAAAAGTAAATTGATTAGTAATATGCATTGCTAAGAACTTCATTTGGACAACTTTAAAGGAGATTTTCTCAATATTTAGATTTTTTTGCACCCTCAGATTCCAGATATTCAAGTAGTTGTATCTCAGCCAAATATTATCCGATCCTAACAACCCATACATCATCTGAAAGCTGAATGAATGAGCTTTCCACTGATGTATAAATCTCAATTTTGAAAAATCGACACTTAAGACTGGTTTTGTGGTCCAGGGTCACATATTAAATAACATACAAACACATTTTAGTGTTTAGATTTTTATAATGAATTATCTCCTTATCGATCCACCAGTTCACATTTACAGCTCTGTGTGTTTGCAGGGTAAAAACATGGGTCGATTTTTGCATTGGTCTGAACAAAAACAACCCAATGTTCCTGCAATACTGGAGGCTGCAGTTCTAGGACTGCATAGGACCTTATTTTTTGGGACAGCACCATCTATTCCAACAGAGGAGACCTGATTCAAACATCAAACAAACAGCACATCACACGTGAAGCGCTGTGGCTAATTAAGTGAAGTCTCGCACAGACAAGTCTTCTTTCCAAGAAAACTGAATTTTAAACCAGAATATATTGAATACTGAAATAAATTAGGTTAAATATTTCAAGAGGGTTACCAACGGGTATGTTTAGAGTTAGGAGTTGGTTAAGACAATAAGTGTATACAATTAAATAACTACATAATTCCTTAAACATAATATACAGAATTGAATACCAAGTGCTATAAAATGGTATGAGCCACTAATATTTAGTCATTTAGCAGATGCTTTTATCCAAAGCGACTTCTAAATGAGGACAATGGAAGCAAAATCAACAAAAGAGCAATGATATGCAAGTGCTATAACAAGTCTCATTTAGCCTAACACAGTACATGTAGCAAGAGATTCTTTTTATTTATTATACAATTAAAAAAAGCAGCATAGAATAGAAAAAGAATAGAGCAAGCTAATGTTAGAGGCCTTTTTTGCTTTTGTTAATTGTATAATAAATAAAAAGAAGACCGAATACAAAAGGATTAGAAAAGCTAGTGTTAGTTTTTTTTTCTTTTTTAAAGAATAGAATTAGAATAGAGAGAGGTGTGACGTTCTTCATTCTCTCTTACATTCTTTTTGGCTTAAATTAATCTTGCTGCCACGTTCTGGATTAATTGTAAAGGTTTGATAGAACTGGCTGGAAGACCTGACAATACATACATGCAAAAAATAAATAAAATTAAAACAAACAAACCAAACAAACAAACTATAGGGTCCTAGAAATCCAGTTCTGAAACTACAGCCTCCGGCTACTCACAACAACGGCCCTATTGAACATGCAGATTGATTCTCTGCCAGCAGGAGGCGCTTTCGAACGGTTTCCGCGGTAACAGCAGAACACAAAGCAGCGCAGCACCGGACTTTGAAACGTGCAGCGCTCATATTTTATTTATAGCCTTTTGAAGTTTAATCGTCACATTAAGCTGTATTGTGATTCTGGTCTGTACCCAAATTTAAGACCTCTTGAAATCATTATCAAATTTAAGGTCATAAAAAGTCTTAAATTGTCTTAAGTAAATTTAAGACCTTTTAAGGACCCGCGGGAACCCCGAGTTAGAGTTCGACTTTGTAGATAGAACCTTTTTGTTTTCTAAATAAAAAGTCCTAAAAAATGTACAAAAAAAAACCACACAATCACATAATGTAAATAAGTTGTCACAGAATAAGAATATGTGAATAACTCAATTTTGACAAAAATGTCAGATAGAACCTTATAATTCCAAGGGGACTTGTATACATATATGAACAAAAATTATCAGAAAAACATTTAAGGTAATAAAAAATAAATTCCAAAAAATATATTTAAGGGGAATAAAATAAGGAAAATTAAATTGGGGGTGTGGGGGGTAAATAAAATGTAATAAAATAATTGCCACATTAAATGTAATCTTTGCTTACCCGAAATGGTTTTACTTTAGCATAGAGCTCTTCATACAAGTTTCTCCAGTGCTCAGTCTCAGCATCACACGTGCTGGGGGTGAATGAACGACAATATGGAATTAAATAATGCAATACGCACAGACACTGAGTGCATGAGGACACCATGATGGACTAGAGACCCCGTTGAGTGCGTTGTAACTTTCTCACCTCTGCAGCTGAGCCTCTGCGAGTTGTTTGTGGTAGTCTTGCCTTTCCTCTTCCATCAGTCTGCATAGCTGTCGTTTCTCCTGCTGCCACTCAGCAGCGTGATGCTGAGCAGCATCTCTTTCCTCCTGCACCTGCCTGTTCAGCTCAGAAACCTCGCCTTCCAGTTCCTCCACACGGCCCCGCAGCCTGCTGGTTTCTGCAGAACGGCCCTCCACTGACTGCCTCCTCTTCTGTTCTCTCTCCAGCTGGGCCTGAGCCCGCGCTCGCTCTCCTCTCTCCCGCTCCACCTCCGCCTGCAGGCGTCTTAGCTCCTCAATCCAAGTCTCTGCTGCTTGCTTCAGCACTTCCTCTCTCTGAGCCAGCTTAGTCTGAACTTCTAAAAGCATCCTGTAAAACAGCAAAGCCACCAGCATTTATTAAATCACTTAGACATTGACAGACATTTCAATACAATGTATATTCTGAACAGTAAGACAGCATGACCTGATGTGAAAATATTTGTAGGCTAAACCTCTGTCATTAAGACTATTATTCTATTAAAACTTAATATTTGCCATTTAAACTTTAAAAAAAAAAAAAAAAAAAAATTATAAATGGGAGTTATTTAAATGTAATGTGGATATAAATCATTCATGATAGAAAGGCTTGTTATAAATTTTACAAGGCAGGATTTAAACAATCAGCTTCATAAGAGGAATCATAAAACCATCAAATAATCAAATCGTAATGACAAGCAATTAAATTACAATTTTAAAAAAAAGTTAAAATTGTGTATATTTAATCTGCAGCTACAAAGGCCTATTTTAGAGAGAGAAAATAATATTTTTAATTTATTGTAAGTTATGCATTATAAAATGGCAATAACATTTATTTACATATTTAAATTATAAATTCTATTAAATATTTTATTTTAGAAGATATAAACAAAGATACAGGTGCATCTCAAATTAGAATGTCGTGGAAAAGTTCATTTCAGTAATTCAACTCAAACTACTTCAGTCTGTGCGCACTGAATTTATTTAATACACGAGTTTCACAATTTAAGTCTTTGGTTCTTTTAATTGTGATGATTTTGGCTCACATTTAACAAAAACCCACCAATTCACTATCTCAACAAATTAAAATACTTCATAAGACCGATAAAAAAAAAAAAAAAAAATTTTTTAGTGAATTGTTGGCCTTCTGGAAAGTATGTTCATTTACTGTATATGTACTCAATACTTGGTAGGGGCTCCTTTTGCTTTAATTACTGCCTCAATTCAGCGTGGCATGGAGGTGATCAGTTTGTGGCACTGTTGAGGTGGTATGGAAGCCCAGGTTTCTTTGACAGTGGCCTTCAGCTCATTTTTTGGTCTCTTGTTTTTCCATCTTCCTCTTGACAATACCCCATAGATTCTCTATGGGGTTCAGGTCTGGTGAGTTTGCTGGCCAGTCAAGCACACCAACACCATGGTCATTTAACCAACTTTTGATGCTTTTGGCAGTGTGTGCAGGTGCCAAATCCTGCTGGAAAATGAAATCAGCATCTTTAAAAAGCTAGTCAGCAGAAGGAAGCATGAAGTGCTCCAAAATTTCTTGGTAAACGGGTGCAGTGACTTGGACCAACACTAGCAGATGACACTTCACCCCAAATCATCACAGACTGTGAAAACTTAACACTGGACTTCAAGCAACTTGGGCTATGAGCTTCTCCACCCTTCCTCCAGACTCTAGGACCTTGGTTTCCAAATGAAATACAAAACTTGCTCTCATCTGAAGAGGACTTTGGACCACTGGGCAACAGTCCAGTTCTTCTCCTTAGCCCAGGTAAGACACCTCTGACGTTGTCTGTGGTTCAGGAGTGGCTTAACAAGAGGAATACCACAACTGTAGCCAAATTCCTTGACACGTCTGTGTGTGGTGGCTCTTGATGCCTTGACCCCAGCCTCAGTCCATTCCTTGTGAAGTTCACCCAAATTCTTGAATCGATTTTGCTTGACAATCCTCATAAGGTTCTCTCGGTTGATTGTGCATCTTTTCCTTCCACTCAACTTTCTGTTAACATGCTTGGATACAGCACTCTGTGAACAGCCAGCTTCTTTGACAATGAATGTTTGTGGCTTACCCTCCTTGTGAAGGGTGTCAATGATTGTCTTCTGGACAACTGTCAGATCAGCAGTCTTCCTCATGATTGTGTAGCCTAGTGAACCAAACTGAGAGACCATTTTGAAGGCTCAGGAAACCTTTGCAGGTGTTTTGAGTTGATTAGCTGATTGGCATGTCACCATATTCTAATTTGTTGAGATACTGAAATGGTGGGTTTTTGTTAAATGTGAGCCAAAAATCACCACAACTAAAAGAACCAAAGACTTAAACTACTTCAGTCTGTGTGCATTGAATTTATATAATACAAGTTTCACAATTTGAGTTGAATTACTGAAATAAATGAACTTTTCCAAAACATTCAAATTTATTGAGATGCACCTGTATTGATTTGTCAATTAGCCATTTATTAATACAACATACAATATCCTGATCACCTTATTTATTTTGTGGTAATAACGGACTTATTCCCTGCTTAACCTTGGACCACATTGTCAGCCATGTATGAGCTATATGGGAAGCATAGCAGATAAATACAATAAATCTCTGAGGCAGGATACTGACCTAGCATGCTCCTCTTGCAGTTTATCCTGCATTTCCTGGCAGCTTCTGAGTTTCTGCTGGTCCTGCTGCAGCTGTTGCTTGAGTTGGTTCATCTCCTCCTGCAGCTGATGAGCTTGAGCCTCAGCCTGCTCCTTCTGCTCACCCAGAGAACGTCTTGTGCTTTTGGAATTTAATGAGAAAATATTTGATGCAGACACTTAATGATGCTTGGGTGGGAGATTAAAGATGAGGAACTGTTAAACAAACTCTAGCTCATTTTAAATGTCCATGGACAGCATTTTAATGAACGCAAAAGGTGTTTAAAATAACACCTCTCATAGTCAGAAGTCACATCTCCCAGCTTAGCAAGACAGCTGTTCTGATCCTCTTCTAGTTTTTTGATTGTCATCACATGAGCCTCTTCTAAAGCCTGCATCTCAGCACACTTCCTGCCAAAGAGGAACCAAACACTGGTCAGTTTTTTACCAAAGTGATGTGATCAATCTCAACTCAATTAGAAATCTTAAGTTCTCACTTCTCTAACTCAAAGCAAGTGTTCTTCAGCTCTTGCTCCAGTGTCTGGTTCTTCTGCGTGAGGTGCTGGATGGCCTCCTCACTGCATTGCTCCTGCTTCTCCAGTTCTGACAGCTCCTCGAGCACATCCTCCAGCTCCTCGCCGAGCTGTTTCTTCTCCGCCTCAGCCTCATCTCTCAGGCGCTCAAGCATGCTAGCCAGGGAGTCGCTGTGAGTCTGCAGCAACACACATTAGAGGAGCTTAAGAGACATTAGCCTAATCCACAAAGTCGATCAGGGAGACTTTGACTTCCTGACTGAGAGACGACACAGTACAACCTGCTTAAAGTCTATTAAGATGCACTCTTCACTTAATTGTCCCACTCATGCAGATATAAATCACATCACAACTTTATTCACTATTGATTTTTCCTCTAAAAGTACCACAACTAATCACAAAATGGCATGTTAGTAAGCTCTTTTCCTCTGTGTACAGATACAGATACTCAAGCTAATGAAATACAAAAAAAAAAAAAAAATGCCCTTCATAGGAAAGGGCTGAACAATAACCGTGCTGCAATGAATTGCGGGAAAAAAGGGAAAGAAATCCCAATACAACAATGATTTCTGTGTAAATCAATGTATGCTTCCTGTGCTGAATTTCTTTGAGGTCTGTCAATAATATGAAAGATGTATTACAGCAGTCAACATTTGAAGTGGATCAAAACCTTTTATCAAAGTTGTCCTAAAACCAAAATGCGATCTTGTCTTAGGACAACTTTGAACTTTGTTCTACTTCAAATGTTGACTAGTGTAGTTCTGTTCTGCAGAATTTCAGGTCACAGCACAGGACATTGACAAAGCGTTTGCTACTGTGTTCTTATTGAGCCATCAGCTAATGTTGTCATTACATTAAAGGGACAGATTTCCCAAAAACTGAATCATTTACATTTCACTCAAGATTTGTCTATTGAAAGTCCATGCAAGCAAACTTTTCATGCAGCAAAAAGTACAAAAATGTTGCACAAGTAATCCTAATGAATTGCATGGTTTTATTCAAGTCAATTGAAAAAAAAAAAAAAAAAAAAAACGATCACTTTATGACAAACATAATTTATGCACTTATTCACATAGGAACATTGATCAGCACACGATAGAGCTCATTAAAATTATGGTAAAAGGAAGCTCAAACATATTTGCTTGATGCAAGAGAACAAACAGTTCAATTTCTGTTTACCATTTTTGAGGAGCCCTAAATATATATATAAAAACAAATCATATGGGTTTGGAACAACATGAGGGTGAGTAAATATTAATTTTCATTTTTGGGTAAACAATCGAGTACCCATGAGCATATTTCAAATAGCATACTTTGTGCAAATCAAGCAACTGCTATTTAATTGAATGGGACTGCTAACCAAAACAAAAAGTTAATACTAGGCCTGTCATGAATTTTGTGCTGAAGATTAACTGTCAGAGAAATTGTGATTATCAATTTAATTCACTTTTGTTCATCACTTATTGTGTAAGCCTAATATATTTTTTTACTTGGAATTGTTTATAAATAACAAATGCCAATCAAACAGGCCCATTCAATTTATTTTTTGCTGTGAAAAAGAATAATTTTACCTTTTTCTCTTCCAGTTGTTTGGTCAGTGCATCATGTTCCTCCTTCAGCTTTTCGTATGCTTCTTTCTCAGTCTTCCTACTCTCCTCCAACGAGCTGATCTCTGCCTTCAACTCTTGCACCCGTCGCAGACCCTCCTCCTGTGTCCTGGCTGCACACAATAACGCACAAAACAAACTCAAAATATGTGCTTATTCATAATGTGCATCTCTAAAATACTACATGCTGAATTTTACAGCCAAATCTCATTCACCTCTTTCATCCTCCAGCACTAAGCATCGCTCGCCCATGAGTGCCACACGCTGATCCAGCTCTTCCTCGGTTCTTCTCAAGATCTCCTTCACGCGGGCCAGCTCTTGCTCCTGCTGCAGTACCGTGCTCTGGGACTCCTCGAGGTCCTGAGCTCCCTGCTGCATCTGTTCCTCCAGCTCTTTTAGGGAGGTCTGCGAGGCCTGGAGATCCTGCACGTGCTGCTCCATCTCGCTCTCCTTCTCCTCTAGAGCATTCTGGGAGTCCTGCAGCTCCTGCTGAGACCTCCGCAGCTCCTCTTCCTTTACTTTCAGCACCTCCTGACAGTCCTGTAGCTCACTGGTACATTTCTCCAACTTTTTCTCCACATCACTGCACAAGCCATAAAGAGCTGGATGAGGATGTGAGCGCGGTCACAATAACAACAACAATATGAAAACGCACACAGTTCTAACCTGAGGTTCTCTTGAGCATCAGAGAACCGGCGCTCCATGGTGGATTTGTCCTGGAGCTTAATCCGCAAATCCTTTGACATTGGAGAGTGAGACAGACAGCTTATCTCAAACCAAGCAGTACTTCAAAGTCTGATGATTCAACCTAAGCAGTGAGTAAATGTCATCTGGCTTAGGAGTCAAATTCTGTTGACCAAAACCAATACCTGAATCTCTTCATTTGCTGAGTCCAAGTAATTCTGCAGGGCTTTGGCTTCCTCCCTCAGCTCCTGGATTATGTCTTCATTTTTAGAAGACAGGAGAAAGAAAAAAAAATAAAAGAAAAAAGCGAGATGTAGCCAACTCTGATGATACCATAAAAACCCCACAGATCTTAGTATGCAAACTTACTGTGCAATTTATCCATTTCATTCTCAAGCTGTTCATTTTGGACTCTTGTCTCCTGATGAAGGTCCTCTGAAAAACGTACAGTAATAAGCAAAAATGTTAGCTCAGCAAATGTTCAAATACAGTCTTTCAAACAAATACATAAATAGTTTCTAACCTACTTGACTCAAAGTCTGAACCGTCAAATGCCTATACAATTGTACTTCTAAACAAACAAAAATAATATATAAATACACTTTTGTTCAGACATTTGAGCCCAGTAAGATCTGTTCAAAAATAAATCTTACCAAAGATGCATTTATTTGATCAAAAAGAGTAAAAAGCAACATTGTGAAATTGCTACAATTTAAAATACCTCTATACATTTTAAAATGCAATTTATTCCTGTGATGCAAAGCTAAATTTTCAGCATCGTTACGCCAGTCTACAGTGTCACATGATTCTTCAGAAATCATTGCTGTTCAGAAACATGCAGTTGTGATGCTTCATATTTTTGTGGAAAGCATGACACATTTAAGTATTTTTTGATTAATATGTAGAAAGTTCAAAAGAACAGCATTTATTTGAAATAGAAATCTTTTGTAACATTATGTCTCCACTGTCACTTTTGATTAATGAATGTCTCTTCTGTATAGATTTAATGAATAAATTCATTAATAAAACACTTTAAACAGCATAACTTCATATCCCGCTCCTACTCTCATCAACCTCTTGACTGATAAAGATTCTTCAGACAAAGACGTAAACCTTTTGGGTATCAGACAAATTAGATATTTTCTGAAGTAATCTGGTAAGGAGACTGGATCCAATATTCCTGGCTTGTCGGTAGAAACTAGCATGTGTCATTGATACGATTTAACATCAGCAAAAGAACTCTGAAATTCCACAGGGTCTTCTAGGAATACTGAATCATTTGTTAAGCTGCCCGAATTAAACAATTCACTAAAACTCAACTAGGTTAACACTTTAAAATTTTACATACAATTGGATTGAAAATGCAATATACAGTAACTACTGGTATTTCCAAGATATCTAGACACCACTCACTAAATTAAAAAATGCAGTGTAATGAGGTCATGAGACAATACTGTTGGAAACAATTACTGTGTAAAATTCTGTTTCATATTATCTTTACAGTATATTCTGTGCAGTTTTCAGCAAGTGTTATATTTTGTTGTTACCATGGTCTGACTTGAGCATAGAGTCAGTGGAGGCTTGTCAGATCGATTTTATGACCATGGAACGGATCCAAAAATATACAATATCAAGCATATAGTTCCTCAAGGTAACTTACCAAGATCTTTGTTCCTTTCCTGAAGAACTCTAAAAGTTGTTCTGGCAGTCTCCAGGTCGGTTTCCAAGACCTTTACTTTCCCCTCTGAGCTGATCTGGAGAAAACTCAGTTCCTGTTCACAAATTCAAAATTACACTGAGAAAAGTTTTTGTAGCTTCAAATCGCTCAATGTATAAAATGACTCCGATAACTTACCTTGTCTTTGGCATCGAGTTTATTTTTGGCCTCAATGAGCTCCATGGAAAGAGCATTGATCTTCTTCTTGGTGATATCTGCAGAGACCTGTGAAAATCAAAGTGCCAAGGCATTCCTCAGTTAACTTGTTTATGTGAAGCAGTTTACATAAGAAACAGAGACTGCAAAACACACTGCTACAAAAAGACTAGTCACCTTGGTCTTCAGGAACTCATTAGCCTTCTTTAACTCAGCGAGCTGCCTCTCGAGAGAAGCCACATTTGCAGCAAGGCCTGTCTTCTCTCTGACAGCCACAAGCAATTTAGACTCCAACTTCTTCAGTTCTTCCTCCAGGGTCAGCAGCCTGCGGTCCTGCTCTCCTCTCTGCTGCACCAAAGAACGGATCTATACTCCAACATAAGCAGTGACAGTCAAGGTTAGGAGAGGAGAACATAGAAATTGATCAGGCCTCAAAGCAACAAATGGCCATTAAGGAATGTTGAAAACTACCTCTTTCTCTAGTAGTCTCTGATGTTTCCTCTCAAGTGTGAAACCATTTTTGTCCTTTTTGGAACTTAATGCATCAATCTACAGAAGGAAAAACAACAACAAGAAAAGCAAATTGTAAAACAGCATAGTAATGATTGGCCAATATACCGGACCGACAAATAGTAATACTGACAAATAGTCAATGAGGGTTTTTTTTTTTAGACACTTTGATGATTATGAAAAAGCGAAGAGAGCCTACGTGCTTACCCAAATTAACATTTTATTAGATATTTGAAAGGTCTTATTTAATAGCCCTGTTTTTTTAAGACATCTAACACTCCTGTTGTGTTTTGAAATGGGTAAGGGATAATGTAGGGGTTAGCCTTGGAAAAATAACCAGCCGGTCCTGCATTAACCTGCAATATCATGAGATAATTATATATTTAAGAAATTACCCCTATATTACCTTAAGAAGTTCACACCTTTACACTGTACAATATAATTGGTCTAGCAGTAAGACAGACCCTGGAACAATATATAAAAAAAAAAAAAAAAAAAAGTAATTTTAAGGGAAAGTTCAGCCAAAAATGTTTTAAAAATCTGGTTCGATTTACTCAACCACATGTCGTATGGACTTATTTTCTTCTGTGGAGCACAAAAGATGATATTTTGAGACATGTCTCAATACAACGAATGTCAAGAGGGTGCATGATGATGCTCTAGACTTTCATTAGATGGACAAAAAGAGTTGAAACATTTAAAAACATTTTCTTTTGTACAGGTTTGGCACACTTAAGTACATTTTAGAATAGAGCCGTTTAATAAGTGTTCTTATACTTTCCTCAATTTTGTGTACATCTTTTAATTAACTAATAATTCAGGTATGGTCGAACCACAAGCAAATAATTACATGTGCATCTCTTACCAAACCATCAACAGACATGGTCCTCCGAACTGGAGACATGGGTACTTCTTTTGAGGGTGATGGCAGGGGTACCGCTGCATTTTCAAAAGGAAGCAGATATTATTAGAAGGTAGAGCTCCTCATTTATAACCTAGAGATGAAAAGGTAAACTCAAATGGCAGTTAAACACAATCTGCTCTCACTTTTTGGAGCCGTTCTGAAGCGCTCTGCTTTATGAAATGATGCAGCTCCTTTCACATCACCAGACTTCACCTCATATGTACCAGGTGGAGGAGCACAACCTAAAGATACGAAAAACAAATATATATATATCAATAAATAAAGGCTATGAATATGAACCTCTCATCATCTGGGAGACAGCTGACACGTCTTAACGTGTCCTCTCCGCTGTGTGAAATACATTAACGTTAGCAGCATGAAAGTTCGTCTAGCAGTCTCCATTATGTGATTTTTGATTGCTATTTTGTGAAATGACTGCACAGCGTGCAATTACGATTGTGTAACGTTACTTGATAAACTTTGGCAGAGAATTGAGCCATCGCAGCTGCAAGAAAACTGTATGAAATTATAAAGTTGAATGGGTTAGACAGTGATAACTACATTAATATCACTTTAATCATTTGTTTTTGTAATTAAACTGTTTCAAGCCCATAAGAGTTACTCTCAGTTTTATTTAACGTTACATCGCAGAATAGAGAGGAAGCGAGAAACTTACCGACATGCTCGTTAAATCTCTTTAAGGGAGCTCTTGAGAAAGACATGACCGACAAAAGAGGTCGAAAACTCAAATACTGTGAAAAAACCTATAAAAAATGTGAAATTTGTTAAACTTAAGTGCTAAAACTTCAATATGCTCGAACGTCAACAACAAGAAGTGCACACACCCGCTGAAATTTTGAACTAGTAATCCCGCCCAATATAGCACAGAGGCAACAGCTTTAGCCAATGATAATGAAGCATATGTGACGAGCAGAAATGTAAACCAATCAGTAACGAAATCTTGCTGTACGTCACATCTGGTCACGCAGCGTCCTTGTTCTCTCAAAATTCAAACTGCATGCAGTGCGGTGGGAGATACTTGAATGCAGCTAAATTATCTTTGACCTACAAAGAATTTACATTACTTATGTTTTTATTGCATTAACAACAGTAATAACTATTTGAAATATTCATAGATGCAGTCTCATTTAACCACTGCAGCTAATTTTAGATTCAAAGTTTTTTAAAACAGAATAAATTACTAACAGTATATTTGCTTGTGACTTTGAATAAAATCATCTAAATAAATGAATCCTGTAAAATCAGACAAACACACAAGAAAGATTTGTTTACTTTTATTCAAAAAACTTACTGTCTCCAGACAGATACAAATCAGAAACATTACAGTGGATAACAGAGGACAGGGAAACGGTTATGTATGAGTTTATATCTCTGAACAGGGAAGAGTGATAATATGTTTTAAATGTTAACAGAAAAAAGCACTAGAAAATTAAGCTTTACGTTTAAATGCATGTATATTTACACAATCTATTCAGCAGTTTAATTAATGTAGTGGTGAGGAACAGAAGACAGTTTAAGCCAAAGGGCGTTTACTTTCATAAATTTAAAATCTGTCTGCACACCTTCTTTTAAATAATTACACTCATGCCATTTTAAAAATGCACTGTTCCTTTTCTGATGCGAAAAGTATTCAATGTACCTCACATAAAAGTTTCAACATGGAAGATTTATGTTTGACTACCACCTTCTTTTCCTTTTTAAAACAAGGATGTTTTAAGGCCAAGGCATGGAATGATTAAAAAGTATACCCCAGACAAAATGCACGTCTGCAATATAAGTTAATGTATTAGTCAAGCTTCATAGAGCTGCCGAATGCAATGCTGTAACATTAAAGGATCTCATAGGATGTTATTGTTACACTTTGAATATTTCATATTGGGAAAAACAAACTTAGCTGAATGAAACAGTTCTGTCCATGATTTGCAACCAAACTAATTTACAATTAGGAAAAAGGTGAAACCTAAAAACCTCTTAAGACCGACCAAAGAAAAAAAAAAAAAAAAAAAAAGGAATCAAACAATACACACACAAAAAGAAGAAAAAAAATATAAAATCTCAAAACTTTACTTGCTGCATGGCTACACACTTTCATGTTTAGACATGTTCTTATACATTTCAAAACCTTTTAACTAAGTTGGAGTTTTAAAAAAATAAGAGAGAAAAAAAAAAAAACTAAAGCACAATTATAAAATCAGCACCAATTTATATATTTATATATAACTTTATTTAAATGTAGATGTCTACATAGCTCTAATCAGGGAGAAGAAAATCTCCACCAGACATACTACACTAAGTTTTGTTTTATTAAGAGACAACACAATGGCACTACTGGAGAGATTTCCTCTTCTTTGCTTGATCTTAGATTTTAGATTTTAGAGGGACAAGCGAGCAGATCTGATCTTTGGATAAGCCACGTGACTCAGCGGAAGAATTACAGTCCTTTCTGTGCATCTCCACAGACCGATTGGGTTTCTACGTGCTTGATTTACTAGAGCAGTTGGCACATAAAAACAGCTCCGTTGGTGCAAAGACAGCAACAGGGCCACTGAATGGTCGAGGTATTTCATATACGCTGATCACTGATCGTGTCACTGAAATTGCACCAAAACATCAAAAATGCACCAAAGGCAGTAATAAATCGGGGTGCTCAGAGTGTTTTGATTTAGGTTTCATGTTGTATGTCATGATTTTTAAGGGTGGAATAAAAGGAAACTAAATACTAGATATAAAGACCTGGAGGTTTTCCTCCATTTCACATATTAGATAAGAAGAATAAAATATATCAATACTCACTATGATGAGCAAAAACCTGCTTATAAATTACTACTTTACACCAGATTACTCACTATTACAAAAGGGCTATACATAACAAAGTTGTCTTTAAGTTAAAAAAAGATGCATTCACCCCCGGTTTCAAGAAATACCACAACTCTAAGAGATCTCACATATGTTTCTTCAAACATGATGACGTTTGACTGAAATATTTATATATATATTTATATATATATATATATTTTTTTTTAATCATAAACTCATGTATGGCTAGGACAGTCCGAGATTCCATGGCGTTCAGTATCTACCGTCACTGTTTTGCACGATCAGGGAAAGCCCACACAACGATTGCAAAGACTTTGAATTGCTCCTTTATCCTTTCTGCGTTTTAGTAAGTGTCAATGGTACGAGCTGATTTGGATGCCAATCACTCCATTGAATTTAATTCTCTTTAGAGAATCAACGTGAATTCACACAAAATGTCTCTTCTCTTCACACGCCTCCAATTATAATCTTAAAACATGGGCACTCCCAGGACCTACAAGAGAAAATGTTCAAATTCAGTTCAGTGTTTAGACTTACCAAACAAACGTTTCATTCAATCATCAGTCCAGATGGGTCTGATTAGTATTTATAATAGTGAGATGCTCTCCCCCTCTCTGTCTTTTTGCACAAGGGCAATTCAAACTATCTGAAATCACTCCTGCTAGTGCCATCTAGTGGTGATCTCTCTTTCACGTCCTTAGTGTCGGAGTGAACGAGTCCCCCATTACCGCTGAAAAGCATCATAACCCAGGAAATGAGTGCTTCTTACAGACTCATCCATGATGGAGGCAGGGTCGAAAAAGTCGGGCTTCAGTTCTGATCGCTCTCGTCGATTCTTCGATGGGGGCTGCAAGATACGAAAGTGCAGACGGTAAGGATGAGATGTGCTAAAAGAAGAGTTATTTATAAAATGTGACATTAAATTGCATTACATTTAAATACACATGGACAATGCTGTTCAAAAGCTGGGGTCAGTAAGATTTTTGTTTTGAAAGAAATTCATTCTTTATTAACCGTCATTCAGCAATGATGCATTAAAAAGATCACAAGTTACAGTAAAGATACTGTTTCAGTATATAGTAGATGCTGAAAAGTATCGTTTCCAAAAAATATTTAGCAGCACAACTGTTTTCAGCGTTTATAATAAATGTTTCTTGAGCAGCAAATATTACAATTATTTCTGTAGGATCTTGTAGTGCTGGGCGGTATACCGGTTCATACCGAATACCAGTGTTTATTGTTCTTATGATATGAATTTTTAAAATACCGCAATACCAGTATTATTTAAATAACGTTCAGAACGCGACACTGTTTGATAGGGGTCTCTTTTCACTACTGCATTGTGGCGAGGACACAGCTGTATGTGTTACTAAGCGTGAAAGTTCTGAAGCTGTAGAACGTGATGACACAGAAGAACTCATCCACAATATCCACCGCCCGCTGCAATCAGCTCCCACGTCTCACACACACACACAAGCGTGCCTTTAGCACTATATTTAGCAACTTTCAGACCCTTTTAGTGGCTTTTTTCCATAGAATATACAAACTGACAAACCTAGCAACTTATAAATCTTAGCTATGGTTCAGTTGGAAGATGTCTCCAGTGCTGCCCCGCGAGCGCAAGATCTGACTCCCGGCGCAGTGTTGCGTCTCTGTGAGTCTGTTCTGTGCAGCGAGCGGCAGAGAAGCACCGCATTCAGCTGGCCGTACCACAGCAGATTCGTCAATAAAGGAGTAAAAAAAAAAAAAAAACAGCGTTTCCAAGCACCTTCCAAACTAACTGTTTGGAATTATAAGTATGAGCATAGTTCGTCTGTTAATATTATGCACTTATTTATTTATTTTTTTAGTTTGTTACTCAGCCGCAGGAAGTGCGCTGCATGAGACAAAAAAGTAATATAGTCACATAGCCGCTCTTTAGTGTAACGTTAGATGCATGTTGATGTTATCAGACGATGTCGCGATTATAAATGAGAGTGACTCCTGGTTAACATGTATTAATGAGTCGTATTTAGTGTGGAATTTTCTACAACATTCGCTCATCATGACAGTAAAATAGGGCATTCCAAGTCAATCTACTGCAGTTTTTCCTCTCTTAATCAGTAGAAAATGTGGTTAACACCCGGTCATGCATGAAAAAAACAAATACCGTCATATACCGTGAAACCAGTATAATTTTGAAAAATACCGTGATATAAATTTTTGGTCATACCACCCAGCACTAGGATCTTGCGACACTGATGACTGGAGTAATGATGCTTTGCGTCACAGTAATAAATTACATTTTGAAATATATTAAAACAGAAAACAGTTATTTTAAATTGCAATAATATTTCACTGCTTTTACAGTATTTTTGACCAAATCTATGCAGCCTTGATGACCATAACAGACTTCTTTCAAAAACATAAAAAAAATCCGTACATCCGTACATCTGTTTACACAAAAGCCTATTCCTAGACACCAAAATCATGAAGACAAATTGCATTAGCATAAGCTTATTACCAGATCAATATCCATGGTGTCAAAGTCCATGCCTTCGTTGAGATCCTCAATTCGGCCTTCTGATGACATCATCACATCTTCCACAATGGGTTCCTCATCATCCTCCATGAGGCCTGTTCCTCGACGACTGCAAGCATCGGAAGACCAATGGCACCATATTTGTAAAAAAACAGTTTTTTTTGTGTGCATTCAAACTGAAATGCAGTGTAAAGTTCCCTTACATGGCATGCTGAAGGTTGCTCCTTAATTTGGCGTAGTTCATAGCTCTCTCCTGCTGCTGTCTGGCCACTTCCTCTTGCTGCTGTCTCTGTGCAAGCATCCAAGTGACTTGTGTGCTGTAAAACAATAACAACACAACTCACTATATCCACTCAGTCCCAGACTACACATGCATGAACATTTCATGGCTGAAATTAGCTGTACATCATCTGAAAGTGCCACAAACACGAGAAACTTGTTAAGCTTGAGTATCAATGCTCTTACTTGTAGTCCATGGGTGTTTGGTGGTGTTGTGGCTGAGGGGTCTGAGGGTGCGCATGCTGCTGTTGCTGATCGGGGGTCATGGTGTACACCCCCATGTAGCTCTCCTCAGGACGTAGGCGTTTGGGCTCTCTCATGACGGTGGAGGTGAGGTGGGGCGAAGGCATCATGACGGGCGTCTGCATGCTCTGCTCACGGCTCATCCATACTTCACTGCTGCTGCTGCTCTCCTCTGCACACAGACAGAAGGACAATCATTAAAGTCGCGATAAAATGGAAATAGTGGTTGATCATTTCTTCCATATTGTGATGTGCATTTGAGTGTAATAGATTATAGAAAAAAACAACAACAAGTAAGGCAGGGTCCTGGTTCTGTGTATAGGCTGTTGATTGTATTTTTTGATGTAACAACTGTATTTGCAGGGGTGGGTTTAAAGCGATAGTTCACCCAAAAATGATTACAGTTCCTGGTCCCCATTGACTTGGGGAGTATTTTTTGTTCATACTATCGAAGTCAATGGGGACCAGAATCTGTTTGGTGACCAACAGTCTTTAAAATAACTTTGTGTTCAGCAGAAAAAAAGCAAGTCAGACATGTTTTAAACAACTTGAGGGTGAATAAATCACAGAATTTTCATTTTTGGGTGAACTATCGCTTTAAGAAGACTAAAGAGAAGTAATAAAAATATCACCAGAGAGAAGCCCGATGCTTTCACTGGAAAATCAAGTTATAAAACTGTGAACAAACATTATCGGGTAAAAAAAATATATATATACACATACACACAAATGATTCCTTCACAATAAGATCTATAGCATGCATTTACAACATAGATGAATTTTCTTTCTATGCTGACTTGCCAACACAATGAATTAAAACTAAAATGATTTACTTCCTTAAACTTTTTAGTGTTATAGTGGACGATCTATTAAAGCAGCACTATGTAGTTTTTTGACCTTAAAATATTGTCTTTATTTCAGTGATAGAACAACTCTTAAACGGACGAATTCTACTGCTGCTGCTACCTGAGCAGCCTCATAGCGACTAAAACCACACACTAAGTTTGGTGTTCGGGTCGGTACACACAGCCGACCATCCCCTGCCAGCAGAAGAGTGCGACCTGCTTTACAGCATACATCACATATTTTACTCGTAGCCTGGGTGGAGTTAGCCACCGCGGCAGAGCCAACAAAGAATCCAAAGAGGGTTTTGTCGGAGGAAGCTAAGAAAAGAAAGAGAGAGTGATCGGATACGATCCCGAACACTAATCAATCTCGGACGGGTGTACACTAGGGTTGTGACGGTGAGGAAATTTTCCCACCGTTTAATCGACGTGTGACAACACCAGTAATACCAGTATCACCGTGGTGGAGGGGTCGTTTGAGTTTTCCCTCTTTTCCTCGCTTTCCTTCAGTTTTAATTAGCTTGTAAAAGCACCGTGCACATTTTACTTTCACTTTTAAATTAGCGGCAATTCGGCATCAACTGCTTGAATTCAATTCAAACTACAACAAAATACAACGTAGAACATAGCCTATAACTTTCATTAACAAAACGAATAAAAATACACCATGCTATATGCCTAATATAAAATAATAAATAACTTACAAATTTTAAATAGGTAGCCTATACAAAACTGAAAATCAGACTGAGGAACAAATAGCCTAATTATAAAACGTAGAACGTTTATTAGCAAAACGATTAAGAAAGTTTGGAGGCATGGACTGCATACAGCTTGATGTAAAATAATCGACTCACGTGATAAATGAAATCTGATCTGTGATGCGCGACTGTCGTTTGTTCGATGTGCTGCATTGAGCAGCCGCTTTCAGTTTTAATTGTTGTGTCAGTTCTGTAAATTGAACTAAATGATTTTATGACTATTAAAAAAATCAAAATGACGGTGAGGGATGGTGCCGCGATGGGCAAGTGACGTAACCGGTGTTGCGGCTTAACACCGACCGGTATCACCGTCTATCACAGCAAGCCTAGCGTACACTCGGTGGCACGGGTTGCAAAAGGGACGGAGACCTAGCCTTCCTGCTACTGGATTTGTAAGTCTTATATATACATTTTTACCCACGGGGAAGCTTATGCAGCGACAGTATTTACGACACCAGTAACAGACAATTGCGCTTATCAACCACATGGGGGAACCGTGAGCAAATGTTAAATAGTGCCGCTTTAAAGCAAGTCATTCGGTCGCATGAAACACATTACTTGTCTGGTATCTTAAATTCAAACTCTTTTACCTTCTGGTAATTTCCTCTTGCCAGTGGCAGGCTTAGCTTTTTTACTTCTGACGGAGGAGCCTCGACTACTGATGCCACTGACCACAGACATTGTATCATCATCACCCCCTGCCTGCAGTGAGTTCCTGTAAGAGATGAGCGGCAGCCAGCAGTCTTCTCTCTGCAGGGCCATCTGAAATGTCATGAAGCGCTCCAAATACATGTGCCTTTTGGAAAAGAGAGAAAGGACCAACATTAGATCCAACAGCTAATGAGTGATTGTTACACAACTATAAATACACATTCTGAGACCAATAAATGTTTGCTTACACAGTCCGCTTGTCCTGACGCATGAGTTTGGATGAGAACTCGCTGAGAATGTCAAGAAAAGCCAGGTTGAGAGGAGGATGTCCCTCCCCCTGAGGATTTGGCTCTTTGAAGGCAAACTCAATACCGTCCCTTTAAAGAGAAAGCAACATGGGGTGTAAACATGGAATGTAACTCCACACACAATTGTTTTTTCCTCCAAGAGGAACTGAATGGAAGCTTACTTGTGTAACATGGCGATGGCCTCTCTGGTTTTGAGCTGATCCAGACCAAAAGTCAGAGAGAAGCGTCGAGCGAGCTCTTTAATGCCGCAGAAAGAAGAGGATGAGCGGTCAAAGCTGGGTCCCAGATCTGACAGCATCTCATTGAAGAGCTGTACTCAGCAGAGGGAGAAAGACAACTCAGGAACCTGCGAGTAAAACCCCTTTTGATGGTAGATATGAAACCTTATAGTCACTGACCTGCTGTAAGCTCAGAATGAGTGTCTTTGCACACTGGATTTTGTCGATCTGTCTCGTCTTGCTCATAGTTTCCTTGATGATGTCACCATAGTCATTGTAATACTGGACAGGAAACAGAAAAACTTGCATTTAAGTGAGCAATAAAGAGAACTAATGATCTGAAAATGCATATTCAAAGAATGAATAGACTCACCCTCATGTATTGCTTGAAAATATCTGCCCCAGTGTTCATCTCAACTACATTGTAGATAATAAGTTTGCAGTATGCGGCCAGCAGGTTTCGCCTCTTGTGCAAAGCTTCGATTTTTCCGGCTTCATCATCCTGCTGCCCATCTGTTCGAAAATAAAGGAAAACAGACGTTTATAAATACTGCTCATGCACTAGAAGGAAAACTGCCTCCCTCTAGTGGTCACTTATTTAACACTGCTGCTTGACAACAAATGAAGCAATTGCAAGTTGATATTTGTCCAACAACTCTCCCTTTAAACTAGTCAGTCTACTTCAGCTAAAGCTCAGTACACAACAGGATTAAGTGTTGCTAGAGTCTCTAATCTCTAAATCAATTAAATGCTTCTAAAGCCAATTTCCTTTGTGTCGTCTTAGTGTTAGCATTCAACATTAAACAGCCAGGGGCACAAAATCCATTCAGCAAAGCCTGTTAGCTCTAACTGAAAGTCATTATGCCATTAGCAGTGATAGACCTGTGCTGTTGCTGTCTTCATCCTGGTCAATGAAGACGTGGTCCAGGATGAAATTTAGAAGCTCGGACTGCAGGGACGCCTCGGATGTGTATACTAGGGGCTCAAGAGCTTCCCTCCCCCCTGAGATGATCTGATGGCTGAAGATCAGCAGCAGGTCACAGAGGATGGTGAAGGCCTGAGGAAGAACATACAGTCAGGTACAGGCTGTTTGTAGCATAATGACTCGTTGTGACCTTTGATACAGACCTGCTCTTTGACGGCGGTGTTGACGCTGGTTAGGTAACGCTGGCACATTAGACAAAACGCCCTCATCTGCTTCCTCAGAGTCAACATGTCCTCCTACAGAGACCAAATGCATTGTTGACATCCAACAAACCACAGTAAATAAGGGGAAAGGATGCATGCATACAAAATCATATGAATGGGAGCTACCTTTTTAGAAGTGCCCTCAGAGACCTTGGCTAAGCTCCAAAGAATGACGTAATGTGTGCACTGCAGTGCGTGAATGACAATCTGAAACATCCAGAGAGGCAGTAACGTTACCCAACAATCATGAGGCAAAAGCAAAGTTTCAGTTGATTTTGAGGGTTTATTTCTATGCAAGCCTGTTTTTGCCTTAGAGTAAAGAGTAAGAAACAAAATCACACTGTGAGATTGCAAGTTGCAATTCTGAGAGATATAGTTCTAACTGTGAGAAAACAAGTCAATCACAAAAATTAGCCACAATTATATAAAATGGTCTCAATTACAAGGACTGTGAAACTGCAACCATTACAAGTGAAAGGTGAGAAGTGAAGACTTAATTGTGAGATATAAAGTCACAATTAAGACAAAAATTACAATTGTGAGAGATGAAGTAAGATATTACAATCGTAAGATATTAAGTCAAAAAAAAAAAAAATCCACAATTTTGAGAGATGGAGCCTAAATTGTTTGCTATAAAGTTTCAATTAAGAGAAAAAGTCATTAAAAAATGTCATTAAAGTCTGGCCCTGTCAGGCACTACCTCAATAATTCTTCATATCAAAGTCGCTTTAAGACAAGTCATTTCACTCGGCGGCCATTTTTGAAATGCCTCTCAGGCATGCAAGTGCATCTCTTTGAATGGGGAAACATCAAATTCTCCAAAACTGAACTTTTTGAAATCACCAATGAAATCTGACAACTGCCTCATAAATGTTGTTCCTTATGGTCCAATAGCATTAAAAAAAGCTTATTTTTCAGCAAGTGTGCATGCGCAGTACTGTGCGCACATCTCAGAACGCTAGTGATGATCTAAAACATCTCCCGAATCCGCAGCTTCAAATAAATTATCCACCCACACCTATATTTTTGCCTGATTTAGAAAACCGCGCCCGATCGTCACATTCAGGGTACGCATGGTCACGAAAAACCCGGAAAAGTAATGGAATTTTAAAACAGCAATTTCGAGGCCTGGAAAGTTTTGGAAAAGTAATGAAAATCTATTTCACAATTCTCTGTATAATAGAATTATGTTTAATTAGGTCCTGAATTTCATTGCGGGATTGTGCATATATCGCATTACTCATTCCCACAGCTTTTAACTTTAAAATGAGGGAAATTACTGCAAAACATTTATTCAATACAGCAAATCAGTCATCAAATCAGTCATTTGAAAACAGCAGGAGTTATTCAGCTGTAGTACTGCGTCCTCTCTCTTTGACCTTCTCTTCACAACGGCGCATCTAGAGCTGCTGCACGCTGCGATACAAGACTAGCTCACGCTTCAGTACAGTTGACAGAATTGTCAATTGCCTAATTGTTGCATCGTCACAAAAATGTATTATTTTCACGTCTTTCACGTCCTTTCGGTACTCGCGCTCTCCAGGGGCGCTTTTCTGTGCGCTCACAGTCATATCCAAAGCACGCTCTACGAGCACCAAATTGAGTTTGCAAGCAAATCTTGTAGCACTTAAGTGTGTCCAAATACACACAATATGACTTCAAAATGGTCGTCCTGGCAAGTATCCTCATAAGCACTGTCGGTTTTGTCTTAAGTTAATGTAAACAGTTGCGAAAGAAAACGCGTGTGTAAAAGTATTGGATCTGTGAAATAGGTCTTGTGACAGCAGCCTAATAAAGGTGTGACGTCTGTCATTAATGTTAATCAAACAACAAAAGAGAGGAAATCCCTCACTGCTCTTGCCTAAATAATGTTTGTTGAATAACTTTAATATGTTAATTTACGGTTTATTCAATTTCTGTAGCCTATTTAGAAAATGTAGTTAACATTTGCATCATTAATTATTTATCTTATCCACCTGCAAATAATCAGAAAGCATTTTTATTACCCGACCCACGGATATAACCGCCATCCGAGCATCACTAGAGAATGCTTACTGTATCTATAGCAACCAGGACTTCTAACCAAAGCCACTAGAAAGCAAGCCTGAAACCTCGAGCCAAAAAAAACGTAACTGCTAATGCTTCCACTTTGTCAGTACGTGGGAAAGGAGACCAGAGGCTGTTTTTTTGAATGGATGTCAGTGGAGGAGAGGCTTCACTACGCTGAATAAACAGCTTTTTAGAGGAAACGGCCCATCATTTAATGAATCGACAGCCTATCTGCTAATGTTTTACACTAAACAATATTTTTGGATTGAACTATTTTTAGAGTTTACCACTTCTCATTCATGCCTCTGATATCCATAAACGGCAACTGAGAACTGAAATTCAATGACGTCAAGGCTGTAATGTGATTGGTTATTAAGGCAAACGTGATCCAAGCTAGCTGTTACGCTTTCTCCAATAGTAAGTAATACAGACCCTCTCATCTCCCAATAGTAAGACAATCTGCTTCTAACGGCAGCTGCCGATTGGCTCTAGAACATCAATATTGAGCATTGCATTTTTCCCCATTCAAAACTATATGGGTGACATGTCTTGGGTATTCTATGGTCTTTGTTCATAAGCACATGAATACCTGCTCAGGCATGTCTCCATTTTCAATACCAGTGTTCAGTAACTTGTAGTTGCTGGTGAAGAGGTCCCATTTGGAAAGGTCATGAGCACTAAAACAAAAAGAAGCGGAATGGGTGTTAAATAAAAAGTAATAAATTACCTAAAGTGAATCTGTTAGAGAGAAACACTTGATGATAGCCAGAGAGATGAGACAGAGAAGCCTTACTTGTGGAAAGCCGTGATCCTCTTCAGTGTGGAAAGAACTTGATAAGCATCATCTTCATCTGGGTCTTCACCCTTTGGAGGATATATATATATATATATATAGAGTTATATATAGACAACTGAAACTTTCCAAACTTCTGATACATTGCGGCAGCATTTTAGAAAGAAATACCGTATTGTCCCAAATATAAGACGACCCTGATTATAAGACGACCCCCCTTTTTCCAGATGTACCTTTTGGAAAAAGGCTTTTTGAAATCTAAATCTTGTTTTTTTTTTTTCTCCTCTTTCTCTGTAAAACATTTTTCTTAAATTATTTTCAAATTGCATATTTTTCCTTTTTTAATTTTTGTTTTGAAAGTATGGTAAATACTGGTAAAATGTACTAACAATGACATTGAAAAATATACACTTTTTGATATACCATTGAAATAACAGGTAGCCCATCTGAATTATATGACATTTAGGCTATCCATCTCATAGTACAGGGTGTCTACAGATATGAACAAGTTAGATTTAAGACTTTTTAAGACCTTTTTAATACCACCATATGTAAAATTTAAGACCAAACCTGTGAAGGAAATACACATTATATTACATGCGTAAATGTAATATTTAATGTGTTTTTAAATTTAAAAAGAAAACAAAATATCATCGCTGTCAAAAATGCTATTTATTATTACGATATACAGAGAACTTTTCATATCTGAAGACAATATCCCATACAAAATATCCCTCAAAAGCTCCACATCAGCAATATTTTTAGTTTTAAATCAAGCTATTTGTCCCGTAGGGCAAGTAAAATCCTTGAGCAATTTTTCAGTAAACTTGCATTAACCTATTTAAAGCAGCTAGGAGGCTTGTCAGTGAGCTGGTGGTATTCGCAGTAACTACGGGGGGAATCTTCCGTCTGTCCAATGATTGTAAACAGTCACTGGGTCCGTCAGACTGGTGAAACTTTTGCGGTAATGAGACCGAAGATATTTAAGACCCACTGAATCTGAATTTAAGACATTTTAAGACTTTTTAAGGACCCGCGGCCACCCTGTAGTAGCCTACCAAAATTTTATCACAGTAGAAGTGAAATCTTATTGTAGTCTTCAAATATGGGTACTGTCTTATGTTTTAAAATCACTTGCAGAGGAAGTTTGTTCCCATCAGGCTAACATAACAGTCACGACTCGTGCCGCTGTAAGCTTTTCTTTTGTTTTCACTTTATGATCTTTACAACACACATTACATTACATATTTCATGGCACACTCGTTTTATGCGTTTTTGGCGCCACCTATTGTTGTGGGTGTATTACTGACACGTCAAAGCCTAGACCCTGAATATAAGACGACCGCGTTTTTTTCATATGTATTTTCAAGAAAAAAAAAACATCGTCTTATATTCGGGTCAATACGGTAGTTGGAATTGAGTACTAGGGATGCATTTTGTCTACTACTTCCATAACTGAGTAGTCAGAGTAGTCTACTGGACTGTCTTAAGAAAGCTCTGGACAATAAAGACTTAAATATATCTACTAAATGAAGTAGTGAAGTTAGAGATAGCAGACTAGTCGGATTCATCCGTATGGAGAAACCTCCAGAAAAACAGACACACAGTGTTATAGTGGAAGCAGAGCACAAATACTCTCGCCAAACTGCTGTTCCTATGCAAACACAGAGCAACGTCAAAGTGCTCCTCATGCTCCACCCTGAGCTGCCCACTGTCCTCACCTCCTGCAGGAAGTCCTCCAGTAGCCTGTTAAATTTGTCCACTTGCTCATCCAAGAGTTGGCTACGGGCGATATCCACTCGGTTAAAGATAGTGAACTCCTCGTTGCACAGGGCATGGTAGGTTTTAGAGCAAGCCTCGAGCACATCTGTGTCCGTGTGCTTCTCCACAATCTCTCTGATTTGTCTTAACAATGAATCCAGGTGCTATGAGAGAGAAAACCGGCTTTCATTGATATGCTGCACAATCAGCCTATTGTAAATAATCAGTGTTCATTCAGCGCATTTATTCTGTTTAAACGATATGTGGTTCAGACCTTTTCCAAACGCCCTGTGGTATAGATTTCCAGATCAAAAAACTGGGGCAGCTGCAGCAGATTTGTCACTTTCTCTGAATCCACAGAGTACTGTAAGAAAGGAAAAAAAACAAAAACAAAAAAAACATTTATCAGTTTCAATGCTCTGTGAATACCATTTCATGCTGCCTTTGATTTCAATAGGCTTTAACCTTTGCAAGTAAAGCTGGCAGTGCTATAGCAAAGAGCTCCGTCATTCTCGTCCGGTCATCAAGCTGAGTCTTCTTCTCCTTCGCTGTCAGAACCTGAAACAAGATCAAGTGAGAATAGAGAACAGCATGTAAGAGGTAACGTGTGAGAACAGGGATCCGTCTTCAAGGTCTGGCCGTTGCGTGTGGCATCAGGTCTTACCCTCTTGCCTGTGCCTCTGCCCACAGGAGGATGGCACTCTGCAGCCTGACGGATGGTGCACAGCATGATCTCTATCAGAGCAGTCTCCTGTCTGTCCGTCAGAGCTGGAAAACACACACAAAGGTAATTAATCTCTCGCTTCCTTTGGAGCAGGTAAAAGTCAACCCTGTATGTTCTGGTGGTGTGTCACTAGGTCAGACCTTCCTCTCCAGGCAATGGCTCATCCAGTAGTAGACTGATCATGCACTCCCAGTCCTTAAGGATCTCTGTTGCACAGTCCCACATGCTGTCCACTAGGTAGGCTGCATGCTCGTGAAGCTGAGGATCAAAACAAAACTTATAACATCTTAAGATTTATAGTTACACTTATCCTTCAATCCATATTAGAATAATTTCTGAAGAATCATGTGACACTGAAGACTGAGTAATGGCTGCTGAACATTCAGCTTTGCATCACAAGGAATAAATTGCCTTTCAAAATATATTCAAATAGAAAACTAAAAATAAAATTAGAATATAATTATATAAGATTAGAATTTATCTACAATGGAAGAAAACTGAAACACCACAGCGCACAATGTATGCAGAAGGCATTTGAGAAAACGGTTTGAAAATCATAATTTTTTGCGATTCTGTTTGGTGACATTAGTTGCACAGAAACTGCACCCTTCAACTTGCATCATACAAACAGCACTGCTTTGATTTACTGACACTTGATTCGCAATGATGTTGTTGATGTTAACTCACCTCACTCTCCAGGAAGAAAAAGACAGTGGTTTTGATGAGGTTGGCATTCATACTCTGTCTGCCTCGTCTCTTGGGCATGCTGTCATCTTCAGGGTCTCGATGACTGAACAGTCTGCGAACAAAGATGAAAACATAAAACTATTCAGTTTACCTTAAACTATTGTTGTCTAATCACCATGTCTATTCATTCATGTCTCCACTCAGTCTAGATGCAGTGAATAGTTTTGTTTTATGACTTTAAGTAGGCTGGAGACTGGGTTTATAGAAAAGCAGAAATGTAAAACTTCCTGTACAGCTTCATGGGATATGAATGAGTGAGTGAAACTCACTTCTTAAAGAGGAATTCTCCTGCTGCCACTGCGACGGGTCGGTGGGCTGAATACACTAGATGGTACACACTCTCACAGTCTTCTGCAGTCAGAACCTCATCACTGCTACTGTAATACCAAACAACAGCATATGAGCATCCTGTCATGCTGATTATCACAGCTAGTTGTGTCTACAGTGTTTCCTGCACAATTAACCTTTTTTGCACTATAGTTACACTAATTTCATTTGAAGTGATGAGTAAAGACTTGTAGTTTATTTTGATTCAATAACCTCTCAACGATTCAGTGAGTTAATTTAATGAACAATTTGACAGAATCAAATCTCATGGGTTCATTAATCTTTTTAACATTAACATTGTGAATCTCTCTACTATACTACACTGAACAGTTTGGGGTTGGAATGATTTTATTTACTTTTTTTTTTTTTTTTAGTATCTTATGCTCACAAAGGCTTCACTTATTTCATAAAAATACAGCAAAAAAACTAAAATAAAAATACAATAAAAAATACTGGAGTATTACTATTAAAAATACAGTGAAATATTACTACAACTTAAAATGGTTGTTTTCTATTTTAATCCTGTGATGGCAAAACTGAAATTTCAGTCTTCAGTGTCACATGATCCTACTAATATGCAATGACGGATTATTCCAAACTTTGATTTATTTATTTAATGATCCTTCAGAAATCATTCTAATATAGTCATTTTCTGCTCAAGAAACATTTCCTATTATTATCCATGTAAAAAAAAAAAAAAAGTTGTGCTGCTTAATATTTGCTTGAAAACTGATTATTTTCAGGAATCTTTCATGAACAGTATTTTCCAGTAAAGTTTTGAAACATTATATATGTTTTTACTATCACTTTTAATCTGTTTAAATGTTTAAAAAAACTGAATGATGTGTTGTCTTGACAATATTTTGTGGTCTTTCCAGCTCATTATATTCAATTCAACTCACCAACTTATAACTCAAATAAAATATAATTAATTTTGGTATGATGCAAGAAACTGCTATAGCCGTAAGTGTATTCAGTGTCTATTTTATACATACTGTAACACCAGTGTGAGCAGTTTTATTGCTTGCACTGCAACGTCGTACTCCTTGTCCAGCGTCATGGACACAATGCGGTCCTGATGAAGACAATCCATTTTATTTTAAAATATTGAAAAGATACACAAAAATACATTAAACCATTCAGTTAAATTCTTAATAATTTCACAGAGCAGTATTCTGATAACTAATTTCAGCATTTGCTCTGTTTTGGATGAGAAGCTTCCCCAGATGGTTCTCTCACCTTGAAGCGGCTGGTGAAGAGCTCCAGCTTGGCATTGAGCTCGCGGTTATAGTACAGCCCCTGCAGAGCCGTGAGACACTTCAGACGCACCTCACCTTGCTGAGAGGGAGAGAGGAAGAGAGTTACATTTCCTTCCAACTCCAGGATCGTGTCGTGACTAACTCCATCTGACACTATATTTAGGGATTAAAGAAATAGGAGAGAAAAATGATTGAATCCTGACCTTGTCGTGCATGGTCCAGCCCACGTACTTAAGATAGCTGTCATTAAGAAATGCATCACTGTACATTTTCATCCACACGCCAATCTCCTCGATGCAGATTGCCCGGATCTCTGCTATTGCATCACTGAGGAATAACAGAAGCACTTAAGCCCACAGACACCCACAGAAACATTTCAGAGTATTATTGAGTAATCACTGAAGTAGTAATTTGTGATGAGTTTGTGCTGGTAGAAAATCAGCATTTATGAGTGTGCATACCGATATCGGTGAACAAAGACACCCTTGAAAATGGCATTCATCATGTTTTCAATCTCATCTTGATTTTCTTGCAACTGTAAAGAAAACAACAGTTCATTATAATCATTGCTGTTGGCAGCACATGACAGTAACCTGCATTACTAGTAAAGACTCGAGTTTGTATCTAAAAATCAGAAGTATTTATTTTATTTGAGTTTCTGCTCACTTCTGCCTCTTGATTTTCTTTCTAGTTTCTATTTATTATCAGTTTTTTTAATTTGCAATAACAGCCCTCTCTCTTTTTTCAGGTCAAGGGCTCACAAATGTGCGATTCATTTAGTGTTTTCTATGGCCATATGTGACAATCCGATCACAGTGCAACATGATATCCATCTTTGGTGTGGTCCTTTAAGAAACGTACAGGCTGCTGCTCCAACCTCAAACCCTCTAGCATTAATATAAAACAAAACAACAAAAGGTCATAGGGATATTTCTTAATTCACCCCCTAATTAAAATTTTTTTTAAGAACCAAGGTTCCCACAGAAAACCTGAGCATGAGGTAGTCCAACTTCTTCAGTGTTATTTTTAGACCTGGAAAGAATATATATAACTTACAAAAATGCCCATGCCGTTTTAGGTTTTATCAAAGAATATACATTTTAATCTACATCTATAACATTTTATTGGGTTCTAAAAGTCTGTAAAAAATATTTGTTAAAATCCACATCCAGTAAATCACAAATTACTACAAAAGCAATGTAAATCCACTGGTTATAAAGTGTGGAATCCCTAAAGAAACTCAGTGCTTTAAACTTCTGGAATTCAGAATTTTAATTTCAATTAGAAATAAAATGAAATCAACTGCAATTATTATTATCGTTACTTTACAACACTTTTTTTTAATCTGGAGAGGTTATCATCTATGGACAATCCTAATTGCTGTAAATAATATAAAAAAATAATAAAAAAAAAAGTTTCTCTCATTAAAACTGATATACTGAGGATACTATCCTACATAGGGAAGGGGTATTCGAATATTGGCTTATTGGAGTCAGATAGGTTCACAACCAGTGTTGTAGGACATACAATCTGCTACTATACAGAAAACAATTCATACCTCCGTTTGTAAATACAAACAAAAACAGAGAGCTGTATGCTTGCTCCAATGATTTCACCTACAAGTGTTTTCCTGCACAGATAAATCGAGAGCATGCCATAGATGCGGTCATATTCCTCTAAGCTAACTATATTACAACTCAACTTCTGTGTGTGTCCACGTGGTTTAACTCAATACTATCAAGACATCAATAAAACCTCACACTCACACACGCAGATGGCATAACAGCAGGGCCTGTTATTACATAACCCAGTTAATTTACAGCGCCAGTTAAACACAGCTTTCGTACTCACAGCAATTCAGGCGAGCTCTAACCCCACGGGCGCTGACAGAGCGAGAGCGCTGCGGTTGACCCGAGAGCCCACAGTAACACAGACTTCTCATTAGAATAGGATCTTTTTTTAAATTACTTTATCCATGTTTACTCAGCTTAAAAGTAGGGGGAAAGAGTACGGATGAAACATGCTGCGTGTTTGGTCGGTCGTGCGTTTTTGTGGCTGTTGGCCAACAAAGGCGTAGGTGTTTGGAAGGAAAGCAGCAAACGCTGCAGTGACCTGGCAGGATCATGCAAAGGGAAGTGAGTCTCCACAGGGAAGAGCGCAATGAATCCCCTGTTCCTCTGAAGGCTTCATTTATTCACTCTTCCCCTTTCAGCTTTCATGGTTGCTCTAAGACAATGCCAACATGCAGAATTCATTCAGACGTATGCCGCATCTCTGTCTCGGATAACACTCACCTCCTTGCGTTTCTGAAGCAGGAGCTCTAGTCTGTCGTTGGCCCTTTTGCCAATTATCTTGTTCCTCTCTGCTTCATACTGCCGCTGAGTGTTGTCCATGTTAATGCTGAGGTTCAGAGCTACATTCACGAGGGCCGTCATCAGTTTCATAGCTATGGGAGAAAAAAAAAAAACATAACACTTTATTTGGGCTAATCAAAACAAAGTTCAGATTTACAAAGCAAAAGAGCTACTGACCTGCCAGGGTGCTGGTGTGTCTGAAGGCTCGGACTTGAGAATCAGAGAGTCCGGTGAGCAGTGAGATGACCGTGTCCATCATGTACTCGTCATAGATGATGCTGTACTGACACTGCCGCACCAACACGCCAATAAACTCGCAGAAACTAGTCTTGAACTTCTTCCACTGTGGCCCGGCCATGGTGAGTGGGTAATCACCGCTGTCCTGCAATAACATCAACTCTCACTGGTTAGTGTGAGCATAAAATAATTCATAAAACACTCTAGTGGGCGATGAAACATGTTCTTGAGGAATCATGTTCAAGGTTGAAGCGTGAATTTACCTCATCAAACTCTTCTGTCATCTTCCTGATGATCTCAGAGTTTTGCATGTTGCGGAACATCTCACCAGTGACAACACCTGCAAAAATAGCACTCAAAATAAGACTTAAAAAGTTTGGTATGTTTGAAAAAGTAATACCATTAAGAAACAAAACTGATGTTTTTATAATTAGCTCAGGACTTAAAAGTGTACCAAGTTTATGTTGCACCAGCCGATTCATATGCGTGTAGCTTTTTTTAAATGAGGAAAATGCATACTACTAAAAGAAAAATGTATCCAGAAATGAAAATTGTCATTATTTCTTTCTTTCATAGAACACAGAATTACTTAGAAGAAAGCTAAATTCTTTTTTTCCATATAATGAAACTTCAGGCCCGGTCACAAGAAGAACGGTAACTATTATTACAACTATGATATCTACAATAACTATATTAGAATCAACACCAAAAGATGATCAAATTGTTTATTATAAGAGTGTGCTGCAATTATGTAGTGTTCACTTTTACCATAACATTCAAACAAGCTTTTCAAGGCCAGATTTTTAATGAGTAACGACCTGAGCTTACATTTTGGTCTGCTCCTCACACAAAGCCATCATATGGACTCAATATAACACGAGAACCACTTTTAGCATGGTTTTAAGTGTTTTTTGGAGCTTGATAACCCTAGTGCCCATTCACTTTCATTATATGGAAGGCAGCAGTGCAAACATTCTTAAAAATATCTTCTTTATTTAAAATTTTTTTTTTAAATAATGCAGACTGGAATTATATAGTTACGAATAAACAAAGAAAGAATTTGAATTGTGGGTGAATTGTCCCTGTAACTATAACAATTATGTCTGTCACACAGCATTTATTCTCTACAAGCTCAAATCAGATCACATGAGAAGTGACATTCAAACCTTTGCAGCCAGAGCATTGGATGAAGAAATTGATCAAGTCGAGAAGTGCGACGTCTCTGTCATGTTTATAGGACTCAATCCAGTCATCAACGACCGACTGCAAAAGAGGAGAGCAGAAATCTCGCAAAGGTCAAAATCTGCTCGACTACACATCTGTCTGCATATTCTCCTGCCAACGCTCAAATCCCTCCAGAAGACACAACCCCACATGAGGGAATTTAAGATGTGAATGCCAGAGCGAGACAGAGGGCAGTGTAAAAGCCGGTAATATGCTCACTGACCTGCATGGCACTCTTTCCCAGCCGGACCACTTCAAAAAGCATGACATTTTCCATGCCGTTTTCCTGGTGGTGACCATTCATGCGTCCAGGCCCTTTTCCCGCTCCTTTCCCCTTCTCTCCAGGGCCCTTCTTTCCTTTCTTCGCCTGAAGCAGAGTGACAACACAGGTCAACACTGACGAACTGGATCAAACTCTCCACAAGTGAAAAATGGCTACATTCAGTGATTGTAGAACCGTCAAATATCGTGTGCGACTCGGTAACAAAGAATTTTATTTATTTAAATAATATCGATCACAAGCAGCTTGTACAAAGATGATAAATAAAATTAATATACGTTTTATAAAGTCATATGTTCGTTGACAGGTTATACAAAAACATGGTTGCTTCACCATTCAGTAGTTAAAAGAATAATTCATCCAAAAATTAAAATGTGTCAAAAAAGTGCTCACCCCAGGCCATTCAAGATATGGATGCACTTGAACAGATTTGGAGAAATTTAGCATTACATTACTTGCTCAAAAACATGTCAAAACATCTTGATGCATTAAATACAAACTGTCATTTGAAATACTGTGATGTTTTTATCAGCTGTCCAGACTTTTATTCTGACAGCACCCATTCACTGCAGAGAATCCATTGGTGAGCAAGTGATGTAATGCTAAACTTCTCCAAAACTTTTCAGATGAAGAAACAAACTCATCTACATCTGGGATGGCCTGAGGGTGAGTAAATTTTCATTTTTACGTGAACTATTCCTTTAAGTCACGAAAGGTTCACGAACCCTGGCCAATTATTAGCTCCTGAACCATTTCCATGGAAAAGGGGTAAAAGGCCATATAAAGGAACCTTGTGAAACCTTGCAAAGACTTTCTGATAATAAAAAATGTCAGAGTCCACTCATACCTTCCCTTTCCCGACAATGAGATTCCTCCCATCAGGATCATCGAAATCAGTGTCTGATGAGAATCGGGTGTCAGTGTCCCTGTTCACACAAACAGATCGATGTTATCAGAGTGAAGGTGAACGTGTGAATGCATGCATACACACAATCTGTATTCATTACTCCTGTGTGTCTGTACACTCACTGAGCGTAATGAAACTCTGTTTGTAATTCCGGTGCAGCTATCATTTCTTTAACATCTTCTGGTCCACTTCAACTTATCAAGGGCTTTGTCTTCATACACACAGGGCAACAGCGGGTACTTTTGTCTCATAAACCTAAAAAACATACAAACACAAAATGGGGAGAAAAAATAACAACGTTAAAATCACACATTAAAAACGTGTGAGGTTAAAAGCAAGCACAGATACATCAGTAATCTATGAATTCTTTCTTAATATTATAAATCAACTTCGGCTGTTTTTGAACTCATTTTTTAATTGCTGGCTTATATTCATATGCGTCTGCTGGCTGTCGCATCGCGTCTCAGTTTTTTTCATGTTCTCAAGCTACGAGAGGTGCATTTTAATACAGTCTGAATGTCACAGTGTACAGTGTTGACACAAACTCATGTGTGAAAAAATGGTTTGCAAGGTCTCAAAGGTTAAGTGGCAACAAAATTAAAAACCTTTCTGTCACACTTGTGTATATTTGTTACTGAATTCTAATGGTCAAGCCATGTTATTATTGTGTTGTCATGTTTATTTTTATCCAAAAATTATACAACTAACACAATTATGTTTCAGTGCACCAGTATATGTGGGATATTAAAATCAAAATGCCTCCAAAACACTCATAACAATTAGTTTGTTCGCTTTACTATGCCTGCAACTTCAATCAGTCTGTCATTATGGTTAGGCAGAGCAAATGCAGTTATATTGTAGTCACAGGGGGGCAGTATGGCTCCATCTCAACGCTCCTGAGCTGATCACTCAGACAGAGAGACTCTTTCAGTCAGTGTGAAGGAACTCCAGTGAAAGCTGCAGGCGCCTGCACCTCCTTATTTCTAGTAAAAGCACCATTTCAAAACAACGACAACAGTAAATACATAAACTAGATATTTTACACATAAGACTACTCTCCAACAGAGGGTTCATGACACAAAACCCCTTTTCTGACAATGATGTTAAAGGGATAGTTCACCCAAAATGACAAATTGCCCATCATTTGATCTCCCTTGTGTCGTTTAAACCTGTATGGCTTTTTTTCTTCTGTGGAAGATAAAATAACATTAAAAAAAATATGCTTTTGGAGTCAATAGGCGAGTAAATTTTGGGTGAAGTATCACTTCAAATTTGCTTAGGAATAATAGGACAGCTATGATCATTTCTCTATGAACTACAACTGTTTTCTAAACCAGTTAATTCTCACTTAAAAAGACAAGCTCTTTAACATGTTCAGCAGACGAGGAAGATATTAGAGCAATGTGATATTATCAGCCCATGAGAGGACCACAGCTCTGCAGTGAAATATGCCTGAAGTCACAACCACCTGTTCATGACAAACATAACAACACACTGTAATTAATTTAATATAAAGCTCACTGAATGAAAGACTACCATGATTATCCATGAAGACCTCACTAAATGGATGTTTCACAACAACGGCATTTAGTTCACATCACAGTCACAAACAAGATCTGCTATTGCTAGTCAAAGACCGGTGGAATTAGCGTAAGGAGAATTAATATTTAAAGAAATCATTTCAGTAAACAAAAACCTGGATACAGCAACAGCGCAGAATGAGTTCACATTCCCTGTTCAGTCCTGTTCATCTGCCGCTGCTCAGACAAACACACAGTCCCACACTAAAGTCACACCTTTGACAGATGTTTCAGAGCCACTGCACTTTAATCACTCTCAGCCAATCAAACCAACAATCAATTAATTTATATTAGTCTCTTCATCTGGGCTAGGAGGAATCTTTTTTTTTTTTTTTCCCTAAACCTTTGGTCCCACTTTATATTAGATGGCCTTAACTACTATGTACTAACATAAAAAAAAAAGAACATTGTACGTTTTGTGTTCATTTTGTACTGCAAAACACTTTTTGAGGTGGGACACGGGTAAGGTTAGGGACAGGTTTGTAGGTGTGGTTTAAGGGAGGGTTAAGGTGTAAGGGATGGGTCAACACAGTGTAATTATAAATGTAATAAGAGAAATTAATTACAGATGTATTTACATGCAGGTATTTTTAAAATATAAGTACAATGTAAAAACATGCAAGTACACAATAAGTGCAATGTATCAAATTATTAATTTAAATGTAGCAAGGCCACCGAACAAAGTGGGATCAAACCTTAAAAAATTTTTTAATGTTTTTAAAAAAAGAAAGCATAAAATGAACAGTCAATATGAATGAACGGAGAATTCCTCTGATAAATATTAAATCTTGTGAAATGGTGCTTCCACCTTATTCTGTCATTCTGCATATTTTATTTTATTTTTTTGTCATTTGACTATATATTTAGAAATGCCTGTGGCTGAGAGGTACACATGAAAAGTTATTATTCATGCTGAAAACTTTTTGTTTGGCCAAAAATTGCATTGTATACACTATTTCACTAAACAATAGTCCTGAGTTATAAAATGATGTTTTTTCCCCCCAAAAAGGCAGATGTGGGATAAACTGTGTCAGTGACAGAAAGTAAAACGGCTAATACAGATACACTATTTGCTGCATGTGTTATTATGAGTTATAAAATTAAGTTGTTTTTTCGTTTGTAAAGTGTTTCAGATGCATTGGGGTGAACTGCAAGAAAAACTATTAATTAATTCTATACTGTTGATTTTTATTTGTTTAATTTAAATATTCAGAATATAAAAGCATTTTTGTTTGTTAAATGTAAATGTTTACAATAAAGTTGTCAAAAATATGTGGTAGCAGGAATCCTACAATACAAATATAATTAGATGCATGAGTTTTACTTTTCATTTATCCTTGCACAGAGGAACTAAATAAATAAATAAGTTCACCCTCACTGGATTTAAAAATATAACTAAGAGAAAGTATTTTATTAGGCCGTTACTGAAATACTACTTACCCTCTTACAAGTCACTTTGAGATGAAGGCAGCGCAACACAACACTAAAGAGCAGATGGCATCTGTGTTGTCACAACAAAAGTATTTTCATCAATGTTTCAGCAAGTTTAGCGCCTTTTAACATAGATGCACTCGTTTCGTCAGACACCATTGTGGAAATATTGAAAAATACCACTACGAGTGTGGAGAAATACAGTGCAATGAACGTGATAGGGGCTGTTCTGAGCTGTGCGCTGAAGATGTGCCCGCGGTTCAGAATGAAAACAAGTGGGCGTGGCTTTCTGAGTCTGTCATATCGCGCTGCTTCCTTTCTGATTGGCTACCCAGATTCCACCGTTTCCAGGAAACATCTCCGTGCGCCGGAGCTTCGCGTCTACCTCTGTGCCCATATAAGGAAGTAACACGTCCGCCCTCCTTTTCGCGGCATCCAATCAGAGGCCGCCAGTAACATTTGTGGACGTAAACATGAACAGAGAGAGAGAAGGAAGGAACCGGGCCACCGCTGTAAAACATGACGCATTTAGACACTGCCCATTATTTTAAACGGATCATTTTGTTGGTTTAATGAATGTTCTACTAATATTCTGAATTAATGCGCGGTTAAAAAACATTCCAAGGAGAGCAAGTATTCTAAGGACATATTATCCGCAACACTTTGAATTCGGCCTTATATGTGCATAAAGAGGTGTGGCTTTCAGTACCTCAATGCGAGCGAATCAAATAACTTTTAAATAGCTTAATCACCGAGTACATTATCAGTCACAAAAAAATAGATATGTCGAATACGATGTTCTCTGCACCAAATGCAGGGCAAAGCGTGTACGGAGAACGTGAGATTACAGTTATGTAATACCCAGCAAGTAACAATAAACAGAATTTATGCGCGGTGCACAGACGCAACAAAGCTCAATGTTCTTTATAGAATAATCGGCGGTAAGGCGGGAATTCAAAAGCCGTGGCATCATCATCGACAATGCGTTCGAAGGAAAAGTGGCGCCAAATGACGCTTCTATCCACAGCTATTGTGGCGCACACACACACACGGATGACAATGACAGCTTAGCCCAAAACTAATACTGCACCATTATTTCATCCCATGCTTTCCAGTTCCTGTTCGCTACCAATGTGTGGACGGATCAGTTGTGTATATAGAATATATAAAATACATAATGATAAACCGGACCTAGCCTATATATATATATATATATATATATATAAATATAATATATACACACACACACATTAAAAATTCTGTCTAGAGCATCCGCTTCCTGTTATCATATAAAAACCTTTAGAGTCAAATATCGCAACGAACTGCCCAGATATTGCAGTACGCAAATAACGTGTTAGTTTCACGTCTCATTCATCCTATGCCAACTTCACAATAACATGCAGCAAATAGTGGATCAGTATTATCCATTTTACTAAGTGACAGATGAATTTGCGCCAAAATACCGTAAAGTTTGATTGGACGCACTGCCTCTGACGTCAACAACAAAAGATATGGGAAGTGTCTTTTTCCCCCTTTTAAAAGTTGATCAGCACATTTATTTTGCTGCCCTACATAAGCACTATTAACTTACATAGCTTCATTAAGCTTGCTTTTAGCACCCTATCAAAACAGAAGTGAGACCTATTTTTAGGTCACGACCCACTGGTCTAGAGAAGTGAGAAATAAAGGGATCTGCTAATGTATGGAGCTAGTATGTGAAGTTGAGTGCTGAGATCAGGCGGACGCTCGCAAACTCCTCCTCGTCGCACTTCTTATCACGATATTACTTCATTACTCGCGGTGTTTTACCTCCACCGCACAATTATCACCGTTAAACGTCGAGCTTGTTAGCGCAAATACAGGCTACAGTTGCGAAATCGCACAATAGTTTGACGGAACGATTTAAAACATGATCAGAAGGGGAAAAAAATCTCCATCTTGAAGTCAATCCAGCACAGCTGTTTTCGGGATTCTCCATTTTGGCTCGGCTCGTTTCCAGTCATTATCCACGCGCACCTACCACACGCTTACATATAACGCGTAAAAATGGCCAGCGAGTGTGTTTAAAATTGACAATGTGATGAAATTAGCATAATAGGTGCGACATCAGCTTTTCCATCTCGGAAAAGGGGGGAAAACATCGCGTCCTCGTCCTCCATCTTGCCTCTCAATTTGTGTTCCTGACTGTGCAGGGTAAGGTTAGCCCGCTAGCTAACTGTTTACCAATGAAACGCCACGAAACACACACACTACAACCGTTAGTGAAAACATAATACGCTTGTTTGAATTCACAAAGAGCACGGCGAGGTGGTTTTTATCGTTTAAATGCGGCAACGGAAGCACAGCGGCTCGTTTCGTATCCTGTACCTCGCTTATCAGGCTAGCGCGGCTAACACATCATCCAAATAACCCTAAAGCCACTAATTTCTATAAATCTCTCCGCCATTTTACCACTTACCCGATCGTCAGGGTCGGTTCCGGATTGTTTATAAGGACTTCTTGAAGCGCTAGATAGACTCCAGTGGCTTTAAAGTGCGCATTCGCGGCTATTTCATGGATGTAGTTTGAAAGTGGCGGTCAGAGGCGGTTTTGGACACGCTCTTACCCCGCTTGCTCCGTTCGGTTTGTTGTTCCGATCACTCAGAGAGAAACTGCCGGTGTAGAGCTGCCACCCGGTGGACAGTGGAGGGATTGCAGCTGTGAGCTCGAGACTGACATTTAGTGGTCGAGGCCTTGAGGTGCAAAATGCTCAGTGCAATAGACGTTCATTTCAGAAATGATCTATTTTATTAAGGGGCAATATCTGTCTCTAGATTTTATTTTTTTGGGGAAGTTTTTCTTTCTTTCATATATATACACACCTTTTTTCCAATAAATTTATTTTATTTAATCAGAACCATTAGAGCTGTTAATGGTTTAAAAAAAAAAAAAAGTATCTTTAATAAATGCATTTTAATAAACAAATGCATTTTTAATAACTAACTCAACAGCTACACGTGTTTGCAGAAGCATTTACTAAACTTATAAAATATTTAACAATATAATGAGATGTATAAAATGAAATGCATTAATTGGTAAACAGGCCGAAATTATGGTGAGAATTATGGTGAGCCTCACTTTCCAGTTTATGAATTTTAAAACTGACAGATGAAACAAGAGAAAAGATCCACTGTGAAGTCCAATTTTATTGTCATTGTAATGGATGAAAAAAAATCATTATTAAAAGGAATTATGACAAAAGTATCAGGAGAAAAACAAGTTTGCACTGGTGAAGTTTAAGTTAACCTTGATTAAAAGCAATTATTTAATAAGAAATGAATAAAAGATCAAATATAAGGTGTAAAACATGATTGTCAAAATATTTAACAATGAAAAATTTTCATAAAAAGTAGTCTACATAAAGGCACTATGGTAATTAACATGAATCTGACACTGCGTATTTGAGGGAACCAACTAAGTGGGAGGTATTAAAAAGGATTCAAGATGTCTTTCCCTGCAGTATATTACAAGTTAAATTACGTAGTGTGTCCCTGCATTGATCAAAACCAAACACATCTATATACAGCTTATTTTGAAGTCTTAAGTGAAAAAATAAAAATATAATTTTATCATAGTTTAGTACATCTACAGATGTATGTCTACATATATATACACACAAATACAGCTTAAATTATACACATCTATGTGCTATTTTAGGAACGATTACATTCTGCCACTTTCAATAAGCATCAGCATTTCTTTTGGAGTGTTGGTTTCTTTGTCTTTTAGGCATTGTAGGTCTTGATCTTCTGAGTGATGGAGGCACAGCAGATGGGACACTTGTCCAGGGGTTCGGAGCACTTCTGACAGGTGACCAGGTGTCCACAGGGAATGAAGACAATGTTAATGTCACTGTCCATGCAGACTTTACAGAGTTTCTCCCTCTGGAGCTTCTCAAGTTTCGTCATGGGGTCTTCTGTAGAAAATAAGTAAGAAACAAACGCAACGTTAAAAATATTAAAATAGTGATTCTCTGCTTATTTTATTATATTTATCTTATTTTATTAAGTTTGAAAGCTGTCAATCTCCACAATATTTGGCATGCTATTTTTAAGAGTATGATTTTTGTAAGTAACAATTATGTTCCAAAAGTTGCGATATATTTGCAGGTTAAAGACAAGGAAATACTTGAACATTTAGATTTTTACTAAATTACTTTAAAGGGGTTAAAGGAGGAGGGGGTTGGAGCATGCAATGACTGTGGCAACTTTAACATTTGAAAGAGTACTATGGCAAAGTTATTGCCTTCCTTATTTAAGCTTTTTTTTTTCTTTTTCATGAATATATAGTTGACCTGAAGAATGAAGGCTATATCATACACTTGGAAAATTAAGAGCTATGTCACTGCGTATCGACACGGGGTGTGACAATACACTTAGCTCACGAGATGAGACAAAATACAGATACTTGGTTCACCAGAACGAGGCAATATTTTAATACTATTTTTAAGAAATTTTCATTTACAAAATATGTCTTAATTACAAAAAGTAAAAATGCAGTTGTATTTTGAAATATTTGAACTAATCTAAGACTGTAACTAATGATTGCTTTGGTAATCAAGTAATCTACTGATTTTAAACAGTTGAGTAATCTGATATTTTTTAGTAACACAAATAGACCTAAGTGAAAACCAGGCTTTAGTATGACCATTTATGTATAAACTAACGATGAGGCAATAATAATTGGCTCAAATAAAATATCAAAACCAAGTAATTACATGGTTTTATTGAACAACGCTGTTAAAATACATAATGTAATAAGCCTATACATAATATGAACATAACCAATTTAAGTACATTATGTATTATAACAAATACTTGCAGAGGGCGCCAACATGTGACGTTTAACATTACAGCGCGATTAAACCATGTTTAAATCCATTAAATTTTTATATTTGGCCACATGCAAACTCAAACTTTTATTTTGAAATCACGATTACAATAAATGGCATATTTAGATATAGGTTGATGTATTCTCCTGTGTTGGCAAAGGTTTACAGATAATTTGCGTTACAAATCTAGTCAGATAATGCAGATAATGAACGTTGAGCAATTCAAATTCACAGTATATGCAGAGGAAGAGCCCCTTTCACACATACAGTCTGTACGGGTAAATTACCAGTAAGTTACCATTAAGAGATCACGTGTGATCCGGCACAAATCCAACTTTCAAAAAGAAAAAGAAAAGAAAACGAGCACTTGCCAGCTTTCTCGGGTGTGATACTGGCACTGAGGTCTTGAATAAGGGCCTCTACTGAAGTATAACCCTCAGTGTTCTGACGTAGTTTCTGCAGAATGGTGCGCTCCACTTTGATGGGGTCAAAACCCATATCTACAGCCTTTTGTGCAATCTTTGACTGCATGACTTTCTGTGCTGCTGAACACAAAGTAGAAATCAAATATTTTGGCAAGACAGGATGCTTCCAGAAATATTGCAGACAGCAGTTATAAAAACTATGATTATGGCTTCATTGGATTTGAAAGCAAATTAAACTCCGAAAAGCTTACCTTCCTCGTGACTTGAAAAGCCATTCTGACTTGATCTCTGTAAGGACAAATTACAAACATAAGACATATAGCACCCACTATATACATCAGAATAAAAGGATTGTGTTCTTTCTGAATTATCCATTCAACACATTCTGTCAAGTACGCATAATTGTGTAAAGCAATGACTCACTGAATGGTCTCCTTTTGGATATCTCAGCTGCATGGTGTTGACATATTCTACTCCTTTTTCTGCCAGAAGGAAACTGCAGCTGGGGGTCAATTATAATAATTTCACAATTAGACACCGCATTTTTCACCATGGTTAATGCTTGCCTCACATGATCAATATCTAAAATATACTGATACTATTCCTCACGTTGTATGGACTAATTTTCTTTAGGGACACACAATATATCAGTACCATATCAGTTATTAGATAATATTAGGGTCTATAATTTGGCTGTTTCGGTTGATCGTGTTATAATTGAATTATTTGTTTAAATTAAGTAATTGAATTATTCAAGTATACATTATACAATGACTAAGGCATAAAAAAATATCCAATGTTAAAATGTTATCTTTAGTGAATCTTAAAACCAATAACCCTATTATGTAAAGTATGAAAATGGATATTATCATTAACTAAAAATAAAAATTGTAAAAACTGTTACTTGACACAAAAATGAAACTTGAATATATACATTTAAAAAAACTAATTTTAGTTTGGTTTAACTTGAAGTACTAAACTAAAATGAATATATATAATAGAGAGAGAGAGAAAAAGTCAGTGTACTAAAAATGCTTAACTCAAATTAAATTGAAAATATAAAAAATGTAAAACATTACAAAAACTATAATAGTATATTAATGATACTAAAATAATACTGGCACATTATACTGTTGTGATGCCCAAATTCACATTTAAATGGCTGATTAATTGATTAATGTTCTATAAAATAGTACACAATTATTCTATTCTACTTATTCTGCTGTAACAACATTCACATTCATACATTCACTGCATGCAAAAGAGCAGTCTGGATGTTAAGTTAAATTTTGCAGTGAACATGCAAGTGTACTTCAATGTTTCAATACGTATGATAAAGAAATTCACCCTGGATAGTGCCTGGCATGCTCCTCCCAAGGGTCTTCATCAGGCCTCCACCCCTTCAGTCCTCCTCCACATCTGAAGCAGAGCACATGGTCCTGTTCTCCTATAGGACCAAACACCACAACAGTTTGTTCACTGTCTTCCAACAAAGTGCTGCAAGGATGACACATTTTTAAAGGCCAAAACCTGGAAACAATTTAGCATTTTAGCACTCTCTTCAAGTAGTTGTTTTCTTTTTTAAATGGGTTGTCGGAAGCTTAATGATGATGACATTGAAGTCATGTGACCATGTTGTGGTTCTTTAGCAGCCTACATTTAGCTTTTAACTTCTGCTAATTCTATTTAAGGTTATATATATATATATCTATCGATAGATATCTATATCCATCCACATCTCTATACATCTACACACACACACACACACACACACACACACACACACACACACACACACACAAGCTTGGAGAAACATAACAGTAGTTACCGCTGCTGTAGAAACCAGCTCTGGCCAGTCTCTCAGGGTCTATGGGATGCTGTCGGTCTCTGAAGGTTTCAAGACGCCCCTCAAAAGTCTCCACAGAGGCTCTCTGACCATTCGCCCTGGGTCTAGGTGTTGTCAGCGGCACATTGCCCACATCGTGGCCCAAGATGAAGAAGCAGTTTGGGTAGTGCTTTGAATGTTCATCCCAGGGTTCATCGCCTGGCTCCCATCCTGCCAGCTGCTGCCCACAACAGAAGCACTTCACAGTGTCATTTGTTCCTAAGTAATACATCCCTGCTGCTGCCAGGTCTTCGGGTTGAACTGGAGCATCTGCAGGCCACTCACTGTAAGTATTCAGCCGAGCTTCCTCGCTCTTCATGTGCGACACAATGGGATAAATGGTCTGATCCACCACCTCTCCCGTGCGGAGCTGGAACTCCATGGCTTCGGCCTCTTCGTTGTAAGCAGGGCTTTGAATGAGAGCAGAGGATCTCAAACCATGAGCACAGCTGAGGAACTTGCAGTTGGGAGATGCTTGCTGATGTCTCTTCAGCGGGGCATCCCCTCTGTTCCAGTCTTCCACTGTTGCATGGCAGCTAAAACAGCGCACCCTGTCTGCCTGACCTGTAAAATAAAAGCCTGCCCGGGCCAGGCGCGCAGCTGAAAATTCTTCAGAACGGGGGAAGTGCTGGAAGGAACTCACACGATTAGGCATGGATGACCATGCATCATCGGCTTCAATTTCACCATCTTGACTTGAGCGTGCCATTATTGCTTGTAACAAAATGTCTGTTAAAAAATAAAAAAAGGTGTCAAAATTAAATTCAAATATGTATACATTAGCAGCCAAAAGGTTGGAATAATTAAGAAAGAAGTCTCTTAAGCTCACCAAGGCTACATTTATTTGATGAAAAATACAGTAAAACAGCAATATTGTGAAATCTTATAACAGATGCGTGACCTTTCAAAAACTATTCTAATATACTGATTCGTTGCGCAGTTATCAATTATTAAGCAGCACAACTGTTTTCAATATTAATAATAAAGAAATGTTTCTTGAGCAACAAATCAGTATATTAGAATGATTTCTGAAGGATCATGTGACACTAAAGACTTTAGTAATTATACTGAAAATTCAGCTTTGAATCACAGGCAGAAATTACATTTTAAAAATATTTAAATAAAAAAGAAAACTTTAATATTTCACAATATTACTGCAATTTACCAAATAAATGCAGTTCATAAGACATTTCATAAAATAAAAAAATATGCCAAGCCTGCTAAAGAAAATTGTCATTAATCACTTACCCCCATGTCACTCCAAACCCGTAAAAACTGCCAAGTAATTAACATGGTCAAGGCCCAGAAAAGTAAGGTGACGCGGAGGAGACGAATTGTTGAATAAAGTCATTATTTTCTTTGCATACAAAAAGTATTCTTGTCGCTTCATAAAATTCGAAGACAAACGAAGCTTTTATAGGTTTGGAACGACATGGGGTAAGTGATTAATGAAAAAAAAATAAAATTTCATTTTGGGGTGGAGTAACCCTTTAAGGCTGGCTGTTAGTTTGCTGACATGTGGTTGCTCAGATCAATAAGATCAGACAAGTTTGAGCAATAGTCACTTTTGTGTAATTGCAACATTTCTAAAATCATTATCTCCTTTAGAAACACTGTTACTAAGGAGGTCATGTGCCATTTCCACGACAACGGTCTATTATCAAATCGAGTCACCAGGACATAGTGAACCTGGTGGGCCGATCAGAACATTCCACAGCTTCCTGAAACCGCCTGCGTGTGCTGGGTTTACATTGTTTGTGCATGATTCACATCCACCACTGACACACGTTCAATGGATTTCTACAGTCCTGAACTAGGAATGCAGCGCAAGGAATGTTTTTAAAAGAATCCAAAAAAAAATAATAATAATTTAACCGGGAGAGTTATTCAGAGTTCCTGTCACTTTAAGAGACAGAGGCGTAGTCAGTCACATGTGAACAGCGTGTGCAGGGCGATTCATTATAACATCCACCCTGCTTTACTGCTCAAGAACATTTAGAAACTGGCCCGACTACACTGACATAACTTAGTCACGTGGTTGTACATCAAGGACATTACAAATTAAATGTCTCATGTAACTTTTTTCAAACAAGTGGAATGACTGCGCCTTATGTCTTCACCTCTTGACATGATCATGACAATCAGTAACATTACCTTTCTACGCATAACAACATGCCACTCCAAGTTAAGAGATGTCTTGCCCCAGTGTTGCCAATTGGGCTACTTTAACATATTTAGACCCTGGAATGCGAGGGGAACCCCGCCAAAAAACCCGTGTACTTTACCCCAGGAAAACGAATTTTACCGGGGATCCCCCTCGAAACGCTATTGGGCTAGTTTTGAGTCAAAATTGGGCGGGTTTTGTTTTGAAAACCTGGCAACCCTGTCCTGCCCACTTTCCTATTCCTAGAAACTTGCAGGACTTTTTTTTTTTTTTTCCCCTGCTAATGTTGTTTTATTGCTTAGCATTTAAACTGTAAGTAAATTACACTTAAGAAGCATTGAAATTACTTTCCACCCTAAATCAGGACTTTCTTTAAATCAAAGAATTCTTTAAATCTAATGTATAACATAACATATAAATACAATTTCCATAATATAAGGAGCTTTCACGATGCTCAACCTGCCCTGTTAATATTTCACACAAAGACACGGGCATTTATTATTCTGTTAAAAAAAACATACACACATATATATATATATACACATATATATATATATATATATATATATGCGCATGTGTATGCATGCATGCATGTATGCATATATATATCCCCTGTCATTAGCAGGGAAAACAAATGCATTGTACATACATCCACACCATAGACTGTAAAAAACACACACAAACTTAATTTTGGATTAGTCATATGCATTGCTAATAACTTCATTTGGACAACTTTAAAGGCGATTTTCTCAATATTTAGATTGTTTGCACCCTCAGATTCTCATTTTAGTTGCATCTCAGCCAAATATCATCATATCCTAACAAACCATACATCAAAGCTTACTTATTCAGCTTTCAAATGATGTATAAATCTCAACTTCAAAAAATGGACCCTTATGACTGGTTTTGTGGTCCAGGGTCATATATATGTCAGTTTATTATGCTGTAAAAGGAGGTTTACTAACAGCAAAGATCTGTATGTGTACCTCATGGCACACAAGTTGGTAAGACGCGGCAGGTTTAATGTTACATGGTTTCGGTTTGACAGTCCGTGTGTTACACATTAGACTGCAAAGCGTTCACTTTTCTCCATTTGCGATCAGCACGGTCAAGGAAGACAAAACATTCAAAAGAAGGCCGCATCAGAGAACACAGTCGGACTTTGACCTTAACCTGACAATCAGGCTGTTAGGATTAAGAAGAGCGCACTAGCGTTAGCATTGGCTAACAGTCCGCGATGCCATAAACCTTAACGTCTGCTTACCTTCGGTGAAGAAACGCGTTATTAACTGGACATCAACCTCGGAACTTGAAAGACGACAGCTTCTCTCCGCTCTGCCCTTGGACGAAGCAAATAAATGAGTACTAGGCAACGAAAGTACAGAGGGCGGAAACTATTTAAATACGTCTTTAGTGACGCCCCAAACTGGAATTTACTATGGACTTGGTAGGCATTGCTGGGAACGCCCACAAAAACGTCATATCCGTTTACGTCATGGGGTGCTTGATCTTTACTTTTTGTTGTGATTTCTATTGATTTTTGCTTGGTGCAGTGCTGAAAAGTTGCTGTGTGGCGTTCTGTGCTTCTAATAAGTAAAAAATTAAAATAAAAAGCCGATCTGAAGATTTATATACTGCCGAATAAACTGACGGAGGTAGCACCTGAGCGGGTAGCACACAACATCAGAACTCCGACAGCAGTTATTATGGATATACAACGTATGAAACATATCAAGCTTAATATTCATATTTATATGCACTCCAGATAGGCTAGACTACTTACCCTTCAATGACCTGTCATTAGTCCAGTTCTGATGGAGCTTACACAGCAACCCTCCTTCACATCAAATAAATGTCACTCCCTGATATTTTGTGATGTAAATGTCATATTAAAACATTTATTTCATATTATTATATACAATCCCTTACGAAAATTAACAATGGTATTACTATAGTAAATGTAGGCTAGGCTAACCGTGTTTTTTTGGGCGTTTTTATTACCAGTTGTAGCCTATAACCACAGTTTTACTACGAATACCATGGTTAAACTATGGTTAGTGTAGCAAAACATGTTTAATTTGTTTTTACCATGGTTTACCTATAATAACCATGTTTTTTTTGTGTGTTTTTTTTTTTTTTTTTTTTGTAGCCACGGTTAATTTTCGTAAGGGATATTTTCATGTTATTTTATATATTTTTATTTTACGGCGTGTATTTGTGAAAATGATTAGGTTATACGTTTAGCACACCACATAATGCTGTGCATTTCAAGGCACTTCAGTAGACCTTTAATGTTACCTATGTTTTGTCAATGTTAAAATTATTTTTAATATATAAATAAAAAAGTATGACAGGCTTTTACTATAGTCTTTATTAAGATTAAGCAAAACAAAACGATAAATGTTTACTTTCACAAGCCGTCACGTATAGGCTTGTAGTAAGCTGACTCAATCAGGACAAAAAGAATCGGGAAACGACACCTCTGGCCATTTCGTTGGGTCATTTGTCCAGTCACAGATACCGTACGGACAGTCCGACCCAATACGGCTCAGTTTTTCGACGTACCGTGCTCAGTCGAGCAGCAGAAAAGATTTTATGTACATCATTCTGGGTTAACAATACACTTTTCCGTTGAGGGGGAAAGGTTCGTTTTTCCCCACGCTGACTCCGCCCACACAGCTATGACACGACACCGACCAAGGAACATGAATATTAATTAGGCATTGTAACGTTCGTATATCTTATTGGCTGGTGCGGCCTCATGAATATTGATTAAAGCGGGGCTCTCCAGTACAATTTCCAAGCAACCTTGAAATGACAAATTTAATATTAATGAGCTAAACCTTTGCAATAGTACGATTCGTAATTGTGGTTCGGAAATTTGGCAATTTGATTTCGCTTTCTCTACCCGCTTGCAGGGATTTTTCTATCATTTTACAAGAAAGCCCACAACATTTTTCATTATCCCTAAAATATCAATATGAGAAAATGAGCTACTCAACAATGCACAAGAGTGGTGCATTGAACAATGATCATGTATTACACACAGGGTTCCTACGCAGTATAGAATTTGATTTTAGCATTTTCCATATCTAGAAAAAAAAAAAGAAATATTTTTGTTGTCCCAATTCTGTTATCTAAAACAAAATTTTTCATGAAAGTTTGAAAGCATTTACAGCTGAGTATAATTATGGTTTATTCAGCTGGCACCATTGTCCTGTGCTTGGCAGATTTTAAGTTTAATTCCATTCCTGAGTAATCATTCTGCAATGAAAAGTACTTTTTGTAATTAAAGAAACAACATGCATGTCTTATAAGATGAAATTAAATTAAAACAATCATTCAAATTGAACTTTTAGTTATTCAGACATTTTTGTAGTGTTGTCAAAAGTACCAGTCAGCACTGAAATTTTAGAAATGTAATGATACCAGCCATTCCACAGGACCAGAGTATCGGGCCACTTAGGTTTTTCAAAGGCTCTGCATTTCTCAAAACTCCACAGTTTTTATTCAATGCTCGCAATAGAGTTCTCGTGAAACTTTCTACAAAGCACTATTTGCACTCACTAAAATCAGAAATTAATACATGAGGACTGGTGACACGAGACCACATTTTTGTCATAGCCATTCACATTTCACTTTTGCGGTATGCATATACTGTTTCAGTTACGTAACTAGAAACTTGCACCCAGCTACATTTCCACATTCAAATACTTCACTATTATACATTTTATTTGAAAGTGTTAGTGCAACCTGAAACCAGGTAACCAAATCGGGGGAAGGGAAGATCATATTCATGAATATAATGCCTGTGAAGGGTCTTCATGCATATTCATATGTGGCACATACAGTTTATGTGATTCTTTAAAACTGACTGAACCAGTTTTGAGTATAAACAGCTATAAGAGAAAAAATGTGGTGTTTGGAAATACTACTACAAAAAACAAATTTTCATTGACACTAGGGATGGTCACATGTGGGAGTGGAATTCATGAGAATGGAAATGTTGGAACCACACGAGTAATCACTTGTGTTCCTTATTTGTGAGTTTCTTAACCAAGTGTCTTTTATATTAATAAATATAATCTAAATGGTTGAGAACATTGAGACTGGTTGATACAAGATTTGGAGCTAGAATGCAGGGCTGTAACCACCATTAAATTTCACTGCCCAAAATGCAGGAACGGTGCGTGATGGGTTTTTTAATGTTCCCTGTTTGATATCGTCATGGGGCGAACAGTGGATTATCGTCAGGGGAAGTTATCTTCACCACTACCCTATTTTAGATGGTGACACCTTTGCTGACAAGCTGGCAGCTGGAACTGGCATTGCATGAAAGGCATTCATAAGATTTTTTTTTTTTATGAGTTTGGTCAGCAGTTCCTTTGTTACTAATCTAAAACTATTTAACAACAGTTGTTGTACGAGGAAGTCTGCTTAAATACATATCCGATACTGGTATTTCATTGAAAAGAAATAGAATGGCCAGAAGCTTAAGTATATTGAAAATGAAAAAAAAAACAAAAAACTAGCTGAACGACAAAGAATAAATGTACATCATATAATTATATAACATACACTACAGTTCAAAAGTTAGTCAAGAGTTTTTAAAAGAAGCCTCTTATGCTCTCATGCCATTTAATCAAAAATACAAAGAGAAACATTGTGAAATATTATTACATTATTTTTTTTAAATTATATTTTCTATTGCTATTTGTGTCACATGACCCTTCAGAAATCATTCTAATATGTCGATTTGCTGCTCAAGAAACATCTGTGCCGATGAATAATTTTGTGGAAACCACCAAAAAAATTTTTTCTAGATTCTTTGATGAATAGAAAGCTCAAAAGAACAGCAAAACATTTTTTAAATAGAAATGTTCTGTAAAAATAAATGTCTTGTTACTGTTACTGTTCAATTTCAATTGATCAATTTAATGCATCCTTGGAAATTAAAAGTATTAATTTCTTCTAAAAAGCTTAGTGACCACAAACGTTTGAATGGTAGTGTACGTGATGAACAGGTCTCTGTATTCAACTGAGTCTACATTTACCTTTTAACAAAATACTCAGATATGTCTGCAACAGTAAATTGTATTCAATTACAATTTATTTTCATTATAAAAAATGAGCATCAAGGTGGAAGAATACACTAAGGTGAGATAGACAGATACAAAACTAGAAATTACATTTTAAGTGACTAACCAATAACAAAATCAGCTTTAGGTTTAACAGAAATAAAGCATCCATTGCTGAAGTAATAATAATTAATAATAATATTATCCGTAAATCTAAAACTCATATACTCAATAAAATGCATGAAAAGTGACCAACATATCATGAGCTTTTAAACTGCCGAAAAGTGAATGTTGACCACAACATCATTCTTCTCTTCAGCAAACTTCTGTAATAACTTCCACTACAAAGCATTTCCTCTACTGTGTTTCTTTCAAATACTCTCATAAACAAGTATATTGAACAGCAGCTTAATTAACAGCCCCAAGTGCACTGCTCCATTTCTGCCCGGGGACCATCAACCCTCTACGATCCGTTTCAACACAGATCCCAGGCCACCTTTAGCCATTTGTAGAGGCGTCATCTTTTCCTTGTTCTCAATGTAGATGCTGGCACCATGTTCCACAAGGAGTTTTGCAGCCTCTGTTCGGTCCTCGTCACATGCAAGATGACTGGCAAAAACAAACAAAAAAAAGCTTATGTAGACCTGCTCTGAGGAAGAATTTATATATAATTATGAGCCAATAAAGAACAGTAACAGTGCTACACAGTGGTTCTACTCACAGAGCTGTGTTTCCCTCTGAGTCCTGAATGTTGGTAGAAGCACTCCCTTTCAAAAGAAGCTGAATGAGTCGATAGTTGCCTTTGGCAGATGCTCTGTGTAGAGGTGTGGATTCCAGTTTATCCGTTGCATTAGGATCTGCACCGTTTTCCAGTAACATCTGGGCTATCTGTTGAAAAAATGATGCATAAACAATGCATTATAATTGTTTTTATTAAAAAATATTTCTTATTGAATATAATGATTATAAAAATTTAATATATTAATATAAAAATAAATGTTCACAAGTTTCAGAAAGATTTAATGTAATCATTTAATCTAACTCTGAGAGCTGGCAATATATTAATAAAAAATAAATATAATAAAATATGAATATAAAAAGTTTCACAATTTTCAGAAATATTTAATGTAATCTTTTAATATAGCTGATTAAAAAGAGCTGGCAAAATATTAATATAAAAAATATTTAAAAGTTTCATGTTTTTAGAAAGATGTGATGTAATCATTTTATATAAAAAAAATAGTGTTGACAATATCTTATTATAAAACATATAGGAAAATATCAATATAAATTGTTTTACAATTTTCAGGAAAAATATGAAACAAACTACCAGAAAAAAAAAAAAAAAAAAAAGTGTCACTTTCATCAAAAATTAGGGGCGGTCACACATGGGAGAGGAATTCATGAGAATGGAAATGTTGGATCCTCATGATCAATTACCCGAGTTCCTCATTTGAGAGTTGAGAACTAATAAAAAAAAAAATGAAAAATAAAAAAAAAAGAGCTGGCAATATACAGTGGGGGAAATAATTATTTGATCCCCAGCTGATTTTGTAAGTCTGCCCACTTACAAAGAAATGAACTGTTTATCATTTTTTATGGTAGGTTTATTTTAACAGAGAGGTAGAATTAAAAAACAACAACAAAAACAAAAAACAAAGAAAACAATAAATAACATTACATAAAAGGTTATAAATTGATTATCATTTGATCGAGTGAAATAAGTATTAACCAGCAAGAATTCTGGATCCCACAGATTGGATGTGTGCACATGTGGAACACAGATTAGTCCTGTCACTTTAAGAAAGTACTCCTAATTTCAGCTCATTATGTGTATAAAAGAAACCTGTCCACAGGATCTGTATCTTCCATTCCAACCTCTCCACCACCTTGGGAAAGACCAAAGAGCTGTCAAAGGACATCAGGGACAAGACTGAAGACCTGCACAAGGCTGGAATGGGCTACAAGACCATCAGCAAGACACTTGGTGAGAGGGGGACAACTGTTGGTGCCATTATTCAGAAATGGAAGAAATACAAAATAACCATCGGTCTGGAGCTCCATGCAAGATCTCGCCTCATGGGTTAAGGATGAGGATGAGAAAGGTGAGGGATCAGCCAAGAGTTACACGGGAGGAGATTGTTAATGATCTCAAGGCAGTTGGGCTAAAATAGCCCATACGTACCTACATACACACTGAATGCTGCATGAAACAAATTCGACAGCGGAAAATAAATGAATAAATAAGTCAACTCTATAGCAGATTCCAAGTGATCAAGGGCTTAGGGCTTAACCCCATTGCAAGGGTTCTGCAACATAACTATAACCAACATAACGTCATAAATGACATACATCCGATTAAACAAGTTAGTGAGTGAAGGGAATTTTAAAAAATGAACTGAAACACAGCCTTAGAGAGGATCTGTGAAATGGAGTAAACCAAAATCCCTCCTGAGATGTGTTCAAACCTGGTGAGTAACGACGACCTCTGTGCTTGCCAACAAGGGTTGCTCCAAGTACCAAGTCATGTTTTTCTTGGGGATCAAATACTTATTTCACTCACTGAAATGCAAATCAATTTATAAGCATATTATAAGGTATTTTTTGGTTGATATTCCGTCTCTATCCATTAAAATGAGCCTACCATAAAAATGATAAACCCTTCATTTCTTTGTAAGCAAATAATAATTTTCCCGCACTGTATTAATAGGGCTGCAACAAATGATTATTTTGATAATCAATTAATCAAAGATTATTAGAACGATTAATTTACTAATAATCATTATTTCACTGATTCATCAGTAGGCTTAGATTAATAAATTATTCAGCTTTTGTAATTCTTTAAAATATTGAGATACATATTCTACACATATTCATATACATATAGGGCTGCTCTATAGCAGAAAATGAAGTTACAATTCTAACCAAAAGTGACAATGTGTTTCATGTTTAATCCTGTAAAGCTGCTTGCTTTAAAGCAAATTGCATAAAGTGTTATATAAATAAACGTGACGTGAGTCACATGACTTGCAGTGCAGTTATATCAAACTTACTTTTACCCCTAACCGAAGATCAGTCAATATATAATAACTCAATAGTCAACAATAAAAAAAAAAAGTAAAAAATAAATAAATACTATATTTTAATTTCGAATAGTGGTTTGATCTCATATGACCTAAAGTAAGGGCTTGAAATAATATATAAAATATTAATATAAATGTTATACGATTTTCAGAAAAAAAAAATGTTCGTGTAATAATTGAATTAACTCTGATTTAAAAAAAAAAAAAAGGCTGGGAAACGCTGAAGCTACCTCATATCGGTTTTTCGATGCTGCGTAGTGTAGTGGGGTACAGCCATTCTGGTTCACAGTGTTCAACTGAGCTCCTTTGGATATTAAGGATCTGACAATTTCTTCTCTCCCAGCAGATGCTGCTATATGAAGAGGAGTCCAACATGCCTAAAATGACACAAAAAGGGTATAGAACTCCACCAAGAGGATATGCAGTGAATGACAAAGCATCAATAGTGCTACTATCTGGACATGTAACCACAAAAAAACCTGATGTCATGTACGAACTGCACATTTAAAGGAATTAGAGATCAGCAATAACACTGAGAGGAAAGTTTCTTTTTAAATACCATAACATTAATTGATGCAGCATAAGGCTTCTGGACTGTAGCATGACACAATGCTGACTCACATCATCTTTGAGATCCACTTCAACTCCAAGATCCAACAGAAACTGCACGATATTCACATGTCCAGCTGAACAAGCCCAGTGCAGAGCAGTCCTGCTGTCCTGTACCAAACGTGACAGTAACATCTGAATCAATAGACGGACTTCAATCTAGCATCATGCTAACACGGTGTATGTGCTCCTACACTGCCCACATACCTGATCTGTTTTCGTCGCTTGTGAGCTGTCAGACAACACGCATTTTTTCAGTTCTTCAAACTTCCCAGTATAAGCCAAATTACAGATTTCTACATTTGATACTCTTCCTTCCATCTCAGACTTTTTGGGGAACGCCAGTAGTTTGACAATTCAATCCAAATGGTCCCGCCCCAAACAACAAGCTGCAATTTCATTGGATAAAACAACTTACTTAGGTGCCGCAGAATGGTGCCTGTTTAAAAAATAAAAATAAAAATACAATAACTAACAAACGTATCTAAAACTGTAATAAAGCTGACTGAGCCATTAATTTGGCTAGTTTGTATTGATGATTATATCATAGCCGTATGATTTTATTTAAAGCCAGTGTAGCCGCACATTCATTATATTTAGAAACTTTACATTCTATAAATTCTTTATTTTTATATAACATTATATGTACTTTTTAATGATTTAATGATTACTTTACATTTATTTTGGCTTTGTGTTACATTTTGGTGTAAAATACAAAGAACGATTGTGAGAAAGCTATGAAAACATTTTCAAACGTGTTGTCATTACTGTTTTGAGAAAAAGTGCTATTTTGGCTTAAAAAATGATCGTAAGACAGATGTTTGTAATTATTGTAATTAAGATTTTTATTAATTAATCGTGTCGTGTTATAATTTACAAATTTACATATGAATAAATGTAAATTTACTAACAGAAAATTTAAGATGAGAAAAATAAAAACAGTTTAAAACAACAAGATTTAAATTATTTATGCACTTTGCTTTGCCTTTTGTCATCTTTTGTCTATTTTGTTCCTCCTGTAGTTTTCTATTAGTGGGAACTTAGAATAACGGTGTAGGTTTCCGCCGGAACAATAATCGTGTAGAACACACACATTTGAGCACATTTTTCTCGATGTAGGATTTGTTTTTTAAGAGTAAGAGAGCATTATTCTGATATTGTTTTAAACGCAATATCATCCTTTTCCACGTGGGCATAAACTACGATCACAAGTCATTTTCGTACACACTGAGATTTTGCGCTGCGTGGCTTTTTTTTCATCTGGCGCGTACCTACATTTAAATCGCGCTGGTTATTTTATGTTTTATTAGTAGTTTGGATATCAAATTCTCAAAACGACTGAACATCACAAACAGTCGGCGGGAGATCGGTGAAGTGCACGTTCAGTGGCATGGCTTCAACGGTGGTGAGTGTTCACTGATGTCAACATTCATCTAAATACTTGTGCAAATATGTTTCATAACTGTCCTCATCAATTGTGTTCGGTACTGATCAGGACTTCAGGACTCTGGTTGATCAGTCGTGCAGATACTCGGATGAATTCGTCAATATCTATTATGACTGCATGGACAAGAGAAGAAGGGTATGCTCGTCTCATGTTTGGAATTTGAACTGCACTTCTAATAGCGTGTGTGCTGATCTGTTATGTTAATTACGTTTGCGTTTAACGATTTCATGATAATGAATCAATACTTCAGAATTTGACGAGGCTGTATCTGGACAAAGCAACGCTTGTGTGGAATGGAAATGCTGTCACAGGTCATGATGCTCTCGGCGAGTTCTTTGAGTCTCTTCCCTCCAGTGAATTTCAGGTGCAATCTCTTGACTGCCAGCCTGTGCACGGTATGCAACAACGTGCTCATAATATTTTAATTATCGTATAGTGCTGTCAAACGATTAATCGCATCCAAAGTAAGTTTTTGTTTGCATAATATATGTGCGTATTGTGTATATTTATTATGTGTATATAAATGTACACTTATTGAAAATATTTACATGTCTATATTTATATTCATATGACTTATATTATCTATAAATTATATTTAATACATATATAAACAACACATTTTTCTGAAATATATACAGTGGGGAAAAGTTATTTGATCCCCTGCTGATTTTGTAGGTTTGCCCACTGACAAAGAAATGATCAGTCTATAGTTTTAATGGTAGGTTTATTTGAACCAGTGTTAGACAGAATAACAACAACAACAACAACAAAAATCCAGAAATACGCATTTCAAAAAAGTTATAAATTGATTTGCATTTTAATGAGTGAAATAAGTATTTGATCTCCTATCAATCAGCAAGATTTCTGGCTCCCAGGTAGGGGTGTGCGATATTGAAAAAAAATGATATCTCAATATTTTTTGGGATTTTTTCGATAACGATAATTAGACAATATTTTGCCGAGTGTGTTATTGTGCTGATATCTGACTACCGTGGACAGCTGCAGTTTTTGATATTCTTTAAATTCTGTGTGGTCAGTTCACATCAGTGATAGAAATGAATATAGTAATAGTAATATAGTAATGGAAATTACAAATGCACAATGTTTTGATTTTTTAAAACATAAAATATTAAATACTGATATTTGAAGTTATTTAAAAATTACGACGGCGTTTTAGTGCCTCGTTAAAAAAAAAAAAAATCAAAGATTACGAGAGTAAAGTCGAAATGTTTAGAGAATAAAGATTATGTAGTTGTAATATTTTGAGATCGGCTATTCTTGCATTTTGCACATGCAAATGGCCCAGATTTGGAGCACCGGGAGATATTCCAAATCTCAGTTTTCAAAATCTGTCTGTTTTATAGTGAAATACAAACAATATATAGGCTATATTGCAATAATGTGTTTGTTAAGCGGCATGCGAGTCAGTCATCTTTCTGATTACAACAACGAACGATGAGACATTTTCATTATAAATTAGGCTAAACTTTTTTTTTTCATGCCTTATGATGTTCCTTCAATTTATATCTTGCTATAAACTTGAAATAAAGAGCAAAGACACATTTATAATTTGTATTTCGTTATAAAACTGGCAGAATTTGAAAGCTGAGCTGTGTGTAAAAGCAACAAAGCACACAATTGTTGCGATTACTGGTTGGCGCGCTACAAATAATGAATGGAAGACGTTAAATATTATGTCCTCATTTACAGTATACCATGAATAAAACAGTTTGTGAATCACTTAAAGTTTACAGCAGAAAAGACAGCAATATAACGTATGTTAACAAATTTGAGTCCACTTCAACCTTTAGAATGTTTTATTGCTGTTTAATTAAACAGGCTACATGTGAGGAATGAAGGTTTGAGACGTTTTATGGAGCAGGTGGAATTTTCACAATAATTTAATGAATTGATTCACATACTGTAAATACAGCGATCTGTCACGCCACATTAAAGAGCTTGAAAATCACATTATTGTAAGACACATAATTTGTGTTTCGTTATAAAACTGATTTTGAAAGCTGAGACTTTGTTTTATATTAAAAGCACTAAAAGCACAAAGCTTATTGCTATTGTGTGGCACTACAAATAACGAATGCAATGGAAAACATGAAATATTATTTCCAAGCATACTGTCCCCGCGAGTATGACACATGGTATGATTTCTGCTAATAATCCCACATATGTAGTGTATTAAAAAAGGGTTAAATAAGAGGGCTACAGCGCCCCCCAAAGGAATATCGATTGAGTGTGAGCTGATGTTATTAAGATAAACAGTTGTTCCTGTTCAGTCTGTTAATAAATATCATATTCTTGATATTAAGCTGTTCCCGCGAGTCCTTAAAATTGACATCCCAGCAAGATGATGCGGCCGCGCCTCGGACAATATTCAAATAATTTCCGGTGGCCTGTCAACTTCTCCCGGTGCTCTCAATGCGGGCCATTTGCATGCGCAATATAGGCTATACTCTCAAAATATTATAACTTTAATTTCTATGATTTAAATGACCGAAACATTTCAACTTTATTCTCGTAATATTTCGACTTTATTCTCGTAGTATTTAGACTTTATTCTCAAAACATTTCGACTTTCGAAACATTTCGACTTTATTCTCAAAACATTTCGACTTTATTCTCGTAATCTTTTAACAAGGCACTAAAACGCCGTCGTAAAAAATGAACAGATACTTTGAATGTGAAATTAAAACCGCCAGTAGGTGGCAGTGAGTCATTGCGACTGAACCGAATCATTTAATGGTTGATTCATTCAGGAACTAAACATCGTCATGTTGCTCAGAGGCGCAAAACAGTGCTGTAGCTGTTTGGAATAATTTTTTGTTGACGAAATGGCAATATGTTGTCTAAAATTGAAGTCTCTTAATATTAACTTATTGTTTATTGAACTGTTGTATAAAATCAATATCACAATAATGCTTATTTTTGAACAAAAAACTGCACTCTTCGTGTGATTGTAACTATATGAAATGAGAGATATATATACATATACATATACAGTGGGTACGGAAAGTATTCAGACCCCCTTAAATTTTTCACTCTTAGTTATATTGCAGCCATTTGCTAAAATCATTTAAGTTCGTTTTATTTCCTCATTAATGTACACACAGCACCCCATATTGACAGAAAAACAGAATTGTTGACATTTTTGCAGATTTATTAAAAAAAGAAAAACTGAAATATCACATGGTCCTAAGTATTCAGACCCTTTGCTGTGACACTCATATTTAACTCAGGTGCTGTCCATTTCTTCTGATCATCCTTGAGATGGTTCTACACCTTCATTTGAGTCCAGCTGTGTTTGATTATACTGATTGGACTTGATTAGGAAAGCCACACACCTGTCTATATAAGACCTTACAGCTCACAGTGCATGTCAGAGCAAATGAGAATCATGAGGTCAAAGGAACTGCCTGAAGAGCTCAGAGACAGAATTGTGGCAAGGCACAGATCTGGCCAAGGTTACAAAAAAAATTCTGCTGCACTTAAGGTTGCTAAGAGCACAGTGGCCTCCAT